>NC_133328.1:213550466-213855716 GCF_042186555.1 Aquarana catesbeiana | reverse complement strand
GGTTAATTTGCAATGTTGTAGGGGGCTGGTCTATAGCACAGGATACCGGTCTGGGGATCTGGGTGTCTGCTATCTCTGGGGAAAGGGGGTATACAGTATCTCACAAAAGTGAGTACACCCCTCACATTTTTGTAAATATCATATTTTATTATATCTTTTCATGTGACAGCACTGCAGAAATGATACTTTGCTACAATGTAAAGTAGTGCATGTACAGCTTGTATAATGGTGTAAATTTTCTGTCCCCTCAAAATAACTCAGCACACAGCCATTAATATCTAAACTGCTGGCAACAAAGGTGAGTACACCCCTAAGTGAAAATGTCCAAATTGGACCCAATTAGCCATTTTCTCTCGCCGGTGTCATGTGACTTGTTAGTGTGACAAGGTATCAGGTGTGAATGGGGAGCAGGTGTGTTAAGTTTGGTGTTATCACTCTCACTCTCTCATACTGGTTACTGGAAGTTCAACATGGCACCTCATGGCAAAGAACTCTCTGAGGATCTGAAAAAAAGAATTGTTGCTCTACATAAAGATGGCCTAGGCTAGTGATGGTGAACCTCGGCACCCCAGATGTTTTGGAACTACATTTCCCATGATACACATGCACTCTGCAGTGTAGTTGAGCATCATGAGAAATGTAGTTCCAAAACATCTGGAGTGCCAAGGTTCGCCATCACTGGCCTAGGCTATAAGAAGATTGCCAAGACCCTGAAACTGAGCTGCAGCAAGGTGGCCAAGACCATACAGTGGTTTAACAGAACAGATTTCACTCAGAACAGGCCTCACCATGGTCGACCAAAGAAGTTGAGTGCACGTGCTCAGCCTCATATCCAGAGGTTGTCTTTGGGAAATAGCTGTATGAGTGCTGCCAGCATTGCTGCAGAGGTTGAAGGAGTGGGGGGTCAGCCTGTCAGTGCTCAGACCATACGCCTGACCATATGGCTGTTGTCCCAGAAGGAAGCCTCTTCTATGATGCACAAGAAATCCCGCAAACAGTTTGCTAAAGACAAGCAGACTAAGGACATGGATTACTGGAACCATGTACTGTGGTCTGATGAGACCAAGAGAACCTTATTTGGTTCAGATGGTGTCAAGCATGTGTGGTGGCAACCAGGTGAGGAGTACAAAGACAAGTGTGTTTTGCCTACAGTCAAGCATGGTGGTGGGAGTGTCATGGTCTGGGGCTGCATGAGTGCTGCATGAGTGCATGAGTGCTGCCGCCACTGGGGAGCTACAGTTCATTGAGGGAACCATGAATGGCAACATGTACTGTGACATACTGAAGCAGAGCATGATCCCCTCCCTTTGAAGACTGGGCCGCAGGGCAGTATTCCAACATGATAACGACCCCAAACACACCTCTGACAACCACTGCCTTGCTAAAAAATCTGAGGGTAAAGGTGATGGACTGGCCAAGCATGTCTCCAGACTTAAACCCTATTGAGCATCTGTGGGGCATCCTCAAATGGAAGATGGAGGAGCGCAAGGTCTCTAACATCCACCAGCTCCATGATGTCGTCATGGAGGAGTAGAAGAGGACTCCAGTGGCAACCTGTGAAGCTCTGGTGAACTCCATGCCCAAGATGGTTAAGGCAGTGCTGGAAAATAATGGTGGCAACACAAAATTATGACAATTTGGGCCCAATTTGGACATTTTTACTCACATTTGTTGCCAGCAGTTAAGACATTAAAGCGTAGTTCCGACTAAAAAAATAAATAAATAAAAGTCAGCAGCTACAAATACTACAGCTGCTGACTTTTAATAATCGGATACTTACCCATCCCAGGGTCCAGCGATGCCTCTCTGTGGCGCAGGCATTGTCACTGTGGGCACGCACTGCACATGCGCAAGCCATGCTGTGACTGGCCGGGCAAACATCTGGGACCTGTGACATGTCCCAGATGATTGCCGAGAGGGAGGGGGTAGAAGTGAACTTACTTCCGGCGCTGCGGTGCCCCGGGAGGAAGTGGGAGCTGGAACCCTCTAAAAAGAGGGTTTCCGCTCCCCCGAAAAAACAATAATAGTGTCAAATTTGTCCAATGTGTCAGCCATAATGTCGCAGTCCCAATAAAAATCGCAGATCCCCGCCATTACTAATAAAAAAATAAAAATTAAAATGCCATAAAAGTATCCCTTATTTTGTACACGCTATAACTTTTGCACAAACCAATCAATATACACTTATTGCAATTTTTTTTACCAAAAATATGTAGAAGAATACATATCAGCCTAAACTGAGGAAAAAAATCGTTTTTTTATATATTTTTGGGGGATATTTATTATAGCAAAAGGTAAAAAATAATGTGTTTTTTTCAAAATCGACGCTCTTTTTTTGTTTATAGTGCAAAAAATAAAAACCGCACAAGTGATCAAATATCACCAAAAGAAAGCTCTATTTGTGGGAAAAAAAGAACTTCAATTTTGTTTGGGTGCAACGTCGCACGACCGGTTAAAGTGACGCAGTGCCGAATTGCAAAAAGTGCTCTGGTCAGGAAATGGGTAAAATCTTCCGGGGCTGATTCGGTTAAGGACTGTGTGTTGAGTTATTTTGAGGTGACAGCAAATTTACACTGTTCTACAAGCTGGAAAAATTTGTCTGCAACAAAATGCATATAGGGGACGCCCCTTTGGATTTTACAGGCAGAAACAAAGTAGAGAAAATATTAACCATAAAAGGCAACAGCAGTGCCAACTTTATTAATATACAAAAATGGAGTAAAAGTGTCTAAAGAGACAGGATAAACATGTACAATCAATAATTGGTGTCTATATAAAAAAAATATCAAAGACATATAGAGCATGAATAAATAGTGTCACCCAAAGCCAGCAACCCCAAACCATCCACCTAAGTAAGGTAGATCTAGTGGGGGTAGGTGGCTAATGCAAATTTCCCAACAAAGAAGACCGTAGTCACATTGGTATATTCCTTCTTCAGGGGATTTGTTTTACAAATAGATGGGTAGAATTATTTCTTGTCTCTGGAACATAGATATAAACATCAATGAGTAACATAGCGAAAAAACGGAACCACATAGATGGTCTATTTTATAGCCATTTTTATATCACAGAAGATCATTGAAAAATCATAGTACTTACATATACTCATGTCATGGAAAAAGAAAAAGCAGAGGAAAGTATCAACATGCTGGTTGTAGGGGTCCACAGGTGACAGCGGGAAAGCCAGTGGTAACACGCAGAGCCGCGGAGGCACCTTCACAAGGTACGCCTAATCCACCCTGTAGCGAACAATGTCAGCATTAGGGGGAAAAAACTGCACATGGAGAGAGGCCAGAGAGGGCATGTGGTTATAGAAAATCCATAGATGTGTAAGGGCTGACCCTTTGGAGTGTCAGTTTAGTAAATGCACATGGTTCATACCTGAGTCAGGATGGTACATCAGGGACATTTGTTGCTGACAGTCTAATATCTGTCAAGTCAGGGTGTTGGATCAGGAAGATCTGCTGCTGACAAACCGGTGTCTGCCACTGTATTGGCATGAGACATCCGGAAGTGAGCCAAAACAATAGCATATATATAGGGGAGTACTTAGCTACAGAGGATTACTGAAACACGGCACAGCTGTGTAGACTCAGCTGGGGAGATTGAAATCGAGGGTGTGTAAAAAGGTGGCCAATCAGAGGCAAACCCAGGGGCCGTCCCGGCCGCCGCGTGATCACGCCTGGCAGGCGGGGACATTCCTCAAGGGGCGTACCCCAGGCACAGGGGCGCGTGGCGCAGCCGCGCCCATGCCTGGCGCGATGGCGTCACACGTCAACATGCCACCGGCGGGGAAGCTCCGCCGTTGTCATGCAGACGACGGCGAAGACATGTGGACGCTCCACCCTCTGCAGCCAATCCAGGACGGGAAGGGAAAACCATCACCGTCCTCGGCTGAGAGAGGGGGAGCCCACCCACCGGGTGTCAGTGCACCAGCAGCACCGCGGGGACCACAGGCGTCCAAGCATGTCACCTAGTGGATAGGTGTCAAGGGGACAGCCAGCATGTTAAACAGAAAAAAAAACTATCACAGTGTATCATGTAAAGCCGAACATGAATGGTGAAACGGACACTGTTAGCAAGGATTGAAAATAAAAATGGGGAATAAATACATTGTGGAAAATAAATAAAAAAGGGGGGTACAGAGTACAATGTGGGAGGGAAAGGAAACACAACAACATAATATATACATAAAAAATAAATAATAAACAGGTGTGCATATGGGGGGGGGGGGGGGGAACAGGAAAAACAAAACAGGGCAAAACTCCATAGCAATGCATAGCAAGGAGACAATCATGATGTATCATCAAGCTTTGATCAGCAATCAGGATGGTTACACCAGCACTATATATCAAAGTGTATATTTATATACGGTTGAGAAATGAAATGAAGTGAAGTAAGATTAAAAATAAAAATAAAAACAAAAAATAAAGTAAAGGAGGGGATCTGGACCGGATCAGTGACCTACATGTTAAGTTCACATACCCCTGACGAAAAACCTGGGAGGAAGGGTCTAAAATTGAAAGCCTCATTCAATCCTGGTGGAAAAGTGGCTCGTAAACTGTAGATCCACTTGAGTTCACATTGAAGGAGGCTTTTGTTGAAATCACCACCTCGTGAGCTGAAGTTGATGCGGTCCAATCCCAGGAAGTGAACTTTAGGGATCGAGTTGGGGTGTGCTTGGGCCATGTGGCGGCTGATAGTTACATCAGGGTCACGCTTGGAAATGGTTGAGATATGTTGGTATATTCTCTTCCAGAGAGGATTGATGGTCTTTCCAATATAATAGCCTCCACACTCACATGAAAGCAAGTAAACAACCCCTGGGGTCTTACAGTTAATGAAGTGTCTTGGATGGAATATCTGTCCATTAGGTAGGTGAATGTCCTTACGCCTGTCCATATACTGGCAGTAGGGACATCCACCACATGAGAAGGTGCCCAGGGTTTTACAAGTATCACCCCTGTGCGACCGGTACTCACTTTTAACTAACCGGTCACCAACAGACGGAGCCCTCCTATAGGTTACGGCTGGTGTATCTGGGACGAAGGGGGAAAGAAGTGGATCCATTTTTAATAAGTGCCAGTATCTATTCAGAATTTGTTTTAATCTTCGGTGTTGCGTAGTGTATGTGGTAATGATTCTGGTGGTATTCTCAACGGGAGACTGTGTTGGTGTATCTAATAGATCGTGTCGTGACAAGGCTAATGTTCTTTTATAGACCTTTTTGTGGGAAGATCGAGAGTAGCCTCTTTCAAGTAGTCTCGTTCTTAATTTGTCGGCCTCTACTTTAAATGTAGAGTCATCAGAACAGTTTCTGCGTGACCTGAGATACTGTGTGTAAGGTATGGAAGACAACAGGGGTTTAGGATGGAAACTAGTTGCGTGTAGCAAGGAGTTTCCCGCTGTGGGCTTCTGGTATAATTGACTTGAAAGACTGCCGTCAGATTGTTTTTTGACTAACACATCCAAGAAGTATCACTGTATACCATGGTGAAGGCTAGATTGAATTCATTACAGTTGATTGCAGCCAAGAATTCATGCAGAAGTTTGTCTGGGCCTTCCCAAATGAGAAACACATTGTCTATATACCTGCGCCACGTGGAAATGTGGCACATGTAGACAGACAATGAATCGTTGGTGATCAAGGAGTGTTCCCACTCCCCCAGGTACAGATTGGCGTACGATGAGGCACAACAAGTCCCCATCGCAACACCCTGTACCTGGAGGTAGTGGGAACCGTTAAAACAAAACACATTGTGAGACAAAATTAATTCGAGAGCATTCAAAATGAACTCATCGTATTCTGGTTTGGAATCACTGAATTGAGAAAGTGCGTGACGCACCATTGCGAGGCCTAAATTGTGTGGTATACTACAATATAAGGACTCCACGTCGATACTGACTAGGAGAGTACCCTCAGGGATATATATATCTCGTAGGGCTTGTAGAAAGTTCTACAAGCTGTACACTCACTACTTTACATTGTCGTAAAGTGTAAGTTCTTCAGTGTTGTCATTTGAAAAGATATAATAAAATATTTACACAAATGTGAGGGTTGTACTCTTTTTGTGAGGTTCTGTATTGATTTGGGGGAACTACTGCATGCACAACATTGACTAGAATTTCCACAGGAATTGCTCTGCATGATGTTTACATTTCTTCTCGTAGTGCAGTCTGTGTAGATGGTTTTCTATGGTACATCATATCCTTTAGTGTTCCCCACAGAAATAGAGGGGTGTTATGTTCGGGGAGCGCAGAGGGAATTCAACAGCACCTCTATCCTATCCAATGCCCTGGCAGAATGTCATCAAGGCTCTCACATCTCAGTGGTAGTGAGAGGTGGTGCGCCATCTTCCTGAAAGTAAAATTGCTCATCCGCATAAACCTCATGAATGGCCAGTAACATGATGACATTAACAATTGTGTGACTACTGACATCTTTGGAGGAAACAATACTACACATTACTGCCATTGTTTTTGTTTAAAAAGGGCACAGATAACTGTTGAAGTGTGTATACATTTTTTGGGCCCCTCTGTATATATATATATATATATATAGCCCTCACATTTTTGTAAATATTTTATTATATCTTTTCATGTGACAACACTGAAGAAATGACACTTAGCTACAATGTAAAGTAGTGAGTGTACAGCTTGTATAAGGCCCCTTTTACACTGAGGCGTTGCAAAACCGCAGTAAAAATGAAGAGCGTTATTAGCGCAGTTTTACCTAATTTTTGCCATGATAGCAGTAAAAATACCACTAATACCCATGCGTTTTAATCGCGTTTTTATAGCGCTTTTTAAGCGTTAGCGTCAGCAAAAAACCCTTCCCCCTTACATCACATCCTGTGCACTTCCTGTTTTTTCATCAGAGAAGAAATAGAACAGGGAGAAGATGGAGTTCCATGAGCTGCTGTTGTTTGTTTGGGAACATATTCTCCAACAGAGACCGCAACTTCGCTTTTGGGTTCATCCCATCACACAAATGCACTCAGAAAGAGGACAATTTGTGCTGCTTTATTGTGACCTGAGAGAGCACCCTGATAAGTTCAGAAACTACACTTGGATGAGCAATGCAACGTAAGTATATCCTAGTTTACTAAACCCACTCCCGGTAGTCCCAAAGTCCCTTATCCCATTCCCAGTAGTCCAAAACCCCTAATGCCAGTCCCAGCAGTCCCTACCCCACTCCTCCATGTCCCAGACTCCCAACCCTAACACTAATCCAATCTTTCCAAGTCCCAAACTCCTAACCCTAACCCTAATCCCACCCCTGTTAGTCCCAAACTCCCAACCCTAACCCTAATCCCACCCCTCTTAGTCCCAAATTCCTAACCCTAACCCCAATCCCACCCCTCTTAGTCCAAAACTCCTAACCCTAACCCCACCCCTCATAGTCCCAAACTCCGAACCATAACCCTAATTCCATCTTTCCAAGTCCCGAACTCCCAACCCTAACCCTAATCCCATCTTTCCAAGTCCGTAACTCCCAACCCTAACCCTAATCCCACCTTTCCAAGTCCCAAACTCCTAACCCTAACCCTAATCCCACCCCTCTTAATCCCAAACTCCTAACCCTAATCCCATCTTTCCAAGTCCCAAACTCCTAACCCTAACCCCACCCCTCATAGTCCCAAACTCCGAACCATAACCCTAATCCCATCTTTCCAAGTCCCAAACTCCCAACCCAAACCCTAATCCCATCTTTCCAAGTCCCAAACTCCTAATCCTAACCCCAATCCCACCTTTCCAAGTCCCAAACTCCTAACCCTAACCCTAATCCCACCCCTCTTAGTCCCAAACTCCTAACCCTAACCCTAATCCCATCTTTCCAAGTCCCAAACTCCTAACCCTAACCCTAATCCCACCCCTCCTAGTTCCAAACTCACAACCCTAACTGTAATCCCATCTTTTCAAGTCCCAACTCCAAACCCTAACCCTAATCCCACCTTTCCAAGTCCCAAACTCCCAACCCTAACCCTAATCCCATCTTTCCAATTCCCAGACTCCCAACCCTAACCCTAATCCCACCTTTCCAAGTCCCAAACTCCTAACCCTAACCCACCCCTCTTAGTCCTAAACTCCTAACCCTAACCCTAATCCCATCTTTCCAAGTCCCAAACTCCTAACCCTAACCCTAATACCACCCCTCCTAGTCCCAAACTCCCAACCCTAACCCTAATCCCATCTTTCCAAGTCCCAAACTCCCAACCCAAACCCTAATCCCATCTTTCCAAGTCCCAAACTCCTAAACCTAACTCCAATCCCACTTTTCCAAGTCTCAAACTCCTAACCCTAACCCTAATCCCACCCCTCTTAGTCCCAAACTCCTAACCCTAACCCTAAACACATCTTTCCAAGTCCCAAACTCCTAACCCTAACCCTAATCCTACCCCTCCTAGTCCCAAACTCACAACCCTAACCGTAATCCCATTTTTCCAAGTCCCAACTCCAAACCCTAACCCTAATCCCACCTTTCCAAGTCCCAAACTCCTAACCCTAACCCTAATCCCACCCCTCTTAGTCCCAAACTCCTAACCCTAACCCTAATCCCACCTTTCCAAGTCCCAAACTCCTAACCCTAACCCTAATCTCACCCCTCTTTGTCCCAAACTCCAAACCCTAACCCTAACCATAACCCTAACCCCACCTTTCCAAGTCCCAAACTCCTAACCCTAACCCTAATCCCACCTTTCCAAGTCCCAAACTCCTAACCCTAACCCTAATCTCACCCCTCTTTGTCCCAAACTCCAAACCCTAACCCTAACCATAACCCTAACCCCACCTTTCCAAGTCCAAAACTCCTAACCCTAACCCTAATCCCACCCCTCCTAATCCAAAACACCTAACCCTAATACCACCCCCTCATCGTCCCAAACTCCTAACCCTAATCCTAATCCCATCTTTCCAAGTCCCAAACTCCTAACCCTAACCCTAATCCCACCCCTATTAGTCCCAAACTCCCAACCCTAACCCTAATCCCACCCCTCTTAGTCCCAAACTCCCAACCCTAACCCTAATCCCACCCCTCTTAGTCCCAAACTCCTAACCCTAACCCCATTCCCACCCCTCTTAGTCCAACACTCCTAACCCTAACCCTAATCCCACCCCTCATAGTCCCAAACTCCTAACCATAACCCTAATCCCATCTTTCCAAGTCCCAAACTCCCAACCCTAACCCTAATCCCATATTTCCAAGTCCCAAACTCCCAACCCTAATCCCACTTTTCCAAGTCCCAAACTCCTAACCCTAACTCTAATCCCACCCCTCTTAGTCCCAAACTCCTAACCCTAACCCTAATCCCATCTTTCCAAGTCCCAAACTCCTAACCCTAACCCTAATACCACCCCTCCTAGTCCCAAACTCCCAACCCTAACCCTAATCCCATCTTTCCAAGTCCCAAACTTCCAACCCAAACCCTAAACCCATCTTTCCAAGTCCCAAACTCCTAACCCTAATCTACCCCTCTTAGTCCCAAACTCCTAACCCTAACCCTAATCCCATCTTTCCAATTCCCCAACTCCCAACCCTAACCCCTATCCCACCTTTCCAAGTCCCAAACTCCCAACCCTAACCCTAATCCCACCCCTCTTAGTCCCGAACTCCCAACCCTAACCCTAATCCCACCTTTCCAAGACCCAAACTCCTAACCCTAACCCCAATCCCACCTTTCCAAGTCCCAAACTCCTAACCCTAACACTAATCCCACCCCTCTTCATCCCAAACTCCCAACCCTAACCCTAACCTCACCTTTCCAAGTCCCAAACTCCTAACCCTAACCCTAATCCCACCCCTCTTAGTCCAAAACACCTAACCCTAACCCTAATCCCACCCCCTCATCATCCCAAACTCCTAACCCTAATCCCATCTTTCCAAGTCCCAAACTCCTAACCCTAATCCCACCCCTCCTAGTCACAAACTCACAACCCTAACCCTAATCCCACCTTTCCAAGTCCCAAACTCCCAACCCTAACCCTAATCCCATCTTTCCATGTCCAAAACTACCAACCATAACCCTAATCCCATCTTTCCAAGTCCCAAACTCCCAACCCTAACTCTAATCCCATCTTTCCAAGTTCCAAACTCCCAACCCTAACCCTAATCCTATTCTTTCCAAGTCCCAAACTCCTAACCCTAACACTAATCCCACCCCTCCTAGTCCCAAACTCACAACCCTAACCCTAATCCCAGCTTTCCAAGTCCCAAACTCCTAACCCTAATCACACTCCTCTATGTCCCAAACTCCCAACCCTTAATCTAATCCCACCTTTCCAATGTCCCAAACTCCAAAAACCAATGTCTCAAACTCCTACTACCTGTGTTTTTTAACAACAAATCTTCTTTCCATAGATTTGACTTTCTTCTTGATCTGCTGTCACCTGTGTTGTTGATACTAATTGCAGGGATGCAATATCACCATGTGAACGCTTACTTATAAAGCTATTTTAGGATTCCATGCATTTATTCATAAACCATAAACATACTACAATTTTTAGTTTGAAAAAAATTAACATTTATTTTTTCAAATTGCACAACATATGCATATAATATATTCCGGTAATTTTTTTTGCAAGAAAATAAAAATCTATATAATAATAAGTTATCATCTTTACTATATGAACCTTAAGTTCCAAAAAAAGAACATGGACATTTTTTTGTCTAATAACGAAAAAATATATTAGAAGATTTAAAATACAATTAAAATATCCAAATAACTGAATTAAAAAACTTTGATTCAAAATAATCAAAAACAGGAAAAACATATGACATGAAGGTTTACTAACACTTGTAATTCAAATGTAATCTGCAAACTCAAAGTATATAACTAGGGATGAGCCGAACACCCCCCTGTTCAGTTCACACCAGAACATGTGAACAGGCAAAAAATTTGTTCAAACACGCAAACACTGTTAAAGTCTATGGGACACGAACATGAATAACCAAAAGTGCTAATTTTAAAGGTTTATATGCAAGTTATTGTCATAAAAAGTGTTTGGGGACCTGGGTCCTGCCCCAGCGGACATGGATCAATCAAAAAAAAAGTTTTCAAAACTGACGTTTTTTCGGGAGCAGTGATTTTAATAATGCTTAAATTGAAACAATAAAAGTGTAATATTCCTTTAAATTTTGTACCTGGGGGGGTGTCTATAGTATGCCTGTAAAGGGGCGCATGTTTCCCGTGTTTAGAACAGTCTGACAGCAAAATGACATTTCAAAGAAAAAAAGTCATTTAAAACTACTCGCGGCTATTAATGTATTGCCGGTCCGACAATACACATAAAAGTTCATTGATAAAAACGGCATGGGAATTCCCCACAGGGGAACCCTGAACCAAAATAAAAAAAAAATGGAGTGGGGGTCCCCCTAAATTCCATACCAGGCCCTTCATGTCTGCTATGGATATTAAGGGGAACCCCGGCCAAAATTAAAAAAAAAATGGCGTGGGGTCCCCCTCAAAATCTATACCAGATCCTTCAGGTCTGGTATGGATTTTAGGGGGAACCCCGCACCAAAATTAAAAAAAAAATGGCGTGGGGTCCCCCTAAAAATCCATACCAGACCCTTATCCGAACACGCAACCTGGTAGGCCGCAGGAAAAGAGGAGGGACGAGAGAGCGTCCCTCCTCCTGAACCGTACCAGGCCACATGCCCTCAACATTGGGAGGGTGCTTTGGGGTAGCCCCCCAAAGCACCTTGTCCCCATGTTGATGGGGACAAGGGCCTCATCCCCACAACCCTTACCTGGTGGTTGTGGAGGTCTGTGGGTGGGGGGCTTATCTGAATCTGGAAGCCCCCTTTAACAAGGGGACCCCCAGATCCCACCCCCCCTGTGTGAAATGGTAAGGGGGTACAAAAGTACCCTTACCATTTCACAAAAAAAGTGTCAAACATGTTAAAAATGACAAGAGACAGTTTTTGACAATTCCTTTATTTAAATGCTTCTTCTTTTTTCTATCTTCTATCTTCTATCTTCCTTCGGTTTCTTCCTCCATCTTCTTCTTCTTCTGGTTCTTCTGGTTCTTAACGGGTGACCCCGCCCCCTCTGACATCACGGGTAATGCCACAGGGATGTCCCCGAAAAGTCCCCGTGTGTCAGAGGGGGGCGGGGTCACTGGGTGGCCCAGCCCTCTGTTATTTAAGAACCGTCAGAAGACAAGAAGCGTCACACAGCGGGAGCCTCCCATGGATGTGGAGCGGCCCGAGAAGAAGAAGGAAAGAAGACGCCGCGGAGGAAGATGCCGGATGAGAACACCTGAGGAAGAACCAGAAGAACCAGAAGAACCAGAAGAAGAAGATGGAGGAAGAAACCGAAGGAATATAGAAGATAGAAGAAAGAAGATAGAAGATAGAAGAAGCATTTAAATAAAGGAATTGTCAAAAACTGTCTCTTGTCATTTTTAACATTTTTGACACTTTTTTTGTGAAATGGTATGGGTACTTTTGTACCCCCTTACCATTTCACACAGGGGGGCCGGGATCTGGGGGTCCCCTTGTTAAAGGGGGCTTCCAGATTCCGATAAGCCCCCCGCCAGCAGTTCCCCACTACCACCGGGCAAGGGTTGTGGGGATGAGGCCCTTCTCCCCATCAACATGGGGACAAGGTGCTTTGGAGGGCTACCCCAAAGCACCCTCCCAATGTTGAGGGCATGTGGCCTGGTACAGTTCAGGAGGGGGGGGCGTTCTCTCACCCCCCTCTTTTCCTGCGGCCTGCCAGGTTGCGTGCTCGGATAAGGGTCTGGTATGGATTTTTGGGGGGACCCCACACCATTTTTTTTATTTTGGCGCGGGGTTCTCCTTAAAATCCATACCAGACCTGAAGGGTCTGGTATAGATTTTGAGGGGGGCCCCACACCATTATTTTAAAAATTTTGGCTGGGGTTCCCCTTAATATCCATAGCAGACTTGAAGGGCCTGGTATGGAATTTAGGGCTACCCCCATGCCAATTTTTTTTTTATAATTTTGGTTCGGGGGTTCCCCTGTGGGGAATTCCCATGCTGTTTTTATCAATGAACTTTTATATGTATTGTCGGACTGGCAATTCATTAATAGCCGCGAGTAGTTTTAAATGACTTTTTTTCCTTTGAAATGTAATTTTGCTGTCAGACTGTTCTAAACATGGGAAACATGCGCCCCTTTACAGGCATACTATAGACACCCCCCAGGTATGGAATTGAACGGAATATTACACTTTTATTGTTTCACTTTTTACTTTTATGAAAATCACTGCTCTAGAAAAAACTGCCATTTTTAAAACTTTTTTTTGCTTTGATCCATGTGCCCTGGGGCAGGACCCAGGTCCCCAAACACTTTTTATGACAATACCATGCATATAAGCCTTTAAAATTAGCACTTTTGATTTCTCCCATAGACTTTTAAAGGGTGTTCTGCTGCTTTTCGAATTTGCCGCGAACACCTCAAATTGTTTGCTGTTCGGCGAACTAGTGAACAGCCGATGTTCGAAGCTCGAAGCTCAAAGCTCATCCCTATATATAACTAATTCCTAATTACAGATCTTGATAAAATGAGGGGTGAGGGTGGGAATCCTCTCTAGCGGTGTTAGGAGGAGTAGGAGGAGGGGGGGGGAGGAGGAGCTTGAATTGGGGGATAGTAATTAGGGGGCATGTCGTATTGGCCCGCATGGAACCTTTTTTTCAATTGGGGGGTCATGGTCATAATGTTTGGTCCACATGGAGAATTATAAGAAGAGGCACGATAAGATGATTCTTCCCATAGATTCCCATAACAAACATATTGTTGTGGGTTTGGGTTTTCTGAGGTTTGGGCCTGTACACTTGGAGGATCTGATTTTTGTTGGTAAGATTTATCACTTTCATAATGTCAATTCGAAGATCACATTGGAATTCTTGGTTCACCTGCGCAATCAGGAGAATCAAACTTTTAGTAAAAGATGATATCTCGTTGTTTTCATTTTTTTGGCTATCAATCAGGTTTCTGACAACATCAATGAATTCCTGCGTTTGCTGGGTTTTTTTAGGTTTGGCTATGATTGGGGGTTTGGGACTATAAGGAGTGGGATTAGGGTTAGGAGTTTGGGACTATGAGGGGTGGGATTAAGGTTATGATTGGGCGTTTGGGACTATGAGGGGTGGGATTAGGGTTAGGGTTAGGGTTAGGAGTTTTGGACTATGAGGGGTGGGATTAGGGTTATGATTGGGGGTTTGGGACCATGAGGGGTGGGATTAGGGTTAGGGTTAGGAGTTTGGGACTATGAGGGGTGGGATTAGGGTTAGGGTTAGGAGTTTGGGACTATGAGGGGTGGTATTAGGGTTAGGGTTAGGGGTTTGGGACTATGAGGGGTGGGATTAGGGTTAGTAGTTTGGGACTATGAGGGGTGGGATTAAGGTTATGGTTAGGAGTTTGAGACTATGAGGGGAGGCATTAGGGTTAGGGTTAGGAGTTTGGGACTATGAGGAGTGGGATTATGGTTATGATTGGGGGTTTGGGACTATGAGGGGTGGGGTTAGGGTTAGGAGTTTGTGACTTTGAGCGGTGGGATTAGGGTTATGGTTAGGAGTTTGGGACTATGAGGGCTGGGGTTAGGAGTTTGGGACTATGAGGGGTGGGATTATGGTTATGATTGGGGGTTTGGGACTATGAGGGGTGGGATTAGGGTTAGGAGTTTGGGACTATGAGGGGTGGGATTAGGGTTATGATTGGGGTTTGGGGACTATGAGGGGTGGGATTAGGGTTAGGGTTAGGAGTTTGGGACTATGAGGGGTGGGATTAGGGTTAGGGTTAGAAGATTGGGACTATGAGGGGTGGAATTAGGGTTAAGGTTAGGAGTTTGGGACTATGAGGGATGGGATAAGGGTAAGGGTTAGGAGTTTGGGTCTATGAGGGGTGGGATTAGGGTTATGGTTAGGAGTTTGGGACTAGGAGGGGTGGGATTAGGGTTAGGGTTAGGAGTTTGGGACTATGAGGGGTGAGATTAGGGTTACGATTGGGGGTTTGGGACTATGAGGGGTGGGATTAGAGTTAGGATTGGGGTTTGGGACTACAGAGACAAGGAATAGGGTAAAGAACACAGGAATTGGGAATAGGAACTAGATTGAGATTTCAACTTACATTTCTCAGCTTTTTGTTTTTTTGATAGGGAATTACAGTTTTCTATATGAAGGTCGGCCACAGCATTCCATCCAGCACTTTTCTTCAAGCGGATGGAGTACCAGTTATGTTTCTTGTCCCAAAGTTCTGGGTGCCTCCGCATTGTGTCAATGAATTCCTCTGGATCTCCACTGCCAGAGGGTCTTTCTGCTATGACATCTGCAGCTTTAGGCTGCATCTCTACAGATTCCTCCTCCATGATACTCTGTCTTGCTCTGTATGGTCTCTTCTCCCCTTTTCAACAGGATTTCCTGGTATCCAAGCATCCTCCACTTTACTGCGGTCATGTGACCTTCCCACAGCTTCTGGGCAGTTTTAAAGCGGTATTACTGCGGTTTTACAGTGTTTCCCATTCATTTCAATTGGGGTAGACGTTTTTACAGCGCTATTTTATGCGCCCAAAATATGCTCCAAAAATGCTGTTTGCAGGATTTTTTCCAACGCACAGCCAGTCCAACGCCTCAGTGTGAAAGGTTACACTGAGATACATGGGAGGCGTTTTTCATGCGGTATTTAGGCGGTAATTTTAGCACTAAAACGCCTGAAAAATGCCTCAGTGTGAAAGGGGCCTAACAGTCTAAATTTGCTGTCCCCTCAAAATAACTCAACACACAGCCATTATTGTCTAAACCACTGGCAACAAAAGTGAGTACACCCCTAAGTGCAAATTTCCAATTTGGACCCAAAGTGTTAATATTTTGTGTGGCCACCATTATTTTCCAGCACTGCCTTAACCCTCTTGGGCATGGAATTCACCAAAGCTTCACAGGTTGCCACTGGAGTCCTCTTCCACACCTCCATGATGACATCACGGAGCTGGTGGGTGATAGAGACCTTGTGCTTCTCCACCTTCCATTTAAGGATGCCCCAAAGATGCTCAATAGGGTTTAGGTCTGAAAACATGCTTGGCCTGTCCATCGCCTTTACCCTCAGCATCTTTAGCAAGGGAGTTGTCATCTTGGATGTGTGTTTGGGGTCGTTATCATGTTGGAATACTGCCCTGCGGCCCAGTCTCTGAAGGAAGGGGATCTTGCTTTGCTTCAGTATGTCACAGTACATGTTGGCATTAATGGTCCCGTAAATGAACTGTAGCTCCCCGGTGGCGGCAGCACTCATGCAGCCCCAGACCATGACACTCCCACCACCATGCTTAACGGCAGGCAAGACTTGTCTTTGTACTTATCACCTGGTTGCCGTCACACATGCTTGACACCATCTGAACCAAATACAGTCAGGTCCATAAATATTGGGACATCGACACAATTCCAATCTTTTTGGCTCTATACACCACCACAATGGATTTGAAATTAAACGAACAAGATGTGCTTTAACTGCAGACTTTCAGCTTTAATTTGAGGGTATTTACATCCAAATCAGGTGAACAGGGTAGGAATTACAACAGTTTGTATATGTTACTCCCACTTTTTGAGGGACCAAAAGTAATGGGACAATTGGCTGCTCAGCTGTTCCATGGCCAGGTGTGTGTTATTCCCTCATTATCCCATTTACAATGAGCAGATAAAAGGTCCAGAATTCATTTCAAGTGTGCTATTTGCATTTGGAACCTGTTGCTGTCAACTCACAATATGAGATCCAAAGAGCTGTCACTGTCAGTGAAGCAAGCCATTAGTGGGCTGAAAAAACAAAACAAACCCATCAGAGAGATAGCAAAAACATTAGGTGTGGCCAAATCAACTGTTTGGAACATCCTTAAAAAGAAAGAATGCACAGCAACAGCAACACTAAAAGACCCGGAAGACCACGGAAAACAACTGTGGTGGATGACCGAAGAATTCTTTCCCTGGTGAAGAAAACACCCTTCACAACAGTTGGCCAGATCAAGAACACTCTCCAGGAGGTAGGTGTATGTGTGTCAAAGTCAACAATCAAGAGAAGACTTCACCAGAGTGAATACAGTGGGTTCACCACAAGATGTAAACCATTGGTGAGCCTCAAAAACAGGAAGGCCAGATTAGAGTTTGCCAAACAACATCTAAAAAAAGCCTTCACAGTTCTGAAACCATATCCTATGGACAGATGAGACCAAGAACAATTTGTACTAGAGTGATGGGAAGAGAAGAGTATGGAGAAGGAAAGGAACTGCTCATAATCCAAAGAATACAACCTCATCAGTGAAGCATGGTGGTGGTAGTGTCAAGGCGTGGGCATGTATGGCTGCCAATGGAACTGGTTCTTTTGTATTTATTGATGATGTGACTGCTGACAAAAGCAGCAGGATGAATTCTGAAGTGTTTTGGGCAATATTATTTGCTCATATTCAGCAAAATGCTTCAGAACTCATTGGACGGTGCTTCACAATGCAGATGGACAATGACCCGAAGCATACTGTGAAAGCAACCAAAGTGTTTTTTAAGGGAAAGAAGTGGAAAGTCATGCAATGACCAAGTCAATCACCTGACCTGAATACGATTGAGCATGCATTTCACTTGCTGAAGACAAAACTTAAGGGAAAATGCCCCAAGAACAAGCAGGAACTGAAGACAACTGCAGTAGAGGCCTGGCAGAGCATCACCAGGGATGAAACCCAGCATCTGGTGATGTCTATGTGTTCCAGACTTCAGGATGTAATTGACTGCAAAGGATTTGCAACCAAGTATTAAAAAGTGAAAGTTTGATGGATGATTTTTAATCTGTCCGATTACTTTTGGTCCCTTAAAAAAATGGGAGGCACATATACAAACTGTTGTAATTCGTACACCGTTCACCTGATTTAGATGTAAATACCCTCAAATTAAAGCTGAAAGTCTGCAGTTAAAGCACATCTTGTTCGTTTCATTTCAAATCCATTGTGGTGGTGTATAGAGCCAAAAAGATTAGAATTGTGTATGAACCAAATAAGTTTATCATGGTCTCATCAGACCACAGAACATGGTTCCAGTAACCCATGTCCTTAGTCTCCTTGTCTTCAGCAAACTGTTTGCGGGCTTTCTTGTGCACCATCTTTAGAAGAGGCTTCCTGCTGGGATGACAGCCAAGCAGACCAATTTGATGCAGTGTGTGGCGTATGGTCTCATATATGGTATATATATATATATATATATATATATATACTCACCGGCCACTTTATTAGGTACACCTTGCTAGTACCGGGTTGGACCCCCTTTTGCCTTCAGAACTGCCCTAATTCTTCATGGCATAGATTCAACAAGGTGTTGGAAACATTCCTCAGAGATTTTGGTCCATATTGACATGATAGCATGGCACAGTTGCTGTAGATTTGTCGGCTGCGCATCCATGATGTAAATCTCCCATTCCACCACATCCCAAAGGTGCTCTATTGGATTTAGATCTGGTGACTGTGGAGGCCATCGGAGTACAGTGATCTCATAGTTATGTTCAAGAAACCAGTTTGAGATAATTTGAGCTTTGTAACATGGTGCATTATCTTGCTGGAAGTAGCCATCAGAAGATGGGTACCCTGTAGTCAAAAGGGAAGGACATGGTCAGCAACAATACTCAGGCAGGCCGTGGCATTTAAATGATGATCATTTGGTACTAAGGGGCCCAAAGTGTGCCGAAAAAATATTCCCCATACCATTACACCACCACCAGCCTGAACCGTTGATACAAGGCAGGATGGATCCATGCTTTCATGCTGTTTACGCCAAATTCTGACCCTACCATCCCCCTATGGACGGGCCGCCACTGGTTTAGTTTTTGCAAAGATGATACAGAGTGGTACTTACTGGAAGAGAAACAGACATTTGTAAATGACACTATTACTTCAATACATAATCCTCTAGCGGTTCATTATTAGCTAAGACAGCTACATACTCCAGTTACATAACAGGACTAATGTAAATCTCTGTACAACTTCTGTAAGAGGATGCAGCCATGTCACTTAAGATGCAATATTAGGAATTGTTTTGATTTTACAGATGCAAACTGTAATGGCAAACACATGTCCGAAGATCTTCTGAAGACCTGTTATTATCAATAAATGAGAAGATGCCATGTGCTTTGTGTTCACTGAAATGTCCTATTGGGAACACAACTTTCTCGAGTCAGCAAATAACTTCTATACAATGCTTTTACTATGCAATAGCTTAAATAATGCGGTTTTGTTTATTATTTCTGGCCTAAAATGCTGTCTAGAAAACAAAAAGGAAAACAAAGATTAGTGATATGAGAAGTAGATTAACTAAATGAAAAATGCTATTAGCCAGTCTCCTTCTTTTTTTTTTTTAAGACACGTGTTCAGCAGATTTTTCATTGTGAAAACCAAGGATAGGAAACTCCAATTCAGACATGGAAGTAACTTCAAAGAAGTGAGAGGAACATTTGCAGAATCAGACATGAGTTTCAGACCATTGGCGGACTGCATACTATTTGAGTTTGCCAAAGACTAAACAACGTTTGAACTGAAGCACGAAAAAAACAAGCCACTCCAGTACACTGTAATCTACCTTATGTCCTTTTAAAGCCCCTCTCATACATTAGGAGGCACCAGCAATATTTGATCTCTAACTATACACATCATCGTTAAATAGCAGTTTACTAAAATGAAGTCACTAATGTAAAAGGGCAATGCTCAAAACAAAAGTTATGTAAATGATTGTATTATTTATAACTGGAAATACTTCTATAACAATTATTACATCCAGACCACATGGTTGTTCTAATTGAAGTGGATATTTAGAGTCTATATATATATATATATATATATATATATATATATAATTTATCTGTTTATTTATTTTAATTATAACTCATCTTGAAATGTAATGTATTGCAAAGTCCTTAAATGTGGTGGATGCATTCATTTTATGTCTTCGGGTTAAAAGTGAAGTATGGGAATCTGTTTTTTTCTTAAATCTTACTTACCTAGCTGGATGCAGCATCGGTCTGATGCTGCATATGTCCCCCGTTGGCTCTAACACTAAGAACCAAGTGATCAAACACCGCCGATCACTTGGTTCTCAGGGCTCCCCAAGCAGAGAGCTGGTGACTGTCAGTTACCAGCTCTGCTCTGCTCCCACCTCCCGCTCACTGGAGCACTGGGCTGTGCAGGACTTGTCGGACTTGTCTACACATAATCACATCAAAGTCCGACGGATTTGACCATGATGACGTATGACCGGACTAGAATAAGGAAGTTCATAGCCAGTAGCCAATAGCTGCCCTAGCGTCGGTTTTCATCCGTCGGACTAGCATACACACGAACTCGGGTCCGTCGGAAAGATTTGAAACATGTTCTAAATCTAAAGTCCGTCACATTTTCGACAGAAAAGGTCCGCTGCAGGTCCGATGAAGCCCACACATGGTCAAATTGTCTGACGGATTTGTTCCGTCGGACAAGTTTGGTCGAAATGTCCGCCCGTGTGTACACGGCATTAGTTTCTGTTATAAAATTTTGCAAATAAATAATATTTCTTCAAAACATTTAGGTTAAAATGTATTGTGTTACATTTCTTTGGTAAACATAACCTAAATCAGTGTATATTATTTAGTCTGTGTGAAAGTTATCGAGTCTACAAACTATGGTAATATATTTGAAAATTGATCAGTCCTGATGTACTGATTGACTATCTCATTTCTTGAGGCCCTAAAATGCTAGGACAGTATAAATACCCCCAAATGACAATTTTTTGAAAAGTAGATATTCCAAAGTGTTTAGTAAGAGGCATGGTGAGTTTTTATACTTGTAATATCTTGTCACAATTAAATATTTATATATATTTTTACATACTCTCACCAGAGCAGTACAGTGTCACCATATGACTGGCATGCCAATGATCAGGGAAACTGACTGGTGACAGTACTGTATGTAAAAATAAAAAAATATATATAATTCTTTTACAATATTTTTACCATTTTCTTTTTTTTTAACTATTTTGTTACCTTTTTTTGTACATACTATGACCAGAGCAGTACTGTGTCACCTTAGTGATACTGTACTGCTGTGGAGAGGTGATCAGGATTTTTATTTCACTATGATTGCTTATTACAGTGTCTACAGCTATCACATGGGTACAAAACTACTGCGATTGGCCCCTGTACCATGTGACCACCTTGACCAATAACGGAAATCACAATAGTACACAATGAATGGCTATTAATGAAAGCCATTGAATACTACTGACATGTGATTGATGTGATTGGTCACAGCAATTACATGGTACTGGGACCTGCCCGGTACAATGATCTGTCTTGCTCTGTGTGGGGGGATCACAGACCGAGCTGTTGTGTGCCCCCTAGAGCAGAAGCTTAACTCCTGGAGAACATCATAAGAAGTCCTCCCAGGATTAGGAAGCTGTCTGTCATTTTACAATAGTCCAGGCAGGAAGTTGTTAAAGTCTAGGATCATTGGAAACAATGGCTTTCTTCATAGTTACACTAAAGAAGTGAGTTTAATTAAAGTGTAGCTAAACCCAAGAGCAAACGTGTAATATATTGTAGCATAAAGGTCTTTAACCACTTGCCGACCTGCTCACGCAGATATATTGCGGCAGGTCGGCTCTCCTGCGCAAACCGACGTACCTGTTCATCAGTTCATAAAAGCAGGATAACGGGCACCAGCGGCCCACAATCGCAGCGATGAGAGGCAGAATGGGGAACTGCCTATGTAAACAAGGCATTTCCCTGTTCTGCCTAGTGACATGACAGGGATCTACTGTCCCCAGTGATCGGGAACAGTTATCTCTGTCATGTTTCAGTAAGCCCATCCCCCCTACAGTAAACCCATCCCCCGAGGGAACACACTTAACCCCTTGATCGGTCTCTAGTGTTAACCCCTTCCCTGCCATTTTTACATTGATCAGTGCATTTTTATAGCACTGATCAATGTAATAATGTCACCGGTCCCCAAAAAGTGTAATATGGGGTCAGATTTATCTGTGGCAATGTCATAGTCCTGCTAAAAATCGCAGCTGACCGCCATTACCAGTAAAAACAATAAAAAAAGTCCCTAAATCTTTCCCATAGTTTGTAGACACGATAAATTTTGCGCAAACCAATCATATACACCTATTGCGATTTCTTTTACCAAAAATATGTAGAAGAATATATATCGGCCTAAACTAAACAAATACATTTGTTTTGTTATTTTTTTTATATGTATTATAGCAGAAAGTAAAAAAAAAAATTTTTTTCAAAATTGTCGGTCTTTTTTTGTTTATAGTGCAAAAAATAAAAACCACAGAGGTGATCAAATATCACTGAACGGAAGCTCTATTTGTGGGAAAAAAAGGAATTCAATTTTGTTTGGGTACATCGTCGCACGACTTCTCAATTGTCAGTTAAAGTGACTCAGTGCCGTATCACAAAAAATGCTCTGGAAGGGGGCAAATCCTTCCGAGGCTGAAGTGGTTAAATATGGTGACTGCATTCATTTAAAATTTTCAGGCTAAGAATATGTTCAGCAAGCACATAAATCACTTGTTGATCTTGCCAGAAATGAAATGTCCTTGTCAATTTCTGTAAGCGACACTAAAAACAAAATCAAAATGTTATCTTTCTTATGTACTGTAAATTACTAGTTCCATCAATCTAACATGTTAATGGAGGTGTACATGTTTCAAGTCTGGCCTGGATTGCAACCATGGTTTCCTTCATAGATTCACTTGGGGAGAGACAGCTATAGGAGGTATGCTATGGGATTGTACACTAGGGACGAGCCCAACACCCCTCGGTTTGGCTCGCAGCAGTACATGCGAACATGCAAAAAGTTTGTTCAAACATGCGAACACCGTTAAAGCCTATTGGACACGAACGTGAAAAATCAAAAGTGTTAATTTTAAAGGCTTATATACAAGTTATTGCCATAAAAAGTGTTTAGGGACCCGGGTCCTGCCCCAGGGGACATGTATCAATGCAAAAAAAAGTTTTAAAAATGGCCTTTTTTTCAGGAGCAGTGATTTTAATAATGCTTAAAGTGAAACAATAAAATGAAATATTCCTTTAAATATCATGCCTGGGGGGGGGGGGGTCTATAGTATGCCTGTAAAGTGGAGCAGTTTTCCCATGTTTAGAACAATACCACAGCAAAATGATATTTCTAAAGGAAAAAAAGTCTTTAAAAAACTGCTTGCGGCTGTAATATATTGTTGGGTCTTGGCAAAATAGATGAAAATCATTGAGTAAAATGGCATGAGTTCCCAACCCCCCCCCCCAGCCCATTACCACGCCCTTTGGGTCTGGTATGCTGGTATGGATATTGAGGGGAACCCGGCACCTAAATTAAAAAAAAATGGTGTGGGGGTCCCCAGGCACTATATACTCTGAACTGAAGTATATATACTATACGGCCTGCCCTATATACTCTGCAGAAAATTGGGCCTTAGGTGTTGGAGGTACCAGAACACTGTAAGCCCTCACAGTTACTCTTGGTGAGCGCCGGAACGGGCCCTGCTGTGAAATATTATATCAAAAATTGTAAATAGTACACTACAAAATGTACTGTAGATATAGGCTACACTGGATGCAGCGTATATATATATATATATATATATATATATATATATATATATATATATATATATATATATATACACTACCGTTCAAAAGTTTGGGGTCACCCAAACAATTTTGTGTTTTCCATGAAAAGTCACACTTATTCACCACCATACGTTGTGAAATGAATAGAAAATAGAGTCAAGACATTGACAAGGTTAGAAATAATGATTTGTATTTGAAATAACATTGTTTTTACATCAAACTTTGCTTTCATCAAAGAATCCTCCTTTTGCAGCAATTACAGCATTGCACACCTTTGGCATCCGTCCACAACACTTTTTTCCAGTCTTCCTCTGTCCAATGTCTGTGTTCTTTTGCCCATCTTAATCTTTTTCTTTTATTGGCCAGTCTCAGATATGGCTTTTTCTTTGCCACTCTGCCCTGAAGCCCAAAATCCCGCAGCCGCCTCTTCATTGTAGATGTTGACACTGGTGTTTTGCGGGTACTATTTAATGAAGATGCCAGTTGGGGACCTGTGAGGCGTCTGTTTCTCAAACTAGAGACTCTAATGTGCTTATCTTCTTGCTTAGTTGTGCAACGCGGCCTCCCACTTCTTTTTCTACTCTGGTTAGAGCCTGTTTGTGCTGTCCTCTGAAGGGAGTAGTACACACCGTTGTAGGAAATCTTCAATTTCTTTGCAATTTCTCGCATGGAATAGCCTTCATTTCTAAGAACAAGAATAGACTGTCGAGTTTCAGATGAAAGTTCTCTTTTTCTGGCCATTTTGAGCGTTTAATTGACCCCACAAATGTGATGCTCCAGAAACTCAATCTGCTCACAGGAAGGTCAGTTTTGTAGCTTCTGGAAGGAGCTAGACTGTTTTTAGATGTGTGAACATGATTGCACAAGGGTTTGCTAATCATCAATTAGCCTTCTGAGCCAATGAGCAAACACATTGTACCATTAGAACACTGGAGTGATAGTTGCTGGAAATGGGCCTCTATACACCTATGTAGATATTGCACCAAAAACTAGACATTTGCAGTTAGAATAGTCATTTACCACATTAGCAATGTATAGAGTATATTTGTTTAAAGTTAGGACTAGTTTAAAGTTAGCTTCATTTAAAAGTACAGTGCTTTTCCTTCAAAAATAAGGACATTTCAATGTGACCCCAAACTTTTGAACGGTAGTGTATATATATATATATATATATATATATATATATACACAAGACATGTATAAATATATGAATACACCGCCTGAAGTGTATTAGACATAGTACACCACGAAATGCACTGCAGATTTAGGCTACACTGGATGCAGGGAAAAAAAAAAATATATATATATATAGATATATATTTATCTATATATATATATATATATAGATATATAGATATATATATACAAGACTGTATATATATATCTATATATCTATATATATATATATATATATATAGATAGATAGATAGATAGATAGATATCTATATAGATATATATAGATAGATATCTATCTATCTATATATATCTATATAGATAGATATATATATATCTATCTATAGATATAGATAGATATCTATATCTATCTATATATAGATAGATATAGATATCTATCTATATAGATATCTATAGATAGATATCTATATATATAGATATAGATATATATCTATATCTATAGATATATATCTATCTATCTATCTATATAAATATATATATATATATATATATATATATATATATATATATATATATATATATATACAGTGGGGACGGAAAGTATTCAGACCCCCTTAAATTTTTCACTCTTTGTTATTGGGTATTGGGCAGCCATTTTCTAAAATCATTTAAGTTCATTTTTATTCCTCATTAATGTACACACAGCACCCCATATTGACAGAAAAACACAGAATTGTTGACATTTTTGCAGATTTAATAAAAAAGAAAAAACTGAAATCTCACATGGTCCTAAGTATTCAGACCCTTTGATCAGTATTTAGTAGAAGCACCCTTTTGATCTAATACAGCCATGAGTCTTTTTGGGAAAGATGCAACAAGTTTTTCACACCTGGATTTGGGGATCCTCTGCCATTCCTCCTTGCAGATCCTCTCCAGTTCTGTCAGGTTGGATGGTAAATGTTGGTGGACAGCCATTTTTAAGTCTCTCCAGAGATGCTTAATTGGGTTTAAGTCAGGGTTCTGGCTGGGCCATTCAAGAAAAGTCACGGAGTTGTGGTGAAGCCACTCCTTCGTTATTTTAGCTGTATGCTTAGGGTCATCGTCTTGTTGGAAGGTAAACCTTCGGCCCAGTATGAGGTCCTGAGCACTCTGGAGAAGGTTTTCGTCCAGGATATCCCTGTACTTTATAAGATTAAACAATCAGCACCACAAGTAAAAAATATTGTGATGTTTAAATAAGATAACCTAATAATAAACGTGCACAGCTGCTAAACATTCCAAGTGGTACACCACACTAATTTCAAAATGGATAGTAAATAATAAATGTAGCGCTATGTGTAAAATTATAAATATAAAGTGCAAATCTCTAAAATAAATAAATCCTACATATAAATGAATAGTCCATAAAATGAAAAAATGAAGAAATAAAACATAAAAAACTCTTCTTGTGATCAGTGTATCCACACAATTCCCCCACAGTGATTATTCGTCATCAAAAGGAGTGCACATCACCACCAGTAAAAATACGCGCTCACCTCCCATGAGTTTTGACTCACCTTTGAGTCAAAACTCATATGCGGATCTCCCCACGAGCTCTTTGCTCTCACTTCCTCTTCCCAATCAATGGTGGCTACTGAGGAAGGCCTGTGATTGGCCGATACGCGCCTAGAAGGGAGGAGCTGATAGTCACGTCCAGCCAAGCACTGTGTATGTGGACATGGTGGTGCTACTCTGGAGGTTTTATGTGATTTTAAAGTTTTTATTTTGTAGTGCAACTTGTCTATTTGGGGGCTTTGAATACATTTGTATACGGAGAACACTATGGTCTCTATACTTATTATTTACATGTCCTGAACTCATGGAATCTTGAGCCAAGCTGGGAGATGATCCGCTTCTTTGGATATTAATGAGCTGAGTTACCATTAAGAAAAGAGCCATCTGGATTACCCACCATTGATTGGGAAGAGGAAGTGAGAGCAAAGAGCTCGTAGGGAGATCTGCATATGAGTTTTGACTCATCTGGGAGGTGAGCGCGCATACTGGTGGTGGTGTACACTCCTTTTGTGGATGAATAATCACTGTGGGGGAATTGTGTGGATACACTGATCACAAGAAGAGTTTTTCATGTTTTATTTCTTCATTTTTTCATTTTATGGACTATTCATTTATATGTAGGATTTATTTATTTTAGAGATTTGCACTTTATATTTATAATTTTACACATAGCGCTACATTTATTATTTACTATCCCTGTACTTGGCCGCATTCATCTTTCCCTCGATTGCAACCAGTCCTGTCCCTGCAGCTGAAAAACACCCCCACAGCACCATGCTTCACTGTTGGGACTGTATTGGACAGGTGATGAGCAGTGCCTGGTTTTCTCCACACATACCGCTTAGAATTTAGGCCAAAATGTTCTATCTTGGTCTCATCAGACCAGAGAATCTTATTTCTCACCATCTTAGAGTCCTTCAGGTGTTTTTTAGCAAACTTCATGCGGGCTTTCATGTGTGTGCACTGAGGAGAGGCTTCCGTCTGGTCACTCTGCCATAAAGCCCCGACTGGTGGAGGGCTGCAGTGATGGTTGACTTTCTACAACGTTCTCCCATTTCCCGACTGCATCTCTGGAGCTCAGCCACAGTGATCTTTGGGTTCTTCTTGACCTCTCTCACCAAGGCTCTTCTCTCCCGATAGCTCAGTTTGGCCGGACAGCCAGCTCTAGGAAGGGTTCTGTTCTTCCCAAATATCTTCCATTTAAGGATTATGGAGGCCACTGTGCTCTTAGGACCCTTAAGTGCAGCAGAAATTTTTTTGTAGCCTTGGCCAGATCTGTGCCTTGCAACAATTCTGTCTCTGAGCTCTTCAGGCAGTTCCTTTGACCTCATGATTCTCATTTGCTCTGACATGCACTGTGAGCTGTAAGGTCTTATATAGACAGGTGTGTGGCTTTCCTAATCAAGTCCAATCAGTATAATCAAACACAGCTGGACTCAAATTAAGGTGTAGAACCATCTCAAGGATGATCAGAAGAAATGGACAGCACCTGAGTTAAATATATGAGTGTCACAGTAAAGGGTCTGAATACTTAGGACCATGTGATATTTCAGTTTTTCTTTTTTAATAAATCTGCAAAAATGTCAACAATTCTGTGTTTTTCTGTCAATATGGGGTGCTGTGTGTACATTAATGAGGAAAAAAGATGAACTTAAATGATTTTAGCATTTTAGTAAATGGCTGCAATATAACAAACAGTGAAAAATTTAAGGGGGTCTGAATACTTTCCGTCCCCACTATATATATATATATATATATATATATATATATATATATATATATATATATATATTAATGTATATACTCGAGTATAAGCCAACCCGAATATAAGCCAAGGCATATGAAGTATATATATTAGAAATAGTACACCACAGAATGAACTATAGATTTAGGCTACACTGGATGCAGAGTATATATATCTATATATAGATATATATATCTATATATAGATATATATATCTATATATAGATATATATATGACTGTATATATATCTATATATATATATATTAATACACCTCCTGAAATATATTAGGAATAGTACACCACTGAATGCACTGTAGATATAGGTACAGTATCTCTCCGTCCAACACTACACAGGGCCACCGTGTAGGCAGCCTTATATAGTGTGGGGCGTGGACTTAGTCCCCCCTGAGCCATGATTGGCCAAAGGCACCCTGCCTTTGGCCAATCATGGCTCTCTTAACAGAGGGCGCTGGGATTAGCCAAAGTATGCAGGTCAGGTGCATGCTTTGGCCAATCATCATACAGCAATGCACTACGATCTCGCACTGCATTATGGGGTGTTCCTTGGTGCTCAAATTTGCCGCAAATGCCCCAAAATGTTCACTCTTCAGCCAATGGGCGAACACCCGATGTTCAAGCCAAACTTATGTTCAACCCGAACATCAAGCGTATTCCTATTGTACACCCCGTTAACACTAATCGTACCATGAGAACATACCTGAATCATAAATTAAACACACAAGGATTGTGAAAAAGTTAAGGCCACTGCCCCATTATTGGGTTTAAAACAATTTTAATTATGAAATGAACTTTAAATACACAGAACCAATGTTAACTATTAACAAACCAACATGCTTAGTCACTAAGACTCAAGCAGCAATATCTTATAGCAACCAAATAACAGTTTACCAACCACTGTCCACCCACAAAGTGGGCGACATTACCTAAAAATATGGACTTTCAATATCAAACAGAACCGTTGACCAATAACAGACCAACATGCTTAGTCACTAAGACTCAAGCAGCAATATCTTATATCAACCAAGTTACAGCGTACCAACCACTGTCCACCCAAAAAGTGAGCAACATTACCCACATAAAGGTGGACTGCGATGAGGGGAAATAACAAAGGGGAGGGAGGGTGGAAGAGCAGATCAAAAAATCCAGAAAGAAGGCTGAGGAGAATCCACAGGTGAGTCCAGCTGACAGATCTGAGATAAATGCTGACTCCACCCAGTGACAGGGGAGGATATAAGTAAAAGGTTACAATCATTGGCTAGATGTATCATGCCAAAAGATTTGTCACCAATCCAGTGCTCAGCAGCTGATGTAAATCTTCCTAGCAACAGTAGGCAGCTTGTCACCTGAAACACAAAACGGAAAGAACTTGCAAAGCAGCCATAGAGAGTCATGTACATATTATAGCCCTCTATTAAGAGAAAAATGTATTTATAAAACAAATGGGTGTTAGGTGTGACAATCCCACTGGGCCACTTCTCTATTTTATTCTTTCATGGCCCTGACATTTGCAGTATACACAGGGACAGGAAGTATGCTATTTGCAGTATTACTGGGTGAAAGCAAAGATAAAAAGCCTTTAAAAATAAAAACAAATGTGTCTACTGTTTTTAAGTCCTGGTAAGATGCTCGAAGTAGATGATAGGCTCAGCAATGGCATGCAATGCCATGCTGCTGCTAACAAAGCAAACAGAATATTGGCATGCATTAAAAAGGGGATCAACTCCAGAGATAAAATGATAATTCTCCCGCTCTACAAGACTCTGGTCTGGCCGCACCTAGAGTATGCTGTCCAGTTCTGGGCACCAGTCCTCAGGAAGGATGTACTGGAAATGGAGTGAGTACAAAGAAAGACAACAAAGCTAATAAAGGGTCTGGAAGATATTAGTTATGAGGAAAGGTTGCGAGCACTGAACTTATTCTCCCTGGAGAAGAGACGCTTGAGAGGAGATATGATTTGAATTTATAAATCCTGTACTGGTGACCCCACAATAGGGATAAAACTTTTTCGTGGAAGGGAGTTTAACAAGACATGTGGCCACTCATTAAAATTAGAAGAAAAGAGGTTTAACCTTAAACTATGTAGAGGGTTCTTTACTGTAAGAGCGGCAAGGATGTGGAATTCCCTTCCACAGGCGGTGGTCTCAGCAGGGGGCATCGATAGTTTCAAAAAACTTTTCGATAAGCACCTGAACGACCGCAACATACAAGGATATACAAGGTAACAATGACATATAATCACACTCATACGTTGGACTTGATGGACTTGTGTCTTTTTTCAACCTCACCTTCTATGTAACTTTGAATTTTTTTTCACAAATTTTTGAAAAGAAACTAAAAAAAATTTTTTTTTTTTACAATTTTTTTTTTTACATACTGTCACCAGTGCAGTACAGCATCATTATATAAACTGGTGCGCTGGTGATCGGGGACACTGAGTGGTGATAGTATTTTAAAAAATTAAATGTAATCTTTTTTTTTTAATTTTATATATTTTTTAAAAAAGCTTTTATTGCATTTTTTTCTTGCCATTTTTTTAACACACTGTGACCAGAGCAATATAGTGTTACCATAGTAACACTATACTACTCTGGGAAAGTGATTAGGATTTTTTTTTTTTTACAAACATTTATGTTTGCTTATACCAGTGAATTTCATGAGCATACCATTTTTATGGAATGAAATTGATCCATGTTTACTATTGTGGTTAGCTGTGGTTGGCCACAGCTATTTGCATGGTACAGATGGGCTGTGATTGGCCCTTTCTGTACCATGTGATCACTGTGACCAAACACAGAGATCAACACAAGTGTACAAAATGAATGGTGCGAATCGAAGACATTCGTTGTGTGCAACTGTCATGTGATCTGCTGTGGTCACAGAAATCACATGGTACCGGCAGCGGCAGGTACACTGATCAGTCATCAGCTGTGTGCTGGACAGATCACGCAGGCATGTTCATTCAGGAAGTACATCATGAGATGTCCACCAAGAACAATGCATGTCCCTCCTGGCTGTCATTTGCCTATAGGCCGGGCAAGAACTTGTTAAATCATAAAAATTGATACACATACCTTTTTTTTCAGGTATCTTCGGACTGGTTCACCCTCTTCTTTCTCCAGTGATGGGAAATCAGAAATGCTGCAGAGAGCAGTATTACCTGATGATGTGAGACCTCTCTCTCCAACAACATTTTTATGGTGGAGCCATGATGTCCTAGGCCCACAAAAAATGTGTTGCATAACAATGGATGGCAGGTGAGTTTGTGCATGTTAGTACCTGAGAGGTGGTGGGTATGGAAACTGAAGATCCAGTTTATATTTATTTTTCAAGCTGAAATTAGGCTTTAATGATAATTGTCTGAGGGATTTATGCTTTTCTGCATTGTCTGATGTACAATTATTTTCTAAATGTATATAGTTTATTTATTATGGTGGGAATACACATGCATTAGAATGAATATATGAATATATTTAGGAATGCATTTTGATATTTGAAACTTCTAAGCTTTACATTTTTGTTTCCAGAGGGGCCTATCTATAAATCTTAGGCAACTCCAAAAATTTAGGAACCCATTCCCATTCAGCTGACCCAGATCCACTGCTCATTCCCAGTATTCATAGCCTGGAAAATGTGAATTTGATGAATGTTGTGTTCAGTGAATGTTAGTCAATAGATACATATTGGATTTACAGCTAGTCTGTGGCACATCTGTGGGGGGATGAAGAATTCTAGAAGAATAATAGGCAGTAAAAAGCAGATAAGGGCAATGTGTGACAAATGCGTAGCTAACATATACAATACATGATCTGTTAATCGGGGTAAACTCTATTATTTCTAGTTGACATATATCCATTAAAAAAATAGGGTTCACCTACAGCAGAGAGGCAAATTCAAATTAGATAACTTTTGTACAGCAAACTGTGCCTAAGTTGTAAAAAATCACTGAAATTGGGTAATTATTACATTAACCCCTTTATGAATGAAATAAATTAAGAAAAATGTCCAGAGCAACATAATTGTTCTATTTTGACTTTTATAAACTGACTCCATTTTTTTTTTGTAGCAATACTATTTTTCATATTTAGTGGACTATAAAGTATATTGCAAAACAAAAACATGAAGCCATATTTTTAGTTAGATGTCAAAGCCAGTGTTGCCCTATTTATATCATTTCCTCCAGTCCTTGTCTGCAGAGATATGTACCAGATACATTGGCTTAGACTATATGGAGCATGATACAAAAGTGCATAGCTAAGTGCTGCTCTTAAAGATAACAGTGTCTTTATTGCTCCATTTAAAAGGGCACCTTATGTCTATTTTTAAAGGTACTTAAGGATAGTTCTTTGTTAATGAAAGCCATACAAAACAGTTTATTGATAGCTAAGAGAATTTATTTTTACTGTATTAATCCTTCTTATCCAGGAATATTTATCAGAATACCAATGCAAAAGGTCATTGGAGTTAGAAAAGTAGATCCTAAGTATTTTTATAACAAGGTATTTCTTATGGAAGTTTTTCTATTTGTGATAGAAATTAAGATATGAAAATGAATACACTGGGCCTGATTTACTAAAACAAATTAATGAGAGCAGGGATGAATCATCTTGGGCCTGCTTTAGCATGCAGATATACAGTACACACATACAGAAATTGTGATTCCTCAAATCAAGTTGATTATATACTGATGCATAGTGCACATTACTGTTCATATTGAACATTTACAGTATCTCACAAAAGTGAGTACACCCCTCATATTTTATTATATCTTTTCATGTGACAACACTGAAAATAGGCTTCACTTACAGCAGAGGGGAAAATGCTAATTCTTATGGAAGTTTTTCTATTTGTGATAGGAAGAATTTACAGAAATGACACTTTGCTACAATGTAAAGTAGTGAGTGTACAGCTTGTAATACAGTCTAAATTTGCTGTCCCCTCAAAATAACTCAACACACAGCCATTATTGTCTAAACCGTTGGCAACAGAAGTGAGTGCACTCCTAAGTGAAAATGTCCAAATTGGGCCTAAAGTGTCAATATTTTGTGTAGCCACCATTATTTTCCAGCACTGCCTTAGCCATCTTGGGCATGGAGTTCACCAGAGCTGCACAGGCCACTGGAGTCCTCTTCCACTCCTCCATGACCTTATCACAAAGCTGGTGGATGTTAGAGACCTTGCGCTCCCCCACCTTATATTTGAGGGTGCCCCACAGATGCTCAATAGGGTTTAGGTCTGGAGACATGCTTGGCCAGTCCATCACCTTTACCTTCAACTTCTTTAGCAAGGCAGTGGTCATCTTGGAGGTGTGTTTGGGGTCGTTATGATGTTGGAACACTGCCCTGCGGCCCAGACCCCAAAGGGAGGGGATCATGCTCGGCTTCATTATGTCACAGTACATGTTGGCATTCATGGTTCCCTCAATGAACTGTAGCTCCCCAGTGTCGGCAGCACTCATGCAGCCCCAGACCATGACACTCCCACCACCATGTTTGACTGTAGGCAAGACACACTTGTCTTTGTACTCCTCACCTGGTTGCCACCACACACGCTTAACACCATCTGAACCAAATAAGTTTATCTTGGTCTCATCAGACCACAGGACATGGTTCCAGTAATCCATGTCCTTAGTCTGCTTGTCTTCAGCAAACTGTGTGTGGGCTTTCTTGTGCATCAACTTTAGCAGAGGCTTCTTTCTGGGACGACAGCCATGCAGACCAATTTGATGCAGTGTGTGGTGTATGGTCTGAGCACTGACAGGCTGACCTCCCACCCCTTCAACCTCTGCAGCAATGCTGGCAGCACTCATACGTCTATTTCCCAAAAACAACCTCTGGATATGACGCTGAGCACAGACACTCATCTTCCTTGGCTGACCATGGCGAGGCCTATTCTGAGTGGAACCTGTCCTGTTAAACCACTGTATGGTCTTGGCCACCGTGCTGCAGCTTAATTTCAGGGTCTTGGCAATCTTCTTATAGCCTAGGCCATCTTTATGTACAGCAACAATTCTTTTTTCAGATCCTCAGAGAGTTCTTTGCCATGAGATGCCATGTTGAACTACCAGTGACTAATATGAAAGAGTGAGAGCGATAACACAAAATTTAAAATATTTGCGCCCAGTTCACACCTGAGACCTTGTAACACTAATGAGTCATGTGACACCGGGAGGGAAAATGGCTAATTGGGCCCAATTTGGACATTTTCACTTAGGGGTGTACTCACTTTTGTTGCCAGCGGTTTAGACATTAATGGCTGTGTGTTGAGTTATTCTGAGGGGACAGCAAAAGTACACTGTTATACAAGCTGTACACTCACTATTTTAGATTGTTGCAAAGTGTAATTTCTTCAGTGTTGTTACATGAAAAGTTATAATAAAATATTTACAAAAATGTGAGGGGTGTACTCACTTTTTTTTTTTTTTTTAATTCTTTTTATTATTTTGCAAAAAAGAAAAAACAAAAGAAAAAACAATCATCAACAACCAGACGGGCAACATACCCATCCTCGAATCTGCCACGTAGGGCTGTACATTTGTCTAACAAGTTCTACTACTACTCCCTTGAACTCCCCCCCCCCCCTTAACCCGACCAACTGTCACGGCTGCAGTGTCAAATGTTGCATCTATACCCTGAACATATACATTTATATTGTCCTCTATGTTACACAGAACTGTCCTCACTTTTATATATGAAACACATAACAGGAGATATTGACAGCTTCTATAGAATTAAGACATCAAGAACTTATGACTCCATCTCTCCCCCACCAGGCCTATTTCACAATGCTCATTCACCAGCCTACAGCATATTTGTTAATTAATTAGCCTACCGTTACTGTTGAGTCTAACCATGGTTGCCATACTTTTGAGAATTTCTTTGGACAACCTCTGAGTCTATATGTAGCCTTATACAAGGGTATGACCGAGTTGACCAAACCCTTCCAAAAGGAAAGTGTGGGTGCCGCTGTGTTCTTCCATTTCAGTAGGATAGCTTTTTTACCATAAAATAGGCCTATATTCAACCGGGTGCGGTGCGCCAAGGATGGCACCACTTCCTCCACCAACCCAATGAGGCACACTCTGGGCGTCAAGGGCACTGGGACACTGAGCACCTCTGTCAGACAGTCTGTAACCTCCCTCCAGAATGTATGTATTTCCGGACAGTCCCAAAAAATGTGTTTCGCATCTGCCGGGGAGAGCATACATCTCCAGCACTTTCCATCTGAGGATGGAAAAATTCGCAACAGCCGAGCTGGAGTTAAATAGATGTGGTGGAGAAATTTGAATTGGATTAGCCGATCACGAGCTGATACTAGGTTTGTAAATGGGTGATCCCACATATCATCCCAGTCTTCTCCTTGCAATTCTGGAACCTCTCTTTCCCATTTTTCCCTACATTTAACTACCCCAATCGGTGTTTTGTTGAATAGAGATTTATAAACAGTTGATAGTGGTTTGGCCAAGTCTTCATCTTTTAACATAAGTTCCAGTGAAGAAGGGAGATATTCCACCCCTCTATTCCCGAACTGCGCCCCAAAAGCATGGCGCAGCTGAAGAAATCGAAAAAAGGTAGAGTTCGGAAGGTCGTGTCTTGCCTTAAGCTGATCAAAAGGAAGCAGCTCTCCCTCTCTGACAATATCCTCCAGTTTCTTTACACCCCTACCAGACCACACAACAGGATCAGGAATGGAGCAGAAATGCGACAGATTTGGGTTAAACGACTTTGGCCCTCTGTATAGTGCTAGACTCAAGCTTTCATACGACCCTATATAGGCTGCTTCCAGAACATTAGCAGAGTCCCCATCCTCCGCCATCAGCCAGCGTCTGGCAAAAACCATTTGCCCTGCCAAGTAATATTTTTGCCAGTCTGGAAGTGCCAAACCTCCCTGTCCCCAGGGTTCTTGAAGGGACTTTAAACTTATCCTTGGTGCTTGTGGGTGCCATATGAAGGATCCAATAATTCCATTGAGAGTGGAGTAAAATGATTTCGGAATCCAATTGGGGGAATGGCGCAGAAAATACAGTATGACAGACAAAAATTTCATCTTTAATAGACTCACCCTTCCCATAAGAGACAATGGTAACTTCTGCCATAGTTGAACTTTGTGCTTAAGTCTAGTCACTAGGGGGAGAAGATTTAGTTTCATGTAGTCGTATATGTTATCCGTGACCCTGACCCCTAAATAGGTGATAGTGGAAACCCATTGTAGCGGGAGGGTATTGTCTCTTACACCCTGTGCCCCATGTCCCAGTGGCAATATAGACGACTTGCCCCAGTTCACTCTCAAGCCAGAGAAGATTGCAAATCTATCAAGAATCGCAAGAGCAGCTTTTAAGGAAGGCCCCGGATCTTGGAGGAACAGCAGCAAGTCGTCCGCATAAAGCGCCACACACTCCCGAATTGTCCCCACTTGAATTCCTCCCACCGCTTCAGATCTCCTTAGTGCCCTGGCTATAGGTTCCATCATCATTGCAAACAAGAATGGGGAGAGAGGGCACCCCTGTCTAGTGCCTCTGTTAATTTGAAAAAATTTTGAGGTTGACATTCCCAGCCTTATTGCCGTTCTGGGTTCACTGTATAACATTGCTAACCAACGACAGAACACAGGACCAAACCCCAGAGTTTCTAGCACTCTATGCATATACCCCCAATCCACTGTGTCAAAAGCTTTTTCGATGTCTATAGAGACAACAACCCTTGCTGGATACTCAGGTGCCTCCAACTGAATATGCGTAAATAATCTTCTCAGGTTTGTGTCTGTTGACATACCAGGCATAAAACCCGTCTGATCTATATCAACTATCATTGAGAGGACCTTTGCTACACGCATAGCTAAAATTTTTGCAAGAATCTTTAGATCCATATTTAGGAGTGCTATGGGGCGATACGAGGAACATTGCAAAGGATCCTTTTCCGGATTCAGAAGGAGTACCATATATGCCTCCATCATGGATGCCGGCAAAGAACCCTGTTCGCAGCAGAAGGCAAAAAGCTTTGTCAACCTGGGGGCTACTTGAGATAAATATGACTTATAGAAGTCCGCTGGGATCCCATCCGGTCCCGGCGCCTTCTTAGGGGGAAATGCCAGAATGGCGGACTCAACCTCTAGTACAGAGATAGGTTCATCTAAGGGAGCAGCATCAGCTTCTGATAATTTGGCCATTTGAAGGGATTGTAATAATTCATCCAGCTCTTTAACGTCATAATGTGGTATAGGAGAGTACAATTTTGTGTAAAAATGTACAAATTCCTCCAGAATGCCTTCTGGTTCAGTTATGAGAGTCCCACCCTCACCTTTCACTACCGGAACACTAACTGGTGCCCTCTGGTCGGCAACCAGATTGGCCAGAAGCCTACCATTCTTATCACCTTCAGCAAAAATGACCTCCGCCCTCTGTTTAATCTCTTTACCAGCCATATCTTTAAAATGTAAATCAATCGAGCGTCTTGCTTCTAGAAGCGAGAGATACCCCTGCTCGGAAGGAGAGTCCGCCTGCACCTGTGCTGCCTCCCGTTCCTTGGCAAGAAGAGCCTCTCCCTCAGATTTTTGATCTTTTTTTGCTGAGCTGATAGCAGATATACATTCCCCCCTAATCACTGTTTTGAAGGCATCCCATTCAATATTAGGGTTCACTGAACCTTCGTTACATTTCCAGTATAATTCTACTGATTTTTGAACATGGGCACACACTTGTTCCTCCAGTAACCAGTCAGGTGATAACCTCCAGGACCCTTTTTTAGCACCCGAAGGAAACTTCATAGTAAGCAGAAGAGGGTTATGGTCAGAAACTCCCCCCGACAAGTATTCCGCCGCACACACGTACTTCAACAAGGCTGCATTTCCAAATGCTAAATCAATCCTTGCGGAAGACCTGTGCGCAGAGGACAAATGCGAGTAGGCTGTACCATCAGGGTTTTTCCACCTCCACACCTCTGACAACCCAGCCATATCTGCCCAGGAGCGTAGATCCACCGAGGCCGGTCTGGCGGCATTGAAGGAATCCAGGCTCCCGTCCAGAATGGCATTATAGTCCCCCATTATAAGAACTGGCAAATGAAGAAATGGAGCCAGTGTTACCATAAAATCATACAGAAACTTCACCTGGAATGGAGGAGGCATGTATATATTTACCAATAGGAATTTATGACTATGTATTTCTAAGGAAACCGCCACATACCGTCCCCCCGGATCTGTAACCACCTGGTGAATTGTACAAGCTATAGCTTTACTTATTAGTATCGATACTCCTCTTGCATAAGTGGAATAGGTAGCATGAATCGCCCTCTGTATCCATGGTTTTCGCAGAGACAGAATTTTGCTGCCCTCTAGGTGAGTCTCCTGCAGGAGGACGATATGTGGCTTCACCTGATTCAAGTATTGGAAAACCGTTGCTCTTTTAAATTTGCTGTTCAAGCCTCTGACATTCCATGAGAAAATCCCTACTTTACTATCCATCTAAGGATGATAAGAAATAGAAGACCTGGAATATAACTTGTATTTGAGCATTAGTTGGTTGGAAAGCCCTATGTGAAGACTTGTGTAACCTTAGATACATACATGCAGTATTAATAAAGCAGCCGTGACAATGGTCTAACAATACCCCCCCTGCTATCATACCAGAACCCAAGGAACCTACAAAAAGGTTCCAACCAAAAAACAGGTAGAACAACCTTCCAGTCTCAAACTGAAACTGAAAAAAAAAATGAGAAAAAAGAAAAAAAAGAAAAATAACAATTGTCCGGTATGCAGCTTGATCCCAAAAACAAACAACCCTTGGAGAGTTCCACCTTGGAAAATGAAAGTTCAGCATCCGTTGAGTAAAGAAAAAAAATGTCCGTGCATTTCCAGAAGGACTCCGGCAGTAGTTCCAATAAGGGACAGCTTGCACCCGACCACACGTGTAAAACAGTTTGACGCTAGAAAAAAACAAAAAAACATTTCAGGAAAAATCAATCAGGATCACAGCTGCAGTGAGAATTCCATTCCCTTCCCATCTCGAGCGACCCAGGATCAAATTGGGAAAACAGAGAGAGTAGACAGAGCATGTCTCCCTTCGGTATTCAAAAAGGACGTTGCGATTATCAGGGGTCACCCCCCCTCAGCAATCCAGATTTGCCACGTAGTCTCACTTCCGTTCAATCAGGAACATTAAAATGGAAGATGATAAAATTCTAGCAAAAATATATGGATATAGAAAAAAAAAGAAAAACAAAAAGGGAAAAAAACCCCCCGAGACCCATTACCGAGACAATGGACAGTGTTTGAAAAATCATGGGTTTGCATCCAGCCAATCACACGCCTCTTGTGGGGTATCAAAAAACTTTACAGAGCCCTTATATTGCACTCGGAGACGACTTGGATATAGCATGCTGTATTTCAATTCCTTTTCTCTGAGCCTTCTCTTCACATCCGTGAAAGATCTACGCCTGCGTTGCGTTTCCGCCGAGAAATCTGGAAACAGCATAATTCTGGCATTTTCATACCTAAGATCCTGGTGCTTCCGTGCTTCAGCCAGTAACATGTCCCTGTCTTTATAATTTAGAAAGCGTACCAGGAACGGTCGGGGAGGGGCTCCAGAAGGCCTTGCTCCCGTAGGGACTTTATGGGCCCTCTCTGCCACATATGTTGGTGGCAGGTCCCCCAGTGATAATAATTGCTTGAAGAATTGTTCTGCAAATGTCGACGGGGATGACCCCTCCACCCCCTCAGGGAGCCCCACCACTCTTACATTATTTCTGCGTTGGCGGTCCTCTGTGTCGTCCGCTCTGTGTTGCAGCACCCGGACCATATCTTTCAATTCATGTAACTGGGAGCCATATGTATGCGTAGTATCCTCCACTTCGGATATGCAGTCCTCTGCCGTTGTTAATCTGCCTTGAATCTTATCAAGATCATGGCGGATTAAATTACACTCTGATGCCAGGCAATCTATGCGGGTGACCAGCTCAGACTTTGATGCGGCGATGGCCTCCAGAATAGGACCCGTGATTGCAGCAGTGTCCAGTTCAATTTCCTGTGGCAGAGGGGGAGATGTTTCCGGAGCCTGCTGTGAGAGAGACTCACGCTGCGCCATCTTCCCTGCCTGTGTCTTGGCGCGCTGTGTAGTCGACATAGGGAGTGTGATGCTGTGGGAGGAGCCAGGTGCCATGCTTTCTCGAGTCCGCAGCTGCCTCTGATCTAACGGCGGCTGCGAATGCTGTTTAGCCTGCTTCTTATGGCTCGAGGATGGCATCGCTGCGTTCCCCTTCTCTTCCCCTTGATTCTGAGCCGTCAGGCGGCAGGAAATGGGTAGTTGGTCGGGTACAATCAGGATTAAAGAACGGATACTAGCCGGAGCTCCTGGAGATCACGTCCTAACGCTTTCACATCCGGCCACGCCCCCCGGGTGTACTCACTTTTGTGAGATACTGTAAATAATGTTACTTTTTATCATATAATTATATAAAGTCCACTAAGGAATGCAAAAATTGACTGCCTTGCTAAGGAATGAAATGCACATATGCCAAAGAAAGCAGAAGAATTAAGACCCCTTTCACACTGGGGCGGTTTTCAGGTGCTGTAGCGCTGGAAATAGCCTCTGCTAAGCGCCTGAAAACCGCTTCCCATTCATTCAATTGTGACTTTTCACACTTGGGCAGTGCGCTTGCAGGACGTTCCAAAAAGTCCTGCAAGCAGCATCTTTGGGGCAGGTTGGGAGAGCTGTATTTAGCGCTCTTAAAACGCCCTGCCCATTGGAATGAATGGGCAGCGCTTCTGAAGCGCCGCAATATGAGAGTTTTAACCCTTTGTTTGGGGTTAAAAGTACCCCACTAGCGGCTGAAAAGTGCAGCTTAAACAGTGGTAAATCTCCGCTAAAACAAACATTGCTTTACCGCGAATGCGGCCATGGCCCCAGTGTGAAATGGGTCTAAAAGTGGACATAAATACTGACTATAGGTGTTGTTAAAAATGTTGTCTCTGCCCTGCTCCTACCTATCCTGCATAGCCTTTATAAAAGAGACCAATGTAAATATATTTTCTTTAATCCACTTTGGTGCAGTCACATGATTGAGAAGCAGTGGCTTCCCTGTGTCAGGGAATGTTCGACAGGGGTTCTAAATTTCCGTGATGTCATCTGCCAGCGTAGCTTCCAACTATCCCTGATTTCGGGGGACTGTCCCTGATTTGTAACAATGTCCCTCTTTCCTCCTCATTTGTCCCTCAATTAGGTCTGATATAGTTGTATATAAAACGCACTATTTATCTTTCAAAAAGTGTACTAAACCTTTCATCCAATTTCTAAATTGCTGCATTTGTTAATGTAAAAAGCCAGTATAAAGGCATAGTAGATGTAAAAAAAAAGCACCTATGGGTTTAAATAATCTTTTTTTTTTATAAATCGCTCTTTAAGGGGGTATGGCATGGAGTGTGTCCCTTGCCTACATACTTTTGCTAAAAGGTGTCCCTCATTCCCATCTCAAAATTTTGGGAGGTATGCCCACCAGCTCCCAGTGCCCATTTGCTGTTGGCACTCCCTCCTGCCCCTTGAAGCAGCCGTTCTCGGACACAGTTGAACTGGAGCTTCCATATCACATGCCTGCACTTCAGTTGAGTGGAGTAAAACATGTATTTACACTGATCTTTTTTTATAAAAGGCTATGCAGTATAAGTAGAATGAGGTGGAAGGCAACATTTTAACAACACTTACAGTTAGCTTTATCTTCCACTTAAAAATACTCCTATCAGAGTAAAAAAGCAGCATATCTACAAGTTATTATAATAGAAACATCCATTTTAAGCACCAATTAGGGATGAGCTGAACACTCCAGGTTCGGTTTGCAGCAGAACATGCGAACAGGCAAAAAATGTGTTCAAACACGCAAACACCGTTAACGTCTATGGGACGCGAACGTGAATAATCTAAAGTGATCATTTTAAAGGCTTATATGCAAGTTATTGCCATAAAAAGTGTTTGGGGACCCAAAACAAAAAAAAATGGTGTGGATGTCCCCCCCCCCAAATTCATACCATGCTCTTCAGGTCTAGCATGGATATTAAGGGGAACCCCGCACCAATTTTTTTTTAAAATGGCGTGGGGGTCCCCCAGGCCCCCCGGCACTATATACTCTGAACAGCAGGATATATAATATACGGCCTGCCCTATATACTCTGCATAAAATTGGACCTTAGGTGTTGGTGGTACCAGAACACTGTAAGCCTTACAGTTACTCTTGTTGGGTGCAGGAACGGGCCCTATGTTGAAATATTATATCAAATATTTTAATTACATGCCCCTGTTAAACAGGGCAGAAATATTGGGCCTTGGGTGGTGGTGGTGCCACAACACTGTAACCCAGGGGTGTCCAAACTACGGCCCTCCAGCTGTTGCAGAAATACACTTCCCATGAAGCATTGTAAAATTCTGAAATTCACAGACATTACTAGGCATGATGGGAATTGTAGTTCCTGAACAACTGGAGGGCCATAGTTTGGACACCCCTGCTGTAACCCCTCACAGATACTTTTGTTGGGCGCAGGAATGGGCCCTGTTTTGAAACATGACTGACAGTTTCTTGTCCTTCTGTGGCACCCCTCTTTCTAGACTCACATTACTCCCTTCCTCAACCTGGGAACCAACATCGGAGCCTTCAAATAGCTGCGCATCCGCCAGTGATGCCGACACTGTGGTTTCTGGGGACTCTTCCGTGCATGATGGTGGGGCTACAGAAGGAGTGACTGTGGACAAGGAGCTGGTGGAATAGGCTGCTTTGGCAGCTGCATTGGAAGGCAAACTACTCTGAGCCTGGGTGACAGAGGATGAGGAGGATGATGGCTTCATTATCTACTCCATCAACTCTTCTGCATGTTGTGGCTCAATAACACGGCCAGCAGCAGCAAAAAAGGACAAGCGTGCCCCACGGCTACCTGCAGAGGCTGCTTGCCCTCTTTTAGTGGACTGTGAGCGTCTGCCACTCCTTGGTGGCCTTCCGGACATGATGTATTTTTTGTTTTGCAACACCACACTACACTGTATTAGATAATGTGTACACCGCCTGAAGAGTATTAGAAAGTGTACAACGGCAGCACTGAATTGTATACTGTGTACACCACCAGAAGTGTAGTTGAAACTGTACACACTGTATTAGCAACTGTACATCATGGAATGCAGTGTAGATATAGGTATAGGCTACACTGGATGCAGAGTATATATATATATATATATATATATATATATATATATATATATATATATATATATATATATATTAGACTGTATATATATATATATATATATATATATATACAGTATATCAAACACACTGCCACTAACTAAATAACCCGAGTGCTTAATCCAACTCAAGCTGTCTCTCTGTCCACGCCAAAAACACTACACATGTCTGCTCTGTAAGCAGCCTTATATAGTGTGAGGCGTGAACGTAGTCCCCCTGAGCCATGATTGGTCAAAGGCACCCTGCTCTCTCCACAGGTGCATACTTTGGCTAATCATCATAGAAGAATGCACTGCGATCACGCGGTGCATTATGTACAGTGCTCAAATTTTCCGCAAATGCCTCATACTCTATGTTCGGTTGGTATTAGAACAAACAAACACCCAATGTTCGTGTTGAACTTACGTTCAACTCGAATCACGGGGTCATCCATAGCACCAATGTATAGCATCATGTATGCCAACTGGTAAAGAACATATCCATAACTCCCCATGTACAGGTCAATAAATCTTTTTACAAAATAGGGTTTCTACAACCGACAATAATGACAGCAGTGCTACTTAAATACTTATGCGGTTGTGTTCCTACACATAGGTGTGCACAGCCTATTGCATTAGGGTATGCACCCTAAAGCTCAAAAACACATGTGTGTTTATGTCTACATATATATGGCCCCTGCACAATGATCTCCCTCCCGGGACAGTGACAAAGAAGTGTAAAGAGCCGGTAAGAGGGAAATCCTTCTGATCTTCCCACTGGCACACAGAGCGATAATGCTAATGTGCATGGAGTGATTAGGATAATAATAAAAGTCACTACACAGATACAACTATGAAGGCCAGAATAACAATTCAGCAATGCACTAACAAAATAAGCTAAAGGCACTCTACTCGTGGATTCTCTTGGTATTCTTCTGTTTCAAAAAGTGACATACAGTTCACTGAGAAGATCACCTAAGGACTAACATCTGGTCCGAGGGACAATACCCACATTTCTTTGTCATATAACAATCGATATAGCAACTCTAAAGAGGGAAAGGGTAAGAAAGAAGACAAGAAAGGGAAGAAAAAGGGGGACAAGGATTTCAGGGACGGTACCAAAAAATGGCTAGGTTACTTAAGGCACAAGAAAAGTTATAGGTTGATGTGCATTTAAAATGCCTATGGACTCCAGACCTTTTCAAATCATTTTGTGAGTCCTCTATAATGCTAGTAAGTTTCTCATGGGTCATAATCCATGAGACCTCCTGCCTTACATGAAAGGTGGGTGAGGAAGTTCTCTTCCAAAATCTAGCTATGGTGAGCTTGACCACTAAGAGCATAAAGAATATTAATTGTTGAGCAGCTTGAAGCGCTTCTTTAAGTGGTTCGTTCAACAGGGTTAGACTAGGCGATTGCAAAATAGAAATTAGTCACTCAACCTCAGGAGTTCAAAAACTATGCTCCAGAAACCCCGAAGTTAGGGGCATTCTCACCAGTTATGGAACATTGTTCCTTGCATTTGGCATCACCAAAAGTTTTACCAGATGGATAGGAACCACCTGGTTAGAAGTTCTAGGTTAGCTTCAATCAAAGATACATTCAGGATGCCCTTATAGGAATATTGGAAACAGGTATGCCAGGAATCTATTTCTTTATCGATAGCCAGATCAACCTTCCAGTTTTTCATGTAAGTTAATGGAGATTCCCTTTCTCTGACCCATATCTTGTGTGCACTATTTCCATTAAGATGAGACCCTAGGACTTATGGTGGAATCCAGTCACAAGGTATATAGAAAATGAGAAATTGGGTAAAAGCAGAACATTTCCGAAGTGGGCACCTTTCAATGTTCTCGACAATGTCAGAAAAAGAATTCTGATAAAGTATGTTCCCAGTGTGCCACATCCCATGAGAATAAGGAAAAACAGGAAAACCCCTAGGGGTGGGACTTTGAAGGCACTACCAAAAAAAAAAAACCCCATACGTATCAAATGATTATAGATTGCAAATTCAATACATCCACCCGATTCAATGTGATAGGTAAGGATCGAAAATAGTATAAAAGTCTATATAGCAAAGTCATCTTGATGGAATAAACCTTGGCAATCCTGGATAAATCATACAGCATCCACATTTGGAGGTCAGCCTCTAATTTCTTATATAAAGCAGAATAGGTAAAGCAATACAACTGAAGAATCCAACAAGGCAAGCAAAAGAGGAAAGAGTCACATTCACCACATAACATTGGTGACTGCAATTAACGCTGATCTAATAATTAAGAGGAAGTCATCAGCAAAAAGGGCTTACTTCTTCATCTGATTTCCACAGGAAATGCCCTGGATATTGGGATCAGTCATGATTGCAATTGCAAGGGTTTCAATTTCGATAGATAATATCTTAATTACATTGAGGAAGTTAGGGCCAGATACCAGGTGTCCAGGATCCCAAACAAGTAAGGCCAAGGGACTGAATCAAAAGCTTTTTGGAGATCTATTGTATAGAGAGTAGTAATCACTCTTGTGGAAAAATAGTGCTGGAATTGTAAGGTTATCTTAAAGGTATTGCTATCTTATGGTATGTATGTTAATGTAGCTGGTGTGATTCCTCAGCGGGTGGCTTCTACACCCCAGAGGATCACCACAATGAAATATAACAAAAATGTAAATTGAAGCATCACACCACTGCTAAAAGGTCCAGATATACCCCAGGACATGAGAATGAAACAATATAAATTGGCTTAAAGTGAACTGTACCTTTAATGGTATTTCTTCCAGTGTGATTATAAGCAGTTGTCTTGTCACCAGCTGGTTTTGCATCCCAAGCTAGCATATGTTACAGGGTGTTAGGCCAACCAAGGCTAACCTCCATCCATTTAGGTACCAGGCAACAGGCTTGCCGCTTATCCCTCATGAAAGATTCTATAACGACAGGTGCACGAGGCTAGTGTAGGGTGGACTGCATTCTAAAGAGTGTACAGTTAGGATTCTCCTGTCACAATGGGCCACCAATTATGCTGTATCATAAGTTATGAGCACCTCTGTGGGAAGAATTACCCTTGAATATTGGTGTGTTCGAAAACAGAGAAAGCCAATTATTTTGGGTAACTGTTTGATCACTAAAATACAGAAAAAGAAAAACTGTTCTGTTCACCTAGGATGGAATACTTTATAACTTAGCTGGAGAACATAAGGAATGTTTTCATGTTCACCTTTGTCAATTACTATATTTTTGGAGTTTTATTTATTTGAATCTAACTGCATACTTTTTATTTTGTGACACTCTGTCCTATGAACAGATAAAATCAGTGCTAAAAATTACACTCATGCTTGAATTATTGAGATAAAGCGATCACTACATTGTGTAGTAGGATAAGACTGTGAAGTCTATCATGGAAGTTAGAACCTTACCTCCAGTAATTGTGCCTGTGTTTAAAGGAATTTGGGCATTGTAACCGTTGACCTTAGGCCATTTATAGTGGGGCAGAACCCTGTGACCTCAGACATGGCGTTTTCCATCCCAGACATACAGTATAGTGGAGCAGGCCTATATACCAAATATTTATTGGGTGATACTACTAACCAATGTATTTATATTCCTATAATTTAGAGATGAACAAGAATCTGAAAATATGCTAATAAACATGCGTGGCAAACTCTGATGTAAGAAAAATCTGAGGTAAACTAACTACATGCCTGCAATAATGTTCTTATATAGAATTAAATATTTCAGAGCAATTATAATCCCCAGCTGAACATACAATAAAATCCTGTTGTCATGTTAATTACATTGTTTACAGTTCATGCCCCAGCAATCTATTTCTAAAACAATGCCAACTGTCGTTTTGAATCAAGGTATTAATGCGATTGTTTGCATTAGGTTTGTTCCAACAGTTGGCTTTAAATTATTCACAGAAACTATAGTATAATATGGTAATTTAATCTTTCATCAAGATTTTTTATAACTAGATTCATGTCATAGTTTAGTTGTATTCTAGAGGAAATAATATATAGCCAGGTTTACTTACTTGTAAACCTGGCTATGTGCATCTGTCTTTTACAGATCAACACATGTGAATCTGGCATCTGGCATTAAGGTTTACATGACCTACCCCAGCTCATACAAATGTATACTTATAAATGCATTCAAGAAATGTCTGGACCTTGGTAAACCTCTGTGTTTTCAAAGCAGTAATAAAGTCCTCCATGCTGATTTATACTTACAGGCAAGCCTACAATAAGGCTTACCTGTAGGTACAGTAAATATCCCCTAAACGTGCACTGTTTAGGAGATATCTACTTTAGCAGCAGCCAGTGATGTCACCGGCATATGTTCATTGCACTCTTACTTGACGGCATGCCATCCATTCAGAGTGCTATGCCATGTCTATGACCCCCATGCACATGTGTGGGAGTGACATCATCGCTGCTCACCCAGCTGAACAGCTGAAGCCTGTGAACCCAGAAGGAAGCCCGGGTGAGGATGTAAGTCCTGTCAGCAGTGACAGCTCACTGCTGGAGGGCTTCATTTTGAGGTAGGTCTGTTATAATGTGCACTGGCCCGTTTACAACTGCTTTAAATTTGCTGACCAGCACAGTAATTCAGTTTACACACTAGCTCCATGTAAACGGTATTATAAACCTAAATTACTTCAAGGAACATTAAGACATCTCTGCTTAATTTGATGGTTGAATTTGATGGCGCATAGAGAGGATCAGGACGTGGAAAGGGCAAGCCAGAGTGGGACCATTAGAGCTCTTTTGAAATCTATACAAAAAAGTGTCCCAGATTCTTAGACTTGCAGGTGTCAGAAACCATGAAATCAGACCGAGACAGAAGTACAGTTAAATCACATTTTTTTAATAATAAAAGTAAAAAGAACAAACGTAGTAAAAACATAGCCAAAGTTCAGTAACCGGAACAGATAGTCAGCCAAGCCAGAAGTCAGGGATCAAAGTAGTGGAACAGCAAGCAGGATCTGGACTCAGAAGGGATGTCTGCAAAGCCAGTCTTTAAACAGGAACGCAGGAGATAGTTTCTTGTGATGTGACCAAGGCGAAGGCAGAGCTCCTCTGGACTGGACGGCTTAAGTAGGCAGGACTGACGAGCAGGATCATCAACAGCTGAGCAACTGTGGAGAGAGATGGGAGCTGGCAATTAATTGACAGCTGAGCGGCCAGCTCAAAAGAAGGAAGGGCTGAGCCCAGCCCTGACAGCAGGAAGCTCCAGGAAAAAACAAACCTTAGTAGTCTTTGCATTCCTTGGCAAGCTTGCTACAGTGCAATATGTTACAAGTACACTTTAGATTTGCAACTCCTGTAAAACAACTCAGAAACCCTTTCAAAAATAGCTGTACATTTATATAAAACAAATATCTAGCTGGTAGCTTTTCAGCATGTCTTGGATAGGAAGAATAATACAGTTAAAATGACAATATTTCTTCCAATTCTTGTCTGTGTCGGTTAGTCATGTGGACCTATTGAGATTTCAAGTGAAAATGATCCTTTACAATTGGGGAAGGAAAGGCTCACAACAAAGGTATTGTTTGCATTCAAATCACAAGGAGGACTGAGAGGGCCCAATCTTTGGACCTACTATCAGACTACCTTGCTAATGAAGCTTTCCATGGTTTATTCTCAGCGGAAGAACCCTGACTGGGTAACTTTGAAAAAAGCAAGATTTTCGAACTTTCACTATAGATTTTGTAATATGGAAACCGGCCCAAAGACTGACCCTAATCCTAGTTCCAGCATTGTTGAACAAACATTGTTTGGCTCTATGAAATAGTTTGCAGAATCATAAAACTCTAATTTTTGAGTTAACTTTGCTCACCCATATATTTAATAATCCTAAATTCCCTCCAGGTCTGGATGCAATGCCATTTGTTTGACATGGCCTATATCGTATCGGGCACTATTTTACTCACGCAGGACCTTTTACCATGTGTCACAGTAGTCTATTAGGATCTATATTGCTTTGAAGCAATATAGACCCTAATAGACTACTGTGCTGTTGAGGCAGGCTTCACAGGAGATCCTGTGGGATAGACTTGTGAGTATCCTCCAGTCATAGTTGCATTTGTCATCCAGGATCCAAATTTAGGAGGAACATATCTCACAGGTGGCAGCACCTTAAGTGCTTACAGTTTAGGGGCCTTTGTTTCTTTTTCTTCATTTGGGGTTGAGGGTTGATTTAACTGGATCCCATATATGTCATTATTTGGGGTGGTTCCCTCTCCATTCTTTGTTTTTTGATTTCTTCTGCCCTGATCAATTTACTGTTGTGTGCACCAATCATCATTAACATCATCGGCTAACCAAAAAACAACACCCTCCCTTTTTTATACATATATACAGTCCAGAGATGTTTTATATAATTCAAATAAAAGTTATATTTTAATACCAATGGCCTATGGTGCGCAGGGTATGCACCCTCCATTCAGTTAGAATTTTGCTGCCAAACTATCCATAGTGGGAGCATGGAAGAATCCTCTGTTTCCAGGACAACACAAGATCTCGTGGATTATGCTCCATGAAAATATAGCTAGCACAATTATAACCAGGTAGGCTGGTCCTTGTATCATCTTTCTGGGATTCCCAGATGGAATAGCCAGGCCTAGTGTCCCTGCACTCTCCCTCCTTGACCAGAAACTCTCCCTAGATCCTGTCCTTACACTATCTACTTCACAAAGCGCATCAACTGCAGTGGGATAGTGCTTTTTATTAGCAGTGACCTTGCTAAAGATGGCTGCGGCGATCAGCTAGACCAGCAACGTCCAATCGGGCCGCTGCTCCTTTGATAACACCTATGGAGGCTTCAGAAGAACAAAGCTCCTCTCAACCTTCATTCCCCTCTGCACAGCGGCCAGCTGAACAGCACCACCTACAGAAGGAAGGACAAACTATACCTGCCTACATGTGCCTAATATTGAGGATCTTCAGAAATAGTGATGTGGTGATGGTGGTGGGGGAGGGGGTGTAGGAAATTTTTATTGCATTTCTTTGCATCCTGCTATTGTTTATTATTATTTTTAATAGCAAAATCACATTACCTGCTAAATGTCCTGGTCTACAAGTAGGATTCACCAAATCAGTAAACTGCATCAAAATTTTTGAAAAATTGCCCTGCTGCAGCACCATGAAGTTCAGAAACCAGCAAATGCATTTTCATATTTACCTCCCAGTAACCCAATTGCGTATCCTAATTATTTCCTACCAAACTAATTTCTCCTTTTCCCTAAGACCTCTTTCACACTGAGGCTCTTTTAAAGCACTTTCACGCTAATAAAAGTTCATGAAAACCTATTTCCATTAAAATCAATGAAAGCTTTCACACTGGGGCAGTGCTCTGGCAGGGCCGTGAAAAAATGCCCCTCTTCAAAAGTGTCTAAAAAACTCTTCAAATGTGCCTGAAAAGCTCTTCAAAGGTGCTCAGTGTTTTACTGGCAGTTTAGAAGAGCCTCAGTGTGAAAGGGGCCTTAGTTGTTTCCCATGTTTCTTTATACTGTGTGGCATTGTGATCCTGTGCTACCTGGAATATTGCTGTTTTACGCCAGATTTTAGAGAGGAGGGCACGCTGATTGCACAGCTGTGTGCTGGGCTATTTAGTTGTGACATGGCTATGGCTCAGGGCCCCACCCAACAGACAGGAAGTCTGTGCATGGGAGTCAGGTGGACTCCCATTCCTCTGCAGGAGTCAGAGACTGCATGGGTGCAGCCAGAGCATGCATGTCTGCAGGAGGCAGATGTACTTTGTGACAGAGCAGCAAGGCACTGATCAGGAGTAAGCTAGGAGAGAGCGTAACTCAAGGAAACCCTTTTGTTCTAAGGAGCAGATCTAAGGCCTAGGCTACAGGCCTGAAGCAGCCATGTGGCAATAACGTAAGCCAGGAAGCTGTAAGAGAGAGTGTCACCAGAGGTACAGTGTGGGTACCAAACAGGGACACAGTTACAGGGTCAAGAGGACCGAGGTCAATGCCTGAACAGCAGTGCTGACAAGAGAGCCAGGTGGCTTGGTATTTTCCATTTATTTCACTATTGCTTTGTGGAAGAAACCCCTGCGTGGGAATCCTGGATGGACTTTTTTTTTCTTTTACTTCAATAAATAAGAAAACTGCATATCTGGTGTAGACTCAGCTCACTGGTAAGCTCTACACTGAAGGTAAATAACCCCCAATACCACAACTGGTATTAGCAAACATTTAAGTGTAATATTATTTTTATTGTAAAACATGCACAATTTTAGTAAGAAATACCTTTATTTAATTTTTAAATGACAGAACTATTTAGTTTACCAGCAAAAAAAATTTGGTGTCATAATTGGTGCAGGTTGCAGAAGTATATTTGTTTTTTGTTTTTTTCACAATTGGTTTTATTGAAATAGTTATAACACATACAGTAAAATATAATAGTGTGTATGGCATAATAAAAGGGTACAAATCATAAAGGAATACAATAAAGAAAATAAATAAGTATACATTAAAAAGTATACAATGAGAAAGTATACTATGGCGATGTTGGGAAGGTACATTAATTCTTTAATCCGTAAGAGAAATATTGCTGTTTTGTAATTTCAATCTGGTGCAGTGAGTATGAGATGTTAAAGGGTAGGTGACAATTGTTGATTATCCTGTATGCATTACAGAGAGGTAATTTAGTGTGTGTGTTTGGGCTAACTATGAGGTAAGATACAGTGGGGGTCATTTACTATAACTCCAGGAAGTACTGGGCACTATGGCAAATAATAGAGCCCATTTTAGCCAAATGGAAACAAAACGGCGAATTTGCGCATGAAAATCAGTGATATAAGCGGAGAACAAACGTTTGTAAATTCTAAATTGCCGCTAATTAGCGCTTCCGCGTATATACAAAATGCCAATTCTTATCAAGTTGTTATATAACACTGTACTGTAGCCATGATCCATGTATGTGAAAGAAACATTTTTTATCAGAGATGTGCTCTAGTTCCCGTGCATCTATTGATTTATATTGCAATTAGTATTCCTAGTTTTTTTTCCTTCTTTTGCTAAGAAATGCAGTTCTGAATGATTATTACATAGTAATGTCTGCTATTCTGTAAAGTTACATGTATTAATCATTTAGGTTACCTATTTGTTGTATGTTGTTTTTTTCATGTTTTTGATTTATTATTTATTAATTTAGTTGACTATAAAGCAGTAATTATTTATGTTCATTCTTTAATAATACTACACTATTATGCAGGTCTTGTACTTAGCACAATGGCTTAGTGGTCTGCTTGGATATTTCCACACCACTCATGGTATGAGTTCAAACAACAGCCAACCTACCATCCACCAGCTGTGTTTATTTTTTCAGTGCACAAGTGAATTAAAATAAACAAACAAAGAAATGTAAACTGCCCTTTAGCTAGTGTGTGGTGTTTGGAATGTCACATCATAATATAATTGAATACTTACATACCATTGCATGCATTTAAAGAGTTAATACAATAAAAACTTTCACATTAAGCTGCATTGGCTACTTGGCAATCACCTATTTTCAGTAAATATATATACACGTATATTTGTGTTGCTTTGGCTAATTGGCTAACTGGCATTCTCCTTTTCCCACCAATGCAATCTTTTAGGATTTTTCTGTGGGATTTGAACCCATGAGTCTTTCAATACCTGAATGTTTGAAGGTAGAGGTGCTAACTGCTAGCCTATTGGGCTGAGCACAATTATACATACAAAATACTTTTACTAGTGTTTGATGTGTTATATACTATACAATAAAGTTTATCAAATGTAAACTGCTTGTTAGCTAGTGTGTGGCGTTTGGAGATTTACACCATAATATTAGTGAATACTTACATACCATTGCAAGCATTTGAAGAGTTAATACAATAATATCAACCACATTAAAGTGTATTGGCTACTTGGCATTCACTGTATGCTGCTTTGGCTAACTGGCTAACAGTAATTCTCCTTTTCTCCACCAATAGTAATCTTTTAGGATTCGAACCCATGAGTCTTTCAATACCTGAATGTTTGAAGGTAGAGGTGCTAACTGCTAGCCTATTGGGCTGAGCACAATTATATATACAAAATACTTTTACTAGTGTTTGATGGTTTATATACCATACAATAAAGTTTATCAAATTGAAACTGCTTGTTAGCTAGTGTATGGTGTTTTGGAGATTCACACCATAATATTAGTGAAGACTTATTTATTTTTATTTAAAGCGGGGGTTCACCCACACCGCCAAAAAAAAAATATATTAAAATCCAGCAGGTACAAATACTGCAGCTGCTGACTTTTAATACATGGCCACTTACCTGTCCCAGGGTCCAGCGATGTCGGCAGGGGACGCCGAGAACCCGCTCGGTTCTCGGCAGCTGCCGCCACCATCCTAGGTGAGGGAATCAGGAAGTGAAGCGTTGCGGCTTCACTTCCCGGTTCCCTACTGCGCATGCGCGAGTCGCGCTGCGCATCCCTAGTGGTCGCCGCTCTCTCCTGGGAGCTGTGTGTTCCCAGCAGACAGTGCGGTCGGGACGGGAAGAGGCATAGACTCCCTTGGGAGTCTATGCCGGAAGTGGGTGCAAATACCTGTCTTAGACAGGTATCTGCACCCCCCTCCCCCCTGAAAGGTGCCAAATGTGACACCGGAGGGGGGGAGGGTTCCGAAAAGCGGAAGTTCCATTTTTGTGTGGAACTCCGCTTTAAGGTGCTTCTATAGTGCCGTCAATTTACGCAGTGCTTTACATAAACATTATACACTAATATGGGCCCCCACCCTCAAGGAGCTTACAATCTAAGGTCCCTAACTCACATTCATATACTAGGGCCAATTTAGACAGAAGCCAATTAACCTACCAGCATGTCTTTGGAGTGTGGAAGGAAACTGGAGTACCCGGAGGAAACCCACACAGGCACAGGGAGAACATGCAAATTCCAGGCAGGTAGTCTTGTGGTGTGGTTGGGAATACGAACCAGCGACCATTTTAGCCAACTAAAATTTCAACAGGCGAATGTGCGAATGAAAAACTAGCGCTATTAGTGAGAAACACATGTTAGTAAATTCTAAGCTGGCACTAATTAGCGCTTCCGCGTATATGCAAATGCCAATTCCTACCAAGTTGTTATATAGTACTGCACTGTAATCATGATCCATATATGTGAAAGAAACATTTTTATGTGAGATGTGCTCTACCTCGTGTGCATCTATTGATGTATGTTGCAATTAGTATTCCTAGTTTTTTCCTTCTTTTGCTAACTAATGCAGTTATGAATGATTATTACATAGTAATGTCTGCTATTCTGTAAAGTTACATGTATTAAACATTTAGGTTATCTATTTGTTGTATGTTGTTTTTTATTTTTTAATTTAGGTGACTATAAAGCGGTAATTATTTATATTCATTCTTTAATCATACTACACTATTATGCAGGTCTCATACTTAGCAAAATGGCTTAGTAGTCTGCTCAGGTGTCTCCACAGCACTCATGGTACAAGTTCAAATACCAGCCAACCTACCATCCCCCAGCTGTGTTTATTTTTTCAGTGCACAAGCGAATTAAAATGAACAAACAAAAAAATGTAATCTGCCCATTAGTTAGTGTGTGGTGTTTGGAATTTCACACCATAATAGTATTGAATACTTACATATCATTGCATGCATTTGAAGAGTTAATATAATAAAATCAGCCAAATTTAAAGTGCATTGGCTAATTGGCATTCACCTATTTTCAGCATATGCTGCTTTGGCTAATTGGCTAATAGTCATTTGCTTTTTTTTCACCAATTCAATCTTTTAGTATTTAGTGGGATTTGAACCCATGAGTTCTTCAAGGTAGAAGTGCTGACCGCTAGCCTATTGGGTGTAGCACAGTCATACATAGAAAATACATAGAAAATACATTCACTAGTGTTTGATGTTTCTTCTCCCCGAGCTGTCTCTCCTGCTACCACCATCTTCTCCCGCTGATGTGTTCTTCAGCGCAGCCGGTTACCCACTAATAAAAAAAAAGCCGCTCTTCTTGTGGCGGTCTTCTGTGGCCATCCGATAATGTCACCCGGAGAGTCCGCTCCATGGCTATGTAAGAGACACTACACAGCGGGTGACAACACAGCGGAGGAAGACCACCATGGAAGAAGAGCAGCTTTTTTTTATTAGCGGGTAACCAGCGTTGCGGAAGAACACAGCAGATGGCGGCGGCAGGAGAGATGGCTCTGGGAGAATACAGCTCGGGGAGAAGATGGAGGAGGGAGAGACAGTGTCTGGAGAAGATGGCTCAGGGAAGAAGACAGCTCAGAGCTATTCTACAATAAAGGACTTGTCAAAAACCGGCTATTAATTTTTTTACATTTCACTGCTTTTTTTGGTGAATGGGTAGGGGTAAAATGTACCCCATACCTATTCACATAGGGGGCAGGATCTGGGAGCCCCCTTGTTAAAGGGGGCTTCCAGATTCTGATAAACCCCCTGCTTGCAGACTGACAACCACCGACCAGTGTTGTCGGGAAGAGGCCCTTGTCCCCATCAACATGGGGAAAAGGTGCTTTGGAGCATGTGGCCTGGTAAGGTTCAGAAGGGGAGGGTGCTCACTTGTCCCCCCCTATCCTGACCTCCAGGCTGCATGCTCAGGTAAGGGTCTGGTATGGATTTTGGGGGCCCCACATCAAATTTATTTTACATTTTGGTGTGGGGTTCCCCTTAAAGTCCATACCGAAGGGCCTGGTATGTACTGGGGGGACCCTATGACATTTTTTTCCTTGAATTTTGGAATTCCATACCATATTATTGAATAAGTACATACCATTGCATGCATTTGAAGAGTGAAAATATGGAATAAAGCAAGCTGATGTGCTTTGCCTAATTATGCTTCTGAGTACAATGCACACTTCTGGGAGGTGATGCTGTCAGTGGGATTTGAATTCATGGCTTGAACTTTTGGGGGCAGCAGGGTATACCGCTATGCTACAGAGCTGAGCACTTACCTACAGAGAAAATACATTTACTAATGTTTGATTCAATACAATAATGTTTTGCATTTCAGACATTAATATCATAGTAACAACCATGCTCGTGCTGATGTGGCATTGGCTAATAGGCATTTGCCTCTTTTCAGCATATGCTGCTGAGTACAATGCAAGCTTTCAGTAGGTGATACCATCTGTGTGATTTTCAGCCATTTGAGCACAATTATATTGAGAACATATGTTTACTAGTGTTTGATGGTGGAACTACTTTTTATTCTAGGTATAAAATAGTACTCAGCACAGTGACTTAGGCACCTTTCACACTTGTGCGACCTGAAAGATGCGAGATTTTAATGCGACTTTAAGCAATGCCTATGTAATCTTGAGGTCTATGGACACAGGAGTCACAGGAAAAGACACGCAACTTTCCCATGATTTTGCATCAGCAATTTTGCCGCAATTCCAGGGAATGCCTGTGTAAACTTGAGGTCTATGGACCTCAACTCGCATCAAAGTCAGACCAAAGTAGTACAGGGACTACATTGAAGTCAGTGTTACTTGAAGTTGCACAGATATGAATGGTACACATTAAAAATCATGGGGTATGACTTGTCATACGACTCTGATATCCAAAGTCGCACAAGTGTGACTCAGCCCGACTTTGTCAGCGATTTCAGAGACATCAGTGCACTTTCCTGCACAGCTGTCTAGTGAAATCACATAGGTCCCAACTGTTCTCCTTTAAGAAGGTGTCCTATGCCTACCTACTTTTGCTAATAGGTGTCCCTTATACCCATCTCAAAAAGTTGGGAGGTAAGAAATCGCCCCCTGAAGTCGCCCAAAGTAGTGCAGGAACTACTTTTGGGAATCGTTGTGGCGTCGCACCAATTCGGAACGGTTCCATTGCCATCAATAGGCGCCGATTTGGCCTACAATTTGACATGTCAATTCAGACCTATGTGAACATGGGTGAAGTTGCATAGATATTAGAGCTGCACGGTTCTGGCCAAAACGAGAATCACAATTTTTTTGCTTAGAATAAAAAGATCACGATTCTCGCGACGTAAAATCTTTCACATTATCCCACAAAAAATTGGGCTAACGTTTCTTTTTTTTTTTTTAATTCATTAAAGTACTTTTTTCCAAAAAAAAATTGCATTTGAAAGGCGCAAATACAGTGTGACATAAAATATTGTAACAACCACCATTTTATTCTCTAGGGTCTCTACTAAAAAAATATATATAATGTTGGGGGGTTTTAAGTAATTTTCTAGCAAAAAAAAAAGATTTTAACCTGAAACCAACAAATGTCAGAAAAATGTTTAGTGTTTAAGTAGTTAAACTTTCCTCACTTACACAGAATTCTATTTAATTGACAAATTGTTACAAGGTTTCTAGTTAAGTTCACTGATAAAGAATGTTCTAATTCTTGGCAGACTTCCTGGTTTTTCGGCTGTGGCTTCAGAAGAGCAGAGAGAGTTCTTTGCATAGCAAGAATCGTGAAACTCTTTTTTCAAGATCGTAAAGGGGAAAAAAAATCACGATGATGATTAATCGTGCAGCTCTAATAAATATGCATGGAAATCAAGGGGGACAACTTTTCATGTGACTCTGAGGTCCAAAACTCCATGAAAAGTCACCCAAGTGTGAAAGTAACCTAATGCGATTAATTGATAACACCTTTGAATAAGGCCCCATTTACACTTGTGCGACCTTAAAATTGCACAGCTTTGTCATGACTTGAAGCAATGTCTGTGTAATCTTGTGGTGTATGGACCTCAAATTGCATCAAAGACAAACCAAGGTAGTGCAGGGACGAATTTGCTACACCTTCAGGATGCACAAGTGACAATAGGGCCAAATTCAAAGGTGTTATCATTGAATCTCATTCACACTGCTGCGACCTGAAAGTCACACTATTTTGCTGCCACTTTGCCGCTGCAATTTGGCCCCAACTTCTGGGAATGCCTGTGTAATATTGTACCCGATATACCTTAAGTCACACCAAAGTAGTACAGGGACTACTTTGAAGTTGGTCCGACTTAAAGTAGCACAGATATGAATGGTTGTCATTGAGAATCATGGGGTACAACTTGTCATGCAACTCAAAGGTCCAAATTTGCTGGAAAATTCGCCCAGCTGTGAAACAAGTCATATATATTTTAATAAAAGGATCTCATTTATACTTGCATAGTCCTTACTGATTTACATCAGCAGAACAAATGCAGGAAGTGATGTGTGCACATGGGACAGAAGCAAATGTGTGGTGATGCCAAACAAATCAATGAACCCCACCCACACCAAATCTAACTATGACATCCACCCCGCATTGATTAAGTACAAGTACATATCCTACACTTACCCGGCCAATAAGCAGCGCCTCCTCTCTGCTAAAGAGACCTCGCCATGTCCACCTAGATGGAGATCCTGACCAGCACAGGAACTTCCAGGTGCATACAATGAATAATTTCCAGGTCAGAAGGTGAAACCACGCTTTTGATTGCAGCTGCAAATATTTGATCTCAACCATGATTAGTATTTTTTATTTTCAGATATGCAAATCTGTATTTCTACATATATTTGAAGGTGAACTTAAGGGAGTTTGATAAGAGATGGTGTCCCTGCAGGTGAATTACAAAGGCAAAAGGCCCAGTTTGAGCCCTGGTTCACACTGACAGAGGGAGGAAAGCGTTCAGCTGAACTCCCACAATTTCATTCCTGCATGTCAGTCCCGACTGTGGGGGCAACATCAGAGACATCAGTACAGGTTTCTGCACCAATATCAATACAAACCGCACCAATTAGAACAGTGCAATTGCCACAGATTTGACATGTCAAATCACACCAATGTGAACCAGAGCTGACAAATTCAAACACTGCCTATCCACCAGCTGAATTCATTACCTGCAATTCTCCACAGCTGTTAATGATAAAGGTGGAATCTTTATATATAACTTGCAGTTGTGCAGAAGCCTAGGTTTACATTGGAGCGATTGGTAATGCGATTTGAGAGATCAAATCACATGACTATTGGCAATGGCACTGTTCCAATTGATGCAACATTTTTTTGTGGCACCGCATCAATTTGCTAAAGTAGTTCCTGCACTACTTTTGCCAATTTCAGGTGCGACTTCAATAGACATTTGTGTATGAAGCCACCTGAAATCACGCTGACCTTGCTACTTTGAAATCATGCTACTTCAAGTGAAATAGCGCAATTTCAAAGTAGCATGTGAACCAGAGCAAAGAGATTAGTTTTTTGGTGCACAAATACATATTGAAATAAAATATAAAAGATATTGCACTTTCCCAAAACCACCACCCACAAAAACTAAAGAAAGAAAAGTAGAAGGAAAAAAAAAAAAAAAAAAAACCACACCACAACAAAAGCTTAATGTACTTTTACTTTACCAGCAGAAAAAAAATAAATTTACATTTACTAGCTTCAAAAAAATTTGGACAGGAAATATGGTACTACATTTAGCAACGGAATTTTAAGGGCCCTGCTCATAGGAGCTTACAATCTAAAATTAGACAAAACCTTAGAGTGGACACAGCTTTAATTTCAGTGTATAACGGGCAACACATCACATTGTTATCTGCAAGATTATAGAAACACACTTAACAGTCATTCTTACAAAGCATTCCAACATAATATTGCAAAAGACTTATTCAAAACACCCACCACCAGCCCACAATCCACACATACATACATTGGTGACCATGTTCTGCTGGAAGCTGCATTTCGGTGTACACGATTAAACGAGATAAAAAATAATAGGTCAGCAGATGCTTCCAAACGATGTTTGCATGATCAGACAGGAACAATACACACACAACATTGACAGCACGGCCACATAAACCCACTTTTGATTGAAAAAATGCACAAGAATTTCATCAACTCTCCCAATAGTATTCCTTCTCCATCACAACAAAAAACCTGACCTTCTCAGGCCAAAGGAACCCCGCTACTGCAGGCCTTTATATAAGAGAGGTTGTATTGTTAGCACACTGACACACCCAATAGAAGTACACGCCCACAAGTATCTTTCAATCTGTCTCTTCATGTATGTCTAAAGTGATTTCACCTGATGGGCAGGAACACATAATAGGATTTGCATCTGTGTTAGCCCTTGGCTATGTGCATCAAATCTCCAACTACAGGACAAAGATCAAAGTCCATTTGCATCCACATAAACAAAGCAACAGTTTTCTAAGCATATGTACCTGTGCAGTGTAAACCCTAAAATTTGAAATGTCCAAGTCCCTGGGCATGATTAGTGCTAATAAACATTAACATCAGTCCCTGGCTGCAATGAGCTTCCAATATAAAGTCCAAAATTAATGTTCTTACATTAGAACCTATTTCGACAGGAGACAAATAAGGTGCCACCATTTCTTTAGATTGTGGTGAGAAACCCACACAGGGAGAACATATAAACTTCAACACAAGCATTAGCATGTTGGGGAATTGAACCAACATCTCAGGTGCTGCTAGACAGAACTGCTACCCAATTAGGCACCAGGCAGCCCCACACATGTTCTCTGCATCTCTGTGGTGTGAACCAGCCCTAAGTCCATAGCCATGCTCAGTGTCACAAGCAATATACAATATATTGGCCTAAGTATTGGGATGCCTGCCTTTAAACACACATGAACTGTAATGGCATCCCAGTATTAGTATTGGGTTCAAAACTCATTTGGCCCACCCTTTGCAGCTATAACAGCTTCAACTCTTCTTGTCCACAAGGTTTAGGAGTGTGTCTATGGGAATGTTTGACCATTCTTCCAAGTGCATTTGTGAGGTCAGGCACTGATGTTGGACGAGAAGGCCTGACCTACAGTCTCCTCTCTAATTTATCCCCAAGGTGTTCTGTTGTGTTGAGGTCAGGACTCTGTGCAGGCCAGTCAAGTTCCTCCACCCCAAAATCACTCATCCATGTCTTTATGGACCTTGCTTTGTGCACTGGTCCAAATGATTTGGTGGAGGGGGATTATGGTGCGGGGTTGTTTTTCAGGGGTTGGGCTTGGCCTCTTAGTTTCAGAGAAGGGAACTCTTAAGGTGTCAGCATACCAAGCCATTTTGGACAATTTCATGCTCCCAACTTTGTGGGGACAGTTTGGGGAAAGCCCCTTCCTGTTCCAACATGACTGCACACCAGTACACAAAGCAAGGTCCATAAAGACATGGATGAGCAAGTTTGGGGTGGAGAAACTTGACTGGCCTGCACAGAGTCCTGGCCTCAACCCGATAGAACACCCTTTGGCTGAATTAGAGTAGAGACTGCAAGCCAGGCCTTCTCATCCAACATCAGTGCCTGGCCTCACAAATGCACTTCTGGAAGAATGATCAAACATTCCCATAGGCAGACTAAACCTTGTGGACAGCCTTCCCAGAAGCTGTTCTAGCTGCAAAGGGTGGGCCAAATCAAATTTTAACCCTACGGACTAAGACTGGGCTGCCATTAAAGTTCATGTGTGTGTAAAGGCAGGCGTCCCAATACTTTTGGCTATATAGTGTATCTGGAAAAGACTTACAATGGTGGTGGAACCCTCCTACACATAACTACTACATTTAGACATAATTATAGGACCTGGGAGATGAGACAACTTCTCTACATGAAGTAACATGGTTGAGGATTTGAACCCAGACCCTCAGAGATACTAAGCAGAAGTTCTAACCTCTAAGCCACAGAGCTGCCACATGTGAGACCCTCCTACACATAACTACACATAACTACACATAAATACACATAAAAACACATTAATACTGCATTTCTATGGACATACAGGTGATGGAATTACATTACTCAAGAGTTATTCTTCTTGATTTATTCTGTGATATTTGGTGTTTTTTTGTGGGTGAGAGTAGAATATTACCCTCAATTTTTTGGGAATTACATTTTGATTTCTGATGTTGGTATATATCACATTTTTTGGGCTCAAATTATGAATATTTGGAAATAATACAAAGCACAAAAAATTGTGATTCATTTTAAATTGTCATCAGCAATGGTATTGTTTGTGGATTATAAAGACTCCTGTGTGAGTTTAGGTTAAAGATTGTTGTGAGATGAAGAATAACAAGTGAAAGTGACAGAGAAAAATATATTTTACCAAAACATCAAAAAAAATTCCACATTGTAGCATTCTTAAAATCAAAATATTTTAAGTAGAAGCAACAATGTTGCAAAGGAAAATTTATTTCACAGAAAGATACATTTCATCTCAACATTAAAAGGTTTTTTTTTGTGAAAGTTAGAATTGTTCCATTAGAATCAATGACTGAAACTTCATTTGGACTAAATTAGAGCAGATTTTAACTCCCAAAAAATGTTCTCTAATTAGCTCTCATTTTGGTATTTACTATACCTCCAGGTAAAAAAGACACTTGAGTTAAAATGAGAGTTATTTTCAGGTCTGAGCATGCTCAGTTGTGTTAGCACCTAGTTGTCCAAAACGGGGAATTTTTCACTTTTCAGACTTTTAAAGATATTTCAGTGTAGAAATCACTTTTTCACACAGTTTAAAAGCAGATAATCTTTAAATAATATACTGCATATTTCAGTACCATTTAGGCAATTATATCATGCTCTAAACATTATTTCCATGTGCAGTTCTCTAGGTTTTAGCAGAGTAAGGGTTTGGGCTCTATTTAGTTTCAGGGAGCTATAGTAAATTCGATTTTGGGAGTATTTTCTCACCAGCGCTATAGTGAATACCGTTTTAGCGCGAATTAGCGCTATTAGCGCTAATTCGCGCTAAATTGCCGTGAATTAGCGCTAATTCGCGGCAATTTGCGCGAATTAGCGCCATAGCGCTATAGCAAATGACCCCCAGTGTCTTTAAAAATATTCATACCCCTTGAAATTTTGCACATTTTGTCATGCTATAATCAAAAATGTAAAATTTTTTTTATTGGGATTTTATGTGATAGACCAACACAAAGTGGCACATAATTGTGAAGTGGAAGGAAAATGATAAATGGTTTTCAAATTGTTTTACAAATAAATATCTGAAAAGTGTGGCGTGCATTTGTATTCAGCCCCCCTGAGTCAATACTTTGTAGAACCACCTTCCCCTGCAATTACAGCTGCAAGTCTTTTTGGGTATGTTTCTATCAGCTTTGCACATCTAGAGAGTGACATTTTTGTCCATTCTTCTTAGAAAAATAGCAGAAACTCTGTTAGATTGGATGGAGAGCACCTGTGAACAGCAATTTTCAAGTATTGCCACAGATTCTCAATTGATTTTGGGTCTGGACTTTGACTGGGTCATTCTAACACATAAATATGCTTTGATCTAAACCATTCCATTGTAGTTTTGGCTCAGCTGTATGCTTAGGATCGTTGCCCTGCTGGAAGGTGAACCTTCGCCCCAGTCTCAAGTCTTTTGCAGACTTTTACAGGTTTTCTTCTAAGATTGCCCTGTATTTGGCTCCATCCATCTTCCCCTCAACTCTGACCAGCTTCCCTGTCCCTGCTGAATAAAAACATCCCCACAACATGATGCTTCCACCACCATGTTTCATGGTGGGGATGGTGTGTTCAGGGTGATGTGCAGTGTTATTTTCCCGCCACAGATAGCATTTTGCTTTTAGGCCAAATAGTAAACAGTTCCACATGTTTGCTGTGTCCCCCACATAGCTTTTCGCAAACTGCAAATGGGACTTCTTATGGCTTTCTTTCAACAATGGCTTGCTTCTTGCCACTCTTCCATAAAGGCCAGATTTGTGGAGTGCACAACTATTATTATTATTATTATTATTATTAACGATTTGTATAGCGCCAACACTTTACGTAGAGCTTTACAATGTAGAGGGGGGACAGCACAATTACTTTACAGTTCAATACAGAAGGGACAGGAGGGGGTGGTGGTAAAAAAGGTAATAGATGCGGGGAATGATTTGATGGGGTTGTTAGGTGGATGTGGGATAGGCTTCCCTGAATAAGTGAGTGACTAATAGTTGTATTATGGACAGATTCTCACACCTGAGCTGCGGATCTCTGCAGCTCCTCCAGAGTTACCATGGGCCTCTTGGCTGCTTCCCTGATTAATGCTCTTCTTGCCTAGCCTGTCAGTTTAGGTGGACAACCATGTCTTGGTAGGTTTGCAGCTGTGCCTTCCTCTTTCCATTTTCAGATGATAGATTGAACAGTGCTCTGTGAAATGTTCAAAACTTGGGATATTTTTTTATAACATAACCCTGCTTTAAACTTCTCCACAATCTTATCCCTGCCCTGTCTGGTGTGTTTCTTGGCCTTCACGATGTTGTTTGTTCACTAAGGTTCTCTAACAAACCTCTGAGGACTGCACAGAACAGCTGTATTTATACCGAGATTAAATTACACATAGGTGGACTCTATTTACTAATTAGACGACTTCTAAAGTTAATTGGCTCCACTAGATTTTAGTTAGGGGTATCAGAGTAGAGGGGGCTGAATACTAATGCACGCCACACTTTTCAGATATTTATCTGTAAAAAAAAAAATGAAAACTATTTATAATTTTCCTTCTACTTCACAATTATGTGCCACTTTGTGTTGGTCTATCACATAAAATCCCAATAAAATATGTTTACTTTTTTGGTTTTAATATGACAAAATGTGGAAAATTTCAAAGGGTATGGATACTTTTTCAAGGCACTGTATTCTTTTTTGAGTTATAATCTTTACACAGAACAAAAGTGGTCCAGTCAAACCAGGTTTTGTCAAAGAGAAAAGTGGAATCGCTTGCCATCGCTATCGTCTCTTCCATAGCATAAATGGAATTTACTTCCGTCAACCTTTCTTTGATGGTTGGTGTTTGGAGGAATTTCCAGTAGAACTGAATTATTGTTTTAGCAGCATTTAACAGGTGTCTCACTAGGGAGTCTTTATATTTCTTGAAAGAGAGTAGGTTAATGTGCAGTAGATAGCATGCTAAGTCTAGGGATAATGTGGTTGTTGTAATTTGCAGGATCCAGTTCTTAATTTGATCCCAGTATTTGAGGTTTTAGGGCAATGCTACCATATGTGTGTGAAGGAATCTCTGTCCTTATTACATCTCCAGCATAAATATGAAGTGTCGGGTGATAATTTTTTGGTTTTGGATGGTGTGATATACCATTGAGTAAGTACTTTGCAAGAAGTTTCCTGCATATGGGTACTCAAAGAACATTTGTGTGCGAAAACACAAGCCTTATTCTATTCCTCATCTTTAAAATTTGTTTGTAGATCTCCTCCCCATATTTTCTTGTATTGCAAAGAGTAATCATCAGAGTTTTGTATAACCCAAGCATAAGACTGAGAAGTAGCTTTTTGGAGAGGTTGACCTATTACACAAATCTCTTCAAAATTTGTCAGAGGTCTGGAAAAGGCGTGTTTTTGTTTATTGATTAAATAATCACTAAGCTGTAAGTAAAGCCAAGGATTAAAGTTGTCCATACCACATTCCAGTTGGAGTGTTTCTCACGTTTTAAGTTTACCTCTGTCAAGGCAAAGCAGGCAATTGTCCCATTACTTTTGGTCCCTTAAAAAGTGGGAGGCAAATATACAAACTGTTGTAATTCCTACTCCGTTCACCTGATTTGGATGTAAATACCCTCAAATTAAAGCTGAAAGTCTGCAGTTAAAGCACATCTTGTTCGTTTCATTTCAAATCCATTGTTGTGGTGTATAGAGCCAAAAAGATTAGAATTGTGTCGATGTCCCAATATTTATGGACCTGACATTATATGCCGAAGCATGGGGGCATTCGCCCCAAAAGTTAGGAGCAAATCTCTCCTCCACCCCAGCTGCCCCCATGCTTTGGCATATATGCGCTTTTTTTTTAACTGTGGTGGTGAAATCATTGCAGAATAGAATACAGTAAAAAAGTGCAGAACAATAGAGAGAGAGAGAGAGAACAATAAAACTATTTTTTTTTTTTTTTACACTTTCATTTGTAACTGTAACTGTAACGGTTTGGGTCTCTCAAAATGCAATGGCATCTTGGGAGACCCTGTGAAATTGTGCCTAGTCTGTGCAATGCTGTACCCTATGCTAATACTCAACTAGTGTATGGTAGTATTCAAAACATTCACCAATGCAAAAACCAGGATTGTCAGGACAGGAGGGACAAAAATAGCGGGAGTCACGCCTATATTCGCACTTTCTACAGACATGACATTTTCTTTGGGGGGCTCGTTGGCTAGGGGTACTCGGGAGGACATACGGAAAATGCCTCTCATGCAGCCGGCTTACTGCATTTGGATCGGGAAGGTGAGGTGGAGCACCGTCTGGAAACAAAAGGGCTCTTACGATCTCTTTCTGGAATTTAAGGAAGGATGCAGTCCGTCCTGAAGCTCTGTATAGCACATAAGCGTTCAGCAAAGCCAATTGAAATAATTATATAGACACTTTCTTGTACCGCCTGGCCTTACGGGAAATTGGGTACGGCGCCAACAACTGGTCATTGAGGTCCACCCCTCCCATATTTTGGTAATATTCGTGGACACAGAGGGGTTTCTCCACAACACCAGTCACCATAGGAATATGGACCATCGTGTCTGCATGAAGGGAGGAAAGAACAAAAACATTCTTATTATCTCTCCACTTCACAGCAAACAAGTTAATACACTTCAAGCAGGTTCTCTCCCCCAGCCTAAGATGGGAATCTACAAGCCGCTGGGGAAAGCCCCGGCGATTAGATCGCATGGTGCCACATGCTCCAATTTGATGATCAAACAAGTGACAAAAAAGTGGCATGCTCGTGTAATAATTGTCCACATACAAATGATACCCCTTTCCGAATAAGGGTGACACCAATCTCTCCAGTGCTCCCTATGTAGTCAGGGCAGTTTGTCGGCTCTATGTGACTATCTCTTCCCTCGTAAACCATAAAACTACATGTATAACCTGTGGCCCTGTCACAGAGCTTATACATCTTGACCCCGTATCTGGCACGCTTGCTGGGAAGATACTGTTTGAATAACAAGCAGGCCAGAAAACTTAATCAGGGACTCATCAACGCAGACAACTTGATGGGGAGTAAACAAGTCTGCAAAACGTTGGTTGAAGTGGTTTACGAGGGGCTGAATTTTGTAGAGCCGATCGTATCCAGGGTCTCCACGAGGATGACAGAGTAGATTGTTGTTGACGTGCATGAACTGCAAAATCTGCTTGTATTGTGCCCTGGCCATGGAAGCAGAGAACAGGGGCATATGGTGAACTGGGTCAGTGGACCAATATGACCGCAACTCACTCTTTTCAGTTATGCCCATGTCGAGGGATAGGCCCAGAAAGGTCTTAAATTTGGAAATCGTAATTGGTTTCCAATCTCTTGCAAGGGAGGACTGGGGATTAGCAGTGTTGTATTGACCAGCATACAAATTGCTTTGGTCCACAATAGAGCTATAGAGATCTTCGGTGAAAAACAGCGAATAAAAATCAAGTGACGTAAAATCAACTGTTTCCACCTGAATGCTGGGTTGGCCAGTGAATGGGGGAAGTACAGGTGCTGCAGAAGTGGTGGGCTCCCAATTAGGATTGGTGAATTCTGCAGGAAGGACATTATGGGCACGACGGGCACCACGTGTTACTGCAGTGCTGGTTTGACTATGACCAGGGTGTACTAGGCCGCTGGTGCTTGCCAGTTCACCAGAAGGAATAGCGGCACTAGTACTTCTCTGCTCCATACGAGAGCCCTGCGGTTCTTGCACCTCAACAGCAGAAGAAGATCAGGGTCTGGTACGCCTGACCTTGGTAGGGACCACAACTCCGTCATCAGAGCTATCTGTCATGGAGCCGCTGTTGTCTACAGGATCATATTCTGAGCCTGAATCTGACAGATGAGTGACTTCCTCTTCACTATCTGTCATGCTCAGAAACGTGTAGGCCTCTTCACTACTGTACCTTCTATTTGCCATTTTGGGCTCTAAATTAACTGGTACAGTAGTGAGACTCACAGGTAAAAAAGCTCCTAGGCTGTCAGCAACTGTATCAAACTGTATCAAACGCTACCAAAAGAATGTTGGCGATCGCAGGGATCAGGCCTGACTCTGCGAACGCTGCAGTTATGTGTGTTTAGTGTTTTGTAAGTGACAGTGATCGATCGATACTGCACTTGGGTGGGCTGGGCTGGGCGGAGGGGCAAAATGCAGGTGCTAGCAGGTATCTGGGCTGATTCCGCTAGCACTGCGTTTTTGGGAACCCTAAACTGCTGGGGATGCTAGTATAGATCTGATAAGATCAGATATTGATCCGTTCAGATACTATACCACTAAGGGAGGTGTATGCTGCGTGCCTGGGTGTTAGCGGTACTGGCACTAATCTGACGCTGCCTAGGGCGCAGACCCTATCTGACACTAAAACCTAACTGATATCACCCACCGGGCGGGTATAAAAAACAAACTAACTAACCAGCGTCACCCGCAACACTTATACGGTGATCACTGGTGAAAGGGTTAACTAGGGGGCAATCAGGGGGTTAAAATGTTTATTAGGTAGTACTGTATATGGGGGTACCTGACACTATAAAAAGCTGACAGTGAACCTAAATATTTACCTGGCTAACTAGCGTCACCTGTGACACAAATACGGCGATCAGAAAAAAGATTGCTTAGTGACACTGGCAACAAGCAAAGAAGGGGTTAACTGCGGGGAGATCAAGGCTTTAAACCTTTATTGGGGGGTACCCTAGACCTAAAGGGGCCTACCACTAACTGTCCTAACACTTATATCCGTCACAAATGACACCAATGCAGTAATCAGTAAAAAAAATAAAAACTGCTGTTGGTGTCACTGTGACAGGGGGTGCAGGGGGGTGATCGGGGGGTGATTGGGGGGCGATTTGTGTGCCTACGTGTTCTACAGTTAGTGTAGTGTTGGTGCAGACTTACTTGGATGTCTTCTCTCCTCGGGCGCTGGAACGAAAAGGCTGCACGAGGCGAGATGACATCACTTCCTCTGTTCTGTTTACATTACAGAAGCAGAGGAAGCTTCTCATTCGCCAGGAGCGATCGCGAGGGGGTGGCCATGAATTGGTGGCCTCCCCCTCAGCATGGATCGCTCCTGGAAGGATTCAATCGAGCTCTCATGCCCCTCACCCGCTGGGAGGCAGGGACGTACAGGTACGCCCATATGCCTGCCCGTGCCATTCTGCCGACGTACATCGGCGTGCGGTGGACGGCAACTGGTTAATGAATACATCCATAAAAACGCTAAAGCACTATTCAAAGTTTTGTTGCTTTGCATGTGGGCGCTGAACGTTGGATGTTCATGATGTTCACTTAGCGCTGAACTTATTCATTTATTTACTTGGATCAGACAAGGTACCATTGATTTTGAGTTTAGCTTGAAATCCCTGGTACAGTATAGAGAGCCAAGACATCATTTTATTACCAAAGCCTATGTAAGAACAAGTGTTAAACATGAAATCCCAAGCCACTCTGTCAAAGGCTTTATCAACGTCTGTTGACAGTAAAAGGTCTTCAGTGTTGGACACTTTTAATCTATGAAAAGTTTGAGTGTTTTCGTAATATTGTCTTAAGCTTTTTGGCCTGGCATTAATCCAACTTGTTCTGGTCCTATTAGTTTAATCAATAGTGGTCTTAAGTGATTTACTAAAATCTTAGCCAATATTTTTAGGTCGGTGTTTAGCAATGAGTTTCGGCGGTAGTTGGAGCAATCAGTATGGTTTTTCTCAGATTTTGGGATGACTGTTATGTATGCTAGTAGGAATGAGTTTGGGATATTTTGTGGTTCATTGAGAGAGTTGAATATATCTAGAAGGGGTTTAGTGAGAGTGCTTTACATTGTGACGTTAGACCGTCTGGTTCAGGGCTTTTTCCATGTTTTACATTTTTAATAGCTATGAAGAGTTCTTCTGAAGTGATTGGATTGTCTGATGATGTATCTGACTTGGATAGTTTAGGCATGTTGCTTTGTTGTAGGTAGGAAATAATAGCTCTCTCTACTACCCTTATGGGATTTGGGGGTTTGATGTGGTGGTAGGTTATAGAATTTAGATTCATGGAATCTAATTTAATGGAATTTAAACTCATGGAAATGAGATTTTTCTGTGTGGCAGTCTAGTAAACCCTCTTTATTTCAAATTCCATGTATGTTCCCAATAGCTTTGGTGTCTTTAAGGGCAACAAATATCCCAAAATCTATACCAGACCCTTATCCGAGCATGCAACCGGCAGGTCAGGAAAGGGGGTGGGGATAAGCAAGGCCCCCCCTGAACCGTACCAGGCTGCATGCCCTCAACATGGGGGGGTGGGTGCTTTGGGGTAGGGGGGCCTTGCGTCCCCCCCATCCCAAAGCACCTTGTCTCCATGTTAATGAGGACAAGGGCCTCTTCCCAACAACCCTGGCCATTGGTTGTCAGGGTCGGTAGGAGGGGGGCTTATCAGAATCTGGAAGCCCCTTTTAACAAGGGGGGGCCCCCAGATCCCGGCCACCCACCCTATTTGAATGAGTATGGGGTACATTGCACCCCTACCCATACACCTTAAAAAAAAAAAAAAGTGTGACACATAAAACAGTACACAGGTTTTTAAAGTAATTTATTAAGCAGCTCTGGCATCTCTTCTGACTTCTTCTCCCCTCCCTCCGGTTCTTCTCCCTCTGTCTGCTGTCTTCTGCCGGGTCTCCTCCGCTGTCTCTTCTGCTGTCTTCTTGCTCTTTTGCTCACTTTTTTTTCCGGTCTTCTCCGCTGTCTTCTCCCTCTGCTGCCACTACTTATATTGGAATGGGGCGGGGTCACAATGTGACGTCATATGGAGGCCCCACCCCTTATGATGTAACCGCTCGGGACATGATGAGCGGTGATGTCATAAGACAAACAAGATATTTGGGGGGCACACCCTAAAAGATGCATTAAAGATCGTGCCTCCGGTGACCCCGCCTCATGCCAATATAAGCAGTGGCACACCGCCATTCACATAGGGTGGGGGGCCTGGGATCTTGGGGGCCCCTTGTAAAAGATTCCAATGAGCCCCCTGCACGCAGACCCCCCCATGGGGACAAGGTGCTTTGGTCCCCCCCTGGATGTTGGGGAGGCCCCACACCGTTTTTTCGGCGTAGGGGTTCCACCTTAAAATCCATACCAGACTGAAGGACCTGGGATGCTCTTGGAGGGGGAACCCATGCAGGTTTTTTTTAATTGTTTTTTTTTAAAGATTTATACCAGACATAGTGCCTGGTATTGTCGGGGATCAAAGTCGGATCCCCATTCATTGAAGTCGGACACATGTCAGACTTCAAGTTGCAGAGCAAAGTAGGGTCCAAAGTGGTACGACTGTCATACCAGTGTGAACCCAGCCTCACGCTCCAGTTGACGTCCCTATGACGAAACGCGTAGGGCGTGGCCTATTCTGACGCTTTTGCATCATCTCCCAGAGGATCACCAACCTGAATCTGACGCTCTCCTGTTTTGATGACATTTGGTTGCCTATTATAAACTGCTTAAATGTGAGTACCATTCTGTCATCTGCGTTCAATAAAGAGTGTTTTATGGTTTTACGCTATGGAATCTCCTCTTTCTTCTCTTATGCCTAAAACGTCACCGTGACCCAGAAACAGCCTGTGGATTGCCGCACAGTGGCATACACTGTGACTGCGCATTACCCCCGCAGGGGTTAAAGAAGCTGCCTAAAACGTCACCGTGACCCAGAAACTGCCTGTGGATTGCCGCACAGTGGCATACACTGTGACTGCGCATTACCCCCGCAGGGGTTAAAGAAGCTGGTGAGTGTCCGCATGATCACAAGACACGAGCACCTGGTCACCAAGATTTATACAAATACCTGCCTTGTTTTACAAAGATGTCAAGTTTTTCACTTAAATTGCACTGAGCACTAGTCACAATTTAACCTATGTAATTATTCAGCAATGTTATATTTGTCAATCACTATATGGGGTTTTTATGCGGGTGGAATAGCTTTGGCTAAAGTCATTTTTTGATTTCATCCCCTGTTCCCCTTCCCCCTCCCCCAATTCAAAGGGGGCCAACCTAGCCGTTAAATTTGCTATATGCGATTTTGTTTATATTTTGTTTATAATTTACATGCGATTTTACATGTGGGATTTGGCTACACACGATTTACAAAGTATTTTTTAAACTAGGACCACGTTACACCTACACACTCCAAAGGGGGTCACTTTGCTGTTTTATGTTTGGTTTTATTCTCGTTGAATTTTTTATTTGCAATTTTGGTTTATACTTTATATGCGACTTTACATATGGGATTTGGCTACACATGATTTACCAAGTATTTCTATGAATTAGGACTGCGCCACACCCACACACTAACCCTTCACCTACCTTCTGTTTTTTCCACCTTGGTGGAAATCACATTTGTGGAGGCAGCAGTCCTTTATGCGATTTCTTCCATTTTTTCCATTTTTTTCCATTTTCTCCACTTTTTTCTCCACTAGGACAACGTTACACCTACACACTCCAAAAGGAGTCACTTTGCTGTTTTATGTTTTGTTTTTATTTTCGTTGAATTTTCTTTTATTTGCAATTTTGGTTTATGCGACTTTATATATGGGATTTGGCTACACACAATTTACCAAGTATTTCTATAAATTAGGACAGCGCTACACCCACACACTAACCCTTCACTGAACCCAGCCTCAGACCAAAGTAGGACCAATGTAGGACCGATATTGCAGAGTAAAGTAGGATGACAGTCATACAACAGTCGTGTCGTACCAGTGTGAACTCAGCCTCAAGCTGGGTTCACACTGATACTACACAACAGTCAGGCCGGGTTCACACTGGTATAACAAACGCTTCGACATTGGGAGCTCATGTCGCATGACGTGTGAAAATCAATATTTCACTATGGGAGCCATCTTAACTGATCTGACACAAGTCCGTCCGACTTTGAAAATGCTCCCTGCAATACTTTGGTCCGACTTTGATCCTACTTCAGCCCACTGAATATCACTGAAGTCGGATCGTTGTTTTAACTGATCCGACTTTGGCATGTGACTTGTGCTCTGATGATCTTAAAGGGGAACTCCACGGCAAATAAAAAAAAAAAGAATGGGTTCCCCCTCCAGGAGCATACCAGGCCCTTTGGTCTGGTATGGATTTTATGGGGAACCCCCACGCCAAAAAAACGGTGCCACATCCATACCAGATCCTTATCCGAGCAGGTCAGAAAAGGGGGTGGGGATGAGCGAGAGCCCCCCCTTCTGAACCGTACCAGGCCACATGCCATCAACATGGGGGGGTGGGTGCTTTGGGGCAGGGGGAGCTGTCACAAGTCAGATGGTTAGGACAAGGATCCTACTTTGATCTGACTTCAATGATATTCATTGAGCTGAAGTAGGAGCAAAATGGGTTCAAAGTAGTGCAGGGAGCATTTACAAAGTTGGACCAACTTGTGTCTGACCAGTTAAGACGGCTCTCTTAGGGAAACATTGATTTTCACACGTCATGCAACATGAGCTCCCAAAGTCGGAGCGTTTGTTGTACAAGTGTGAACCCAGCCTTACTTCTATCCAACTTGAATGAACAGGATAAGATTTTGCTCCGACTTTGAGATAGTCTGACTTGTCCCTTTACCAATCAAAACAATCCCAGTGTGACATACATGTATTTTACTGCTGCTGTAATTACCATGTCGGATGTCACAAGTCGGATGGTTAGGGCAAGGATCCGACTTCAATAATATTCAATGGGCTGAAATAGGACCAAAGTTGGACCAAAGTAGTGCAAGAACCTTTTTCAAAGTCGGACCGACTTGTATCGGACCAGTTAAGACAGCTCTCATAGGGAATCATTGATTTACACACGTCATGCGACATGTGCTCCCAAAATCAGAGTGTATGTCGTGCCAGTGTGAACCTCGCCTTAACATTACTATAAAATTAGGGTACTTCTGACAGATTGCTGTGTAGGCATATATTAGTTATGTCAGTAATTGTTTTAAAATGGCACAGGTCCCAGTATTCAGTTTAACTAGAAATGTGAGATCCAGAACTATAATTTTTCTATCATGACTAAGGATAAGCAAATCTGCCCAATTTTCGGGTGAATTCATCAAATTCTGCTTCAAAAACCATGAAACTTGAAGTCTTTGTGTGTGTGTGTGTGTGGGGGGGGGGGGGCAAAACCAGATACTACATTTTGGCCATTTTCAAGGCCAATAGGCAAGCTATTGTAATGGGGGGGTTGGGAAGGTACCAAGGAGGACATTAAGAGAACTTTGGGGTGCAATGCAGAATTAAGACTGCAGAAAACATTAGAAATATAGCAGCTAACATCCCAGTTGCAGAAATATTTGTCTTTACAGCTCCAGTGCACTAAATTGGCAGGAGCTGGTAATGGTGGTATGAATATATTTTTTTTTTTTTTTTTGGGGGGGAGGGGGTGGTGAATGACAATTAATAGTTTTTTTTTTAGCATTAGCAGCAGGGATTTTATAGTAATTTGTGATCCAAGACCATTAAATTACGAAATATGAAAGTGAGCTGCTTAACACCGTAAGAGGACAAGTGGGTTCATCTCTCCATAAACAAAAACCTCCTGCTGTGTTGAAGGCCCTCTGAGATAACACACTGGCTTCAAGTGCAAGCTCTGATGCATGCTTGGGCTGTATACCATGAGATGGGATGAGATGGACAAGGCAGATGTGCCATGTCTCTAGATGGTGTGGCTAACCACCTATTTATCCTACAGAACCTGATCACCCCTTACTACCCCCACAATATCTTTATTAAAGAAGACTGCTAACTATTAATCCCTCATTGTACCTAAAAAAAAAAAAAAAAAAAAAAAAAAAGTCAACACAAGGGACAATAATTACCTTCAGGGAGATGTGTCTCTTACTGCTGAGCTGTGCTGCTGAGCCCTACTTTCATTCATTCACTCCTGCTCTCTAGCTCCCCTGTCTCCTCCTCCCATGCTTGCCTACCTGATTTCTCCAGAGCTTCTCCCATCCTTTGGAACTCCCTACCTCAATCTGTCCGACTGTCCCCTTATCTATCCATCTTTAGACGATCCCTGAAAACCGCTCCCTTTAAAGAAGCTTATCCTGCTTCTAACTAATACACTATTTTTATTTAACTTTCTCCATCAGCTCATACCCCACATTACATTATTTTGTATATATTGACCCTCCCTCCTAGATTGTAAGCTCTAGCAAGCAGGGCCCTCTGATCCCTCTTGTACCAAATTGTAATGTAACTGTAATGTCTGCCTTCGTTTTGTTAAGCGCTGTTCAAACTGTTGGCGCTATATAAATCCGGTATAATAATAATAATAATAATAATTCATGGAAGCTGTAGTAAAGACTTTTATGAATAGACCAGCTGGGAAGAAAGGGCAAGCACAGTTGGGCACTCTTGACGAGTGCCTGTCACAGCTCCTTAGTTCTATTAACCCCCACCACACCTGAATACTGTGGGGGTGGGCCCTCCATTTTTAACCCTTCAACCAGCTGACATAAAGTCAAAGGCCATGCATTATGGTAACAAAGAATTTAGCCCAGCAAAATGCACCATAAAATTGCCAAGACCATAAGCCTCAAACACACAGGATTCACCTCAATCCCTTGGTAGCAGTGAACCCAAATTTCATCTATAATCTTGGCCTGTAATTTATATGCATTTCTCTGGATATGCATCTTCAGTCTCAAATACATTTGCACAACTTGTTTATTGTTAAGCACATGACAGACATGCCCTCCAGTATAAAATATTCTTGTGTATAGTTATGACAAGAGTAGACTTAAACAATATGAAAACAGTAAAAGTTATTAATTTAGACAACATAATAATACTAACCATTCTGATATTATAGAATTTTACATGTTACTTTTAATTAATTACGTATATGGAAATATGCAAAGTGCATGCATGCATTTCTAAATACAGACACATTCTGTACATATGCATTATAATTAGCAAATAATGTTAGGCCCACCAGCATATGTTACGATTGTTAAATGCCTTGAGTATGTTTTAGAACACTTTGAAAGTTGTGTTTGACAATACTGACAAACAGGGAAGGTATAGACGTAAAATAAAAGGCAAAGAAAAACATACACTTGAATGTGTAAAAGAGCAGATGGAAAAATTCAAGTTCACATTGTTATTTATGACTCGACAAAGCTTAAATATGGTAGTCTTATATATGGTGGTAGTAATATACAAGTTTAGGTCAGTGACGATTTAAGTGTCATATTGAACTGGCTTTTGTGAGTCTCAAAGAAACCCTTATCTTTTCTAAATTTCCACATCTCAACCATCACAAAACAAGATAACATGAATGAAAAGTAGGGATGAGCCGAACACCCCCCGGTTCGGTTCGCACCAGAACCCGCGAACGGACCGAAAGTTCGCACGAACGTTAGAACCCCATTGACGTCTATGGGACTCGAACGTTCGAAATCAAAAGTGCTCATTTTAAAGGCTAATTTGCATGGTATTGTCCTAAAAAGGGTTTGGGGACCCGGGTCCTACCCCAGGGGACATGTATCAATGCAAAAAAAACTTTTAAAAACGGCCGTTTTTTCGGGAGCAGTGATTTTAATGATGCTTAAAGTAAAAAAAAAAAAGTGAAATATTCCTTTAAATATCGTACCTGGGGGGTGTCTATAGTATGCCTGTAAAGTGACGCGTGTTTCCCATGTTTAGAACAGTCCCTGCACCAAATGTCATTTTTAAAGGAAAAAATCTCATTTAAAACTGCTTGCGGGTTTAATGTCATGTCGGGTCATGGCAATATGGATGAAAATCAGTGAGACAAACGGCATGGGTACCCCCCAGTCCATTACCAGTCCCTTTGGGTCTTGTATGGATATTAAGGGGAACCCCGCACCCAAATTAAAATAAGGAAAGGTGTGGGGCCACCAGGCCCTATATACTCTGAACAGCAGTATACAGGCGGTGCAAACAAGACAGGGACTGTAGGTTTGTTGTTAAGTAGAATCTGTTTGTAATTTTGAACATTTTTAACGTGTTTAGCTCCAGCCAAAAAATCTTTTCTAAGCTTTTTGGAAAACATAGGGAAGGGTTATCACCCCTGTGACATTTGTTTTGCTGTCTTTCCTCCTCTTCAGAAGATTTCACCTCACTTTTTTGTCCCAATGAAAAATGTTTTTTGAAAATTTGGGTTTTTTTGTGGAACAAGGATTGGAAAGCATCAGTGGAAAGGAGAACTTGTTTTCCCATATTAACTCTTACAGGAGAGAATTTCCCTTCCTAGGGGTAGATTTCATCTCACTTCCTGTTGTCTCCTTCCGTTTGCAAGTAGGAGTCGTTTGTAAGTTAGATGTTTGAAAGTAGGGTCCTGCCCTATATACTCAGCAGAAATTTGGGCCTTAGGTGTTGCTGTGGCCACAACACTGTAAGCCCTCACAGGGCCCTGCTGTGAAATATTAGATCAAGAATTGTAATTACATGCCCCTGTTGAACAGGAGCTGAAAAATTAGGCCTTAGGCACTGGTGCTGGTGCCACAACACTGCAACCCCTCACAGACACTCTAGTTGGAACGCAGGAACGAGCCCTGCTGCAAATTATTGCTTCAAAAATTGTAATTACACGCCCCTGTTAGACAGGGGCAGAAAAATTGGGCCTTAGGCACTGGTGCTGGTGCCACAACACTGCAACCCCTCACAGACACTCTAGTTGGAACGCAGGAACGAGCCCTGCTGCAAAGTATTGCATCAAAAATTGTAATTACACGCCCCTGTTAGACAGGGGCAGAAAAATTGGGCCTTAGGCACTGGTGCTGGTGCCACAACACTGCAACCCCTCACAGACACTCTAGTTGGAACGCAGGAACGAGCCCTGCTGCAAAGTATTGCATCAAAAATTGTAATTACACGCCCCTGTTAGACAGGGGCAGAAAAATTGGGCCCTAGGCACTGGTGCTGGTGCCACAACACTGCAACCCCTCACAGACACTCTAGTTGGAATGCAGGAACGAGCCCTGCTGCAAAGTATTACATCAAAAATTGTAATTACACGCCCCTGTTAAACAGGGGCTGAAAAATTGTGCCTTAGGCACTGGTGGTGGCGCCCAGAACCAAAAATGTTCTTACAAGCTATCAGCGTGATGATTGAGGAGGAAGAGGATAATTACTCAGGGATAGTCACTCAGCATCAGCATAGGCAGTCTTTGAAGGGATCTGAGATTTCAAAAAAAATTATTCGGTTACATCAGCATCAGGTGCTTGGTAGCTGGTGGTGATCCAAGACTCATTCATTTTTATGAAGGTCAGCCGATCGACCGAGTCGGTGGACAGACGCACCCTGTGATCGGTTACCACGCCTCCAGCAGCACTGAATGTGCGTTCCGAAAGAACGCTGGATGCAGGACAGGCCAGTAGCTCAATTGCATACTGTGCAAGCTCTGGCCAGTGATCCATCCTCAAGACCCAGTAACCCAGAGGATTTTCGGTGGGAAAGGTGTCCAAGTCTGATCTTGCCCCTAGGTATTCCTGCACCATGTAAAACAGACGCTGGCGATGGTTGCTGGAACCGATCATACCTTGGGGCTGCGGACCAAAAAATTGTCTGAACGCATCGGTCAGACGGCCACCTTCTCCACCGCTCCTTCTTTGACTGACCGAAGCCTCAGCAACACGTTGTCCAGAAACAGGAGTTTGTAACCTCCCAGTCTCTGGGAACGCGTTGCACAGACCTTTCTGCAAGGCCTCCCGAAGATGTTTCATCCTCTGCTCCCTCTGCGATGGCAAGATAAGGTCCGCAACCTTACCCTTGTAACGTGGATCAAGGAGGGTTGCCAGCCAGTATTGGTCCTTCTCCTTGATACCACGAATACGAGGATCCTTACGCAGGCTTTGCAGGATCAGGGAGGCCATGCAGCGTAGGTTTGCTGAGGCATTCGGTCCGGAGTCCTCTGGGTCACTAAGAACGACATGGTCCGCAGCCACCTCCTCCCAGCCACGTACAAGTCCATGTGTTTCTTGGGACTGATCCCTTAAAGACTGCTGCTGATGCTGAGTGCCAGGCTCCACCTCCATACTGACACAATCTTCCTCCTCCTCCTCTTCCTCCTCGTCCTCTTCCTGTGTGATCGGCGGGCACGCAGGAACACTGTCTGGATAAAGGGGGCCTTGAGAGCTAAGGAAGTCCTCCTCTTCCTGCCTCTGTTCTGCCTCAAGTGCCCTGTCCATTATTCCACGCAGCGTGTGCTCCAACAGGTGGACAAGGGGGACAGTGTCACTGATGCATGCACTGTCACTGCTCACCATCCTCGTGGCCTCCTCGAATGGTGACAGGACAGTGCATGCATCCCTGATCATGGCCCACTGGCGTGGGGAAAAAAAACCAAGCTCCCCTGACCCTGTCCTGGTGCCATAGTCGCACAGGTACTCATTGATGGCCCTCTGCTGCGTGTGCAGCCGCTGCAGCATGGCCAACGTTGAGTTCCACCTGGTGGGCATGTCACAGATTAGGCGGTTCTTGGGCAGGTTAAACTCCTTTTGGAGGTCCGTCAGCCGAGCACTGGCATTATATGACCGGCGGAAATGCACACAGACTTTCCTGGCCTGCCTCAGGACATCCTGTAAGCCCGGGTACCTGCCCAAGAACCGCTGCACCACCAAGTTAAGGACGTGAGCCAAACAGGGCACATGGGTCATTTGTCCCTGTCGGAGGGCAGAGAGGAGGTTGGTGCCATTGTCGCAAACCACCATTCCTGCCTTAAGTTGGCGTGGCGTCAACCACCTCTGAACCTGCCCCTGCAGAGCTGACAGAACCTCTGCCCCAGTGTGGCTCCTGTCCCCCAAGCACACCAGCTCAAGCACCGCATGGCATCTTTTGGCCTGCGTACTTGCGTAGCCCCTTGAACGCCTACGGAGCACCGCTGGTTCCGAGGAAGAGGCCATGGAGGAAGAAGAAGAGGAGGGGGTGGAGGAGAGAGGTGTGTCACAATCAGCATTTTGGAGGCGTGGTGGCGGAACAACCTCCAACACTACTGCACCTTGTCCTGCATCCTTCCCAGCTGCCAGCAGAGTCACCCAATGCGCCGTGAAACTTAGGTAACGTCCCTGTCCATGCCTGCTGGACCATGAGTCAGCGGTAATATGCACCTTACCGCTGACCGCCCTGTCCAGCGAGGCATGGACATTGCCTTCCACATGCCGGTAGAGAGCCGGAATCGCCTTCCGTGAGAAAAAGTGGCGTTTGGGTACCTGCCACTGAGGAACCGCACATTCCACAAACTCACGGAAGGGGGCAGAGTCTACCAACTGAAAAGGCAGCAGTTGAAGTGCTAGCAATTTTGCCAAGCTAGCATTCAACCGCTGGGCATGTGGATGGCTGGGAGCAAACTTCTTTCGGCGGTGCAGCAGCTGGGGCAGGGAAATTTGCCTGGTACAATCTGACGTCGGTGTACCAAAAGCAGATTGCCCACAAGTACTTGGCTGTGACACACCTAATTCTACACCTTCATTCCTCTCACTGCAGGTCTCAGAGAGGACTGAAGGTCTAGTGGGGTTGGAAATCTCAGCTGATGAGGAGCAAGGAGAGATCCTCTTTGTTCTTTGGTGTGGGTCTTTTAGATACGCTTGCCAACGAACTGCATGGCAGGTCAACATATGTCTGGTCAAGCATGTGGTACCCAAGCGGGAGATATTTTGGCCACGCGAGATACGCTTGAGACATATGTTGCAAATAGCAGCGGTGCGATCTGATGCACTCGTCTCAAAAAAGGCCCACACCAAAGAACTTTTTGAATAACGCGCAGAGACTGCAGCGCCCTGCACATGTGGAGCTTTGGGGTGTGATGCAGTCAATGTGCTGCCCTTAGGCTGGCCCCTGGAGGGCATCCTGCCTCGTTGGTGATGTGCTGCCGCCTCCTCCTCCTCCTCCTCCTCCTCCTCCTCCTCCTCCTCCTCTCTCCTATCAGGCACCCACGTTGAGTCAGTGACCTCATCATCCCCTCCCTCCTCATCACTGGAGCAAACCTGGCAGTATGCTGCAGCAGGGGGAGCATGACTGCCAGATTGCTGTCCTTCTTGGGCACCCCCTCTGTCCGCGCTCATGTTACTGCCTTCATCGAGCTCAGTATCGTCATCAGAGCCTTCCAAACGCTGGGCATCCTCCTGGAGCATGTACCCAACACTGTGGTCAAACAGTTCGAGGGAATCCTCATGAGGACATGGTGGAGCTAGGGAAGGAGTCACTGATGACATTGAGCTGAGGGAAGAGGCCGCTGCTTTGCCAGACAAAGCACCCTGGGCATGGGTGAGAGAGGATGAGGAGGATGAGGACGGCTTGGTCATCCACTCGACCAAGTCTTCCGCATGTTGCGGCTCAACATGGCCAGCTGCCGAAAAAAAGGCCAAGCGTGTCCCATGGCCACGTGCTGATGAGGATGCACCGTCTCCACGACCAGCACTAGACACAGAGCCTGCTTGCCCTCTCTTATTGGCTTGTGACTGTCTGCCTCTCCTTCTTGGCCTTCCAGACATACTAATGGCCTGTAGCTGCACTAAGCTGGGATAGAACACCTGTAATTTTCTTCAAGTAGCTTTATATACTGTAACCAGACAAGCCTGCCTGTCAGTAGGAAGATAACAGGAACGGATCTAGCTGAACACTGTGAGCAGGACGCACTGTACTAAATGTAAATAGTCTAGCTGCCTGACCGTGGTACTAATAGGATCAAATAGAACACCTGTAATTTTCTTCAGGTAGCTTTATATACTGTAACCAGACAAGCCTGCCTGTCAGTAGGAAGATAACAGGAACGGATCTAGCTGTACACTGTGAGCAGGACGCACTGTACTAAATGTAAATAGTCTAGCTGCCTGACCGTGGTACTAATAGGATCAAATAGAACACCTGTAATTTTCTTCAGGTAGCTTTATATACTGTAACCAGACAAGCCTGCCTGTCAGTAGGAAGATAACAGGAACGGATCTAGCTGAACACTGTGAGCAGGACACACTGTACTAAATGTAAATAGTCTAGCTGCCTGACCGTGGTACTAATAGGATCAAATAGAACACCTGTAATTTTCTTCAGGTAGCTTTATATACTGTAACCAGACAAGCCTGCCGGTCAGTAGGAATTTAACAGGAACGGATCTAGCTGAACACTGTGAGCAGGACGCACTGCACTAAATGTAAATAGCAGGAACGGATCTAGCTGAACACTGTGAGCAGGACGCACTGCACTAAATGTAAATAGTCTAGAAGATAAAAGGAACGGATCTAGCTGAACACTGTGAGCAGGACGCACTGCATTAAATGTAAATAGTCTAGATAGAAGATAACAGGAACGGATCTAGCTAAACTGAATACAGTGTATATATATATATGCAACACCTGGGATGCATATATATACACAATACACTGTAAGTGCAGCTAACTGACTGACTGTTCTGCCTAATCTATCTAACTCAAATCAAATGACACTGTCTCTCTCTCTCTCTATCTCTCAGCACACCGGAACACACACTACACAGGGCCGCCGTGCAGGCGGCCTTATATAGTGTGGGGTGTGTACTAAATGCCCTGAGCCGTAATTGGCCAAAGCCACCCTGGCTTTGGCCAATTACAGCTCTCTCTACTGACAGCGCTGTGATTGGCCAAGCATGCGGGTCATAGTGCATGCTTGGCCAATCATCAGCCAGCAATGCACTGCGATGCCGCAGTGAATTATGGGCCGTGACGCGCCACACGAATTTAGCGCGAACGGCCCATAACGTTCGCAATTCGGCGAACGATCGAACAGCCGATGTTCGAGTCGAACATGGGTTCGACTCGAACACGAAGCTCATCCCTAATGAAAAGTAAGAAAAACAATGCACTACTCATAAGGGTATGTTTACTGAATGCATTATAGATCACATGCTAAAATGGATGACTGATTTAACAATCTGAAACAAAAAATATCAATCACTTTACACTGTCTGGGAGTTGATGACAGTATGGACACAATGGGAATGATTTACTGAAGAACTAGAGACTACTAACATAAGAAAAATAATGTTCACTTAGCTTTGTGCATAAGGCTTTGACTTTCTGCTGAGGCCTTGGGAAGGTGTCCAGAAGTGCAAAGCTCGGGGGTGTGACCGGATGTTGGAGTTGATGGAGTGTGGTGTGTGAGCGAGCGGTGGGATGAGAGTCTCCTCTCGGATTATCACTGCTGACGGAGTATACGACCGGCCGGCATTACCAGACAGCTCTGTGCCTTGTGGGCTTGCTCTCGGTGTCCTGTGCTGTAGAGGACGGGTGTGGAGGTGTCGACCGGCGAAGGAACCGGCGCCCGTAGCCTGAAAGCTGGCCCGCACTGTGGCTGTGTCGTTGGAGCTGCTGCCGCTACTGCGCCTGTGTAACTGGAGCCCGGGGAGCTGTAAGCATTTGGAAACATTTGGAAGCAGTGGAGAGTGAAAGATTGGTGGTCCTGGAGTGGGGGGTAGCCGGGAAGGTCCCTGCCCTGCCAGGAGTCAGCTGAAGAACTTCTGCGGAGGTTGGCTGGTGTCCAGACGCTGTCCCGCTGAAGTCCGGGGACCGGAGAGGACAGGTGAGCAGGACTTTGAAACAGGGCACAGGCCCCGACAGTTTGCTGTTCTTGTTGCTAAGGGACGGTGTGCAAGTGACGCTGCATTACAAGATAAGGGGACCGAGGAGTGCACGGGCAACTGTGGTACAATTTCCAAAGTACTGATCAAGTAATAGTGTACAGTATAAATACTGCCTGATTGAACGTCACAGTGCCACCTATATTGTTTTTGATTCCAGTGACATTTGCCATTTGTGATCACTCTGGGTCCTGTCGCTCACTGTGCCCCCCCCCCTATTTCTTTCTGTGTGACTTATATATTTAAAGTTAGTGATGTCAAGGAAAAGAGGGGAGGAACTGGTTAACATGGAGAATCTGGGGCCTCAGTCGTTGCGATCTGCAAAGGAGAAGGGAAGTCAGGCGGCAGCAGCAGCGACAAAGCTGGAGAAATTTGCACATACCCCTGAACAGACTCCCACAAAAAATGGGCAAGTAATGCAAGTTAAAGCTTCTGGGGACAGGAAAAGTCAGGGACAGGCATCATCAGCCGCAGTAGGAGTGGGGCTTCAGTATGTGAACAACAATAAAGGTACAGGGATGGTGGAAAAAGATCATATACCATTACCAACCAATGCTCCTGCTATAGACGCAGAACCCACCTTGCGGGAAGTATTACAAGCGGTTAACTCATGTAAAACATCATTGGAGGGTCTAAGATGCCAAATCAAAGAGGTTAAAGAAGAACTGTTATTAATAAAGCAAGAGTTGCAAAAGGCAGTAGAGAGGATAACAGCTCTGGAGGGAAGGGTGAGCCAAATGGAAGATGATAGAGAACACCAAGGGGGGGACACCTATTATCATCCAATTTAGATTGGGTATAGCCAAAGAAAAAATTCCAGACCTATAAATTGCCCGCTTTGGTCATTATACCCATATATATCATTTAAGCATTACTGTTTGGAACCTGCAATGGGTGTTCAACAATCAAAAAATGGTTGTCCTATGAACAGAAAAATACACATACAAAAAAAGAGGGGGAGGAAAAAGGATTCCCAAAAGGCAGTTCAAGTCAAGGACAGTTCGATATATAACTAAATATCTTTATTGATTATCCCAATTTAACAAAAATTACCTATCTCCAAAACAGGAATTAAAAAATAGGACAATAGTCCTATGAAACACTGGTGGCCACCAATTCACTCCATACATCTCACTCACTCGTCTCCTCACACACATATGTTGCCAGATAACAAAGACCCGGGTCTAGCATGTATTACAAATCAAAAAATTCCCCACAGGGGCTTAAAAAATTATTAAGCTACAGTCCCGTGGGCATACATCAATGAAAAAAGGTGCGAGTGCTTGTGATTTGAGAAAAGTTCCATAGGTGTATCACCTGGGAAGGAAGTTAGCTCAAGAACGACCAGTATATTGGATAGGACAGCATTAGAGTTGATACTGCATATTGACGGCAGGAATCAACCAGCGGGCTTGCATCTTGTCAAGGAAACAAACAGTAAAGAGCCGTAGTAAGTGTATCTCCTATATATTGGAGTACTAGGCAGCTCACCGTTTGACGTCTTACACGGATGAATACCGAAGCCCACAAACAGTCGGCGACGAAGCTTGGCAACAAGTGAAATGCGTAAGCGTCTAACCAACATACTGGTGGGACATCAGGCTCCACATATAGACCATGAACCACCTCTGACCAGATGGGACCACTCCATTTAATTTGTAAATCGCTGATGTGAATCATCCAGCTACTTCTGGGATAGAGCTCTCCCTTCAGTTACCAGACACGTCAAATCCGGAGGATTTGGACCTTGAGGTATACCGTACAACCCGACCGGAAGGTTAAATCTGCTGTCAGCAACATATGACTACGCTGAATGATTACTTCCCACAACTGAGCTAGTGCGGTAGCCAGGACTGTTTGCGAAGCCTGGGTACTACTGCTCCCACCGAGAGCTCAAACACATAATTTAGCAGAGGGCAGTTTTTGGCAGAGGCAGGATTAACAGATGTATGGAGGGTTCAGAATCCTGGAATAAGGCAATATTCCTGCTATTCGGCCTCCCACTCCACCCTTTCCAGGATAGATTTGACCCTGGGGAACGCAGAAGCGTTGCCGATAATAAAGGACGTAGCATACTTCCTGAAAGGGGTTTTGGACCATTCTCTGATGGTAGTCTCAGTGAATATAGGGGGTAGGGAGGCTCAGGGATTCTGGAAACTGAGTCCATACTGGTTGGAGTTAATGGGGGAACCAGAAAGGATAATAATAAAGTTAGAAGATTTTGTAAGATCCAATGAAGGCTCAACTACAGTGGGTATACAATGGGACACCTTGAAGGCATTCCTTAGGGGTATACTGATCCAGGGGGTGGCAGGGGTCAAGAAGAAAGCAAGAGAGTGGGAGGAAGGGATTAGGAGGGATCTGGAGATGGCAGAGAAGCAATTTTTGGAGGATCCAACGCTAGAGAGGCATAAACTGTGGGAGGATAAACAAGAGTCTTACAGAATAGCAGTACTAAGGAAGGGGGAGAATAAGCAACTTTTTCAGAGACAACGAGTCTTTGCGGAAGGAGAAAGCGCGGGACGTATGTTGGCCTATTTAGTGAAAACCAATTCCTTCTCTTCGACAATTCCTGCAATTAGGACCCTAAATGGTGAGATCTCTTCTCATAGTTCAGAGATTACAGACACATTATACAAACCTGTATAGGTCACAAGGGAAGGTCGGAGAGGAGGACATGGATACATTTTTCAGGAATATGCTAATCCCTACCGTTACAGGAGAGGACAAAGAGGGACTAGATGCGCCAATAACATTAGCTGAATTACAGCAAGTGGTGAATGGATTTTCTGGTAAAATCCTGTTACCAGAACCACTCAACTCTGAATTGGGCACTAAAGGCAAGGAGGTTGCCTGACTCTATGACCGAAACTACTACTATCCTGCTTCACAAAGAAGGGGGGGGACCCGCTAGAACCATCGGCATATAGGCCAATATCTTTGCTATGTTCGGATGCCAAGATTCTGGCAAGGGTGTTGGCGTCCAGATTCAATAAAATTATTTGTAAACTAATACACCCGGACCAAAAGGGATTTATCCTCCACAGGACCACTAGTATGAATATAAGGAGGGTATGCATGAATCTCCAGACCCCGACAGAGAATATGGGGTCAAGAGCCGTTGTGTCTTTAGACATAACCAAGGCCTTTGACAGCCTGGAGTGGAGTTATCTCTGGCGGGTTCTGGAAGAATTCGGCCTAGGCCCCGTTTTTATAAAATGGATAAAAATACTGTATAAGGGCCCGAGTGCGAGGATTAAGGTTAACAATGAAAGCTCACAAAAAATTTGTTTAGAAAGAGGGATGAGGCAGGGGTGCCCTTTGTCCCCCCTGCTTTTCGCCCTCGCCATGGAGCCACTAGCAATCTATATCAGGTCCTGTCCAAGGGTGAGGGGGTTTATAAGAAGCACAGGAGAGGAGAAGATTGCCCTCTATGCCGACGATGTCCTGTTGTTTCTTGGAGACACTGAGGGCTCCCTTGGGCAGGTAATGGACACGATGGAGAGGTTCGGTAACCTGTCAGGATTAGTGGTGAACTGGAGGAAATCGGCACTCTTGCCAATAGATATCCCTAATAACTCTTTGACACTGGGAATCCCCCAATTGAAAGTGGTTGCAACAATACGGTATCTGGGTATAAACATGACAAAGGATCCCAATCAGTACATTGAAGACAACCTAGCTCCACTACTGGTTAAATTTAAGCGTAAAATAGATATTTGGAACTGGCTGCCCCTAACAGTAGCAGGGAGAAGTAACTTAATTAAGATGGTCTGGCTGCCTCAGCTACTGTACTTGCTACATAACTCACTGGTGTGGGTGAATAAAAAATGGTTTAAGAAAATTGACACACTATTTAGGGAGCTGGTATGGAGGAGGGGTAAGGCTAGGATTAGCCTCCAGAGTTTATAACTGCCAGTTAAGGAGGGGGGAATGGCACTCCCGCATCCAAGATGTTACTTTCTGGTGGCACAGCTGCAGCATATAAGAGGCGGAAGTGCAGACAGAGGGTTGTTGACTCTGGAGGCGCCACATAAGACAGTGGTGGAGGCATTGGAGGCAGATTCTTTCCTTGGTAGTGGCCCCACAATTAGGATGATAATAAAGGTCTGGAAGGCAACAAAGAGCTTAATGGGATATGTTGGGTTCACAGAATATGCCCCCTTGTGGCATAATAGAAATCTACAGGAGGTGATGGCCATGGGGGAGTTTAAAGAATGGGAGAGATGGGCATAAATAGATTATCTCAGATATATAAAGGGAACGTATTAAAATCCTTTGGGGAACTTCAAACTGAAAATGGAATCCCGAGACAAACTTTCTTTAGATACCTACAAATGAGATCTGCTTTGAATGCCCAGTTTAGGATACGCCCTTTAGTGTGGAGCGATGCAGCATTGCTTCAGAAAGTGGTTAAATCTGGGAAAATAAAGGGCTTTATTTCAGAAATATATGTGCATCTGTGTAGTAAAAGTATTGTAAGGCCAGAGCACCTTGGTTGTAGGGAAGGATGGGAGGCGGATGTTGGGAAATTAACAGATGGACAATGGAGAAAAATTTTGGAGATTGGGCAGGTGGTCTCAGTATCCCCCGCACAGAAAGTTTCTCATTTAATGCTGGTTCATAGAGCATATTATACCTCAAAAAAACTATTTAGATTTGGACTAAGATTAGATGCTAAATGCCCTAGATGCGGTGAGGAGGGTGATTTGATACATATGGTCTGGAGATGTCCCAAGCTAGTCCGATATTGGACGGGGGTAATAGAAGCCATTAGTGGCAGGTGGGGGATATCTTTGGAAACAGAGGTCCGATTATGCATCCTTGGATATAGAGTATGGGGATCGGAGGAGGTAGCGCTAAAAACAGCAGTCTTGAGGTGTTTGTATCAAGCCCGGAAGCTGATCATGCAAAGATGGCAAAAAGTCGCGCCCCCGATGGTTGAGGAATGGGCAAAAACAGTAAATGAGATAATTTGGAAGGAGAGAGCCCTATACATTAGAAGAGGGAACCTAAAAGAATTTGAAAAGATGTGGAACCCCTGGTTGATAAGCATTGGCTGTAAGGAATAACTGAAAGAATGTGGGATCCTGGATGGGGTGGGAGGGGGGGGGGGTTAGGAGGAAGGGGTAGGGTAAAATAGATATTGTTTAATTATAGGGCACTTATTGTTAATTTGGGGATAGAGCAGGCTTGTTGGTATGGAAGTACAGAATATACGGATGTGGGGTATGCTGCCTTCTCCCCAGCGAATTTTGTTTACATGAACCCGGTGTTGTCATTACATGTCTGCTGGAAGGTATGTAAATTTTATGAAATGTTAATAAAGAATATTTAAGAAAAAAAAAAAAAAAGCTTTGTGCATAAGGTGAAGCTGTGTTTACTTTAATCATCCTATTGCATGCAATCTTGTGAACAAAACTTTCCAGAGTGAATATTCACTTTGCTAAGGAAAAAGTCTTTATTATGACCTTAAGTAAAAAACCCTCAATATGTTTCTCTAGCTAAAACATACCATATATAGAAAGCTAAAGAACAAGGGAAAGCAACTGGTATATTGCATATATAAATATAGAATAATAAAAAATCTGCTAAAAAAATAATACAAATAGATTTTTTTTGGTGGAAATAGATAAGGATGTGTATAAGCTCAGCAAACCCACTGTTAAATTGAACTGTACTTTAAAGAACTTCCATGAACATCCACCTGCAATCACTCTAGTTTGTCGCTGTGGACATTCCACTCTGTTGGATTTTGTTAACCCCTTTACAGTTTATCTACCAGCATGTCTGTTGGTTGGAGTACAGCGACCGCCTTTATAAAATTTTATGGTAAACAGCATAAAACATAAAACATTAAAACAGTCATATTGATGTCCATTTATTCCTTCTTTAACTAGGTTAGTTAGTTCTTTTCAATATGTCATCAATATTGTACTCTCTGAGTGTACCGTTCTCGCCAGGGAGCCCATTGTTTATTCACATGTTCATAATTCCCTGTGGTTGAGGAATGTAGAACCTTATATGTGCCATGGGTGTGGGTTGTGTGTATTACTTCCAAGATCATTGGGACTTTTGTTTCCCTCCAATGTCAGAAAATTGAAAACCTGGTGGCTAGTAGTATATGGGATATCACAGTTCTAAAGGGTGGAGGTATAGAATGTATTTCTAGTGATAATATTGCCATTCCTGGAGATAGTATTTGATGTAGACCTGTGACATCCGCTATAATTCCCTCAACCTGTGACCAGAGTGTTCTTAGTTTTGGACATTGCCATAAGATATGGATTAAAGTACCCGTGTTTCCACACATCTCCAACACATCTCACCATTTTAGTGATATCGTTTGTTGCATTTCCCATAGGTTGGTGCTTTTTGTGGAAGTATAGATAAGGCGTAATGTTCTTTCCCAAAGTTGAGATGTGTACTCTATCCCTAAGTCCTGTTCCCAAGCTGACATTGATTGAGATTTTATACAAAGGTTCTTCTCTTGTAGGCCTGAGTAAATAAGTGATATACCTTTGTGTATACTTGTTTGTTCTTTTGGTAGAATTGGGTTATTTTTTCAGGTAGTGTTGTGACTAGGTGAGGGTTCTTTTTCACTAGGTGAGCTATTTGCATATATTTGTAGTGCTCCGTGAGGGGTAGTTGTTATACTTGCTGCAGTGTGTTTAAGTATTAAGCCTTCCATAACCTCATCTCGGTTAGCAATTCCCTTTTCCTTCCAAATAGAGAGGTTAATATCTGGAATTACTTAGGTAGAGTGCCGAAATGGGAAATTTTAGGGGAGTCACTGTACCACTCAATTTTTGGTCATTTCGTGGATGAATCCATGCTTATATGGATGCTAAAATAAGGGGTGCTAGATTTTTGTCTAGAGACTTGTTGTGATGTGCAGTCAGTAGAAAGTCATGTAAGGTCCCTTTAGGGATTTGAGCGAATGACGCTCTTTGTGTCAGGCCTCTCTCTTCTCTGTCCCCTGACACCACAGGCACAACTTTAAACACTTTTATTCAAATCAATATGCAATGGCTTAACCTACTAGATAAACTGTCCCAAACACACCCACTGTATATACAGAGCCCTGAATATGTGTGTGCGGATCCGTATGGCACTAGTAGCTTCAGTCTTTTTTAAGAAAAGATAAAACTTTGTGTCTTCAGCTAGCCACTTTCATTAGTGCACTTAAACTCCTGAATAGCAGGGCCAAACAACACAACTGGCCCAGATTATCAAGTGAAGCAGGCAGGATCTTTCTCAGCAAGGTGAAAGGACAATGATGTCTGTATATCGTGTCCCCAGAAGTGGATGGCCTTATCCTTTATCCCTGTGGCACTACAAGTGTCAGCAAGATGACTACCAGCAATGATGTCTGTATACAGTGTTAATTTAACTCCTTCTGTGGTGCAGTGTCCCTGTTTCCGGCAAATGGGCAAAAAGCCCTCTCACCAAATCCTGCAGTCAGGGCTCAAACAAAATGTCCTGGAACAGCAGGCTCTCCTGGCGACCCAACTGGTCAGATCACACTAGAATGCTTCACCTTCGGTGCAGATGTGCCTGGATGTGCACCTGGGTTCCCCCTTTCTCAGGCTGGATATCCCAACTGGCGATGGAGGCCTGAATTGCACAGTGAAATCACTGTAGAGACTGCATCTCTCCCTCAGGTCTGATCTCTTCCTCCACCTCGTGCTGACTGAATTCCCCTCACGGAATCAAAATGGAGTCTCTCCTTTCCTGCCAGCAGAGCATTCTGGGATTTTTAGTTCTGCCTCTTTAAAAGTCAGTTAGGCCGCTCTGTGCTGAGACTTCATATTCCAGAGTCCATTGCAGCTGCTTCCTGCTGCTTAGTACAGTCCTGATTGGCTGATGTAACTGTGCCTTTAATTGGCTCCTCTCCTGCCTATAGGAGCACAAGGGAGGAAGGCAGAGAGTGGGCAGATGCCTGAGTTAATATGCAGTAAGTGAAGAGAAAAAAAGGGGGGACCCCCCTCTCTCAGAAACTGACAGGCAGCTCTCCCTCTATGAAAAGCTTGTGTACTTGTGACGGTCAGCTTGGTGGGGTCACAGGAAAAACGAGACACCCTTAACACAAATAGTAAGGCTGAACCCTAAGACACAAGTTAATTCAGTTGAATATTCCTTAATTCATCATGAATGTATTATTTAAATACATGCAGTATAATAAGTACCTGAATTTGACTTTGTATCAGCCTCCTGCAGTCTCTATACACCAAAGCTGAGAAATGGAAAGGTAGAAGAAGTAAAAACAGCTAATCCATTGAGCTGATAGGGCACACAAGAGAGAAAGCAGAGTGATGGAAAGATAAGTTCATTATTTTTCAGTTTCTTTTTTACTGTGTAGTCACAGGCTTGGGGCATGGCAGCCTGGACTCATAAGAAGCGGGTTGAATGATGCTGGGCATCATTCAGCTTGGAAGATTAAGGACATCCAGTGATAGAAAATAAGAACTGCATGGGGAGCCCCTAATTGAAGGCAAGTACGGCAACCAAAGCTTCTTTATCACTTTAGGTTTTAATAGGTTATTGTTTTTTTATTTTCAACCGGTGTTCACTTTAAATCAGTACTAAACCCAAAAGCAAACATTTTATTATATTGCAGCTTACCCATTCTTATGCTGCATACACATGATCGGACATTCCGACAACAAAATCCATGGATTTTTCTGACAGATGTTGGCTCGAACTTGTCTTGCATACACATGGTCACACAAATCTCGTTGGAAATTCCGAACATCAAGAACGTGGTGAGGTACAACACGTACGACGAGCCGAGAAAAATGAAGTTCAATAGCCAGTGCGGCTCTTCTGCTTGATTCCGAGCATGCGTGGAACTTTGTGCGTTGGAATTGTGTACACACGATCGGAATTTACGACAACGGATTTTGTTGTCGGAAAATTTGAGATCCAGATCATTTTGTATATACTGTACAAGCCAAGGAAATCCTGCATTGTCCTGCTTTTCTCAATGCTGCTCTATTATTGCATGTGCCGTTTCATGCCACTATCTTTTCTTTGTTCATCATCAGTTGTCCTTCCGGTTCTTGCAGCTGATCCTCTGGTGATGTGGTGTCAGATTTTCAGCATATGAAGATGGAGATTGTTTGAGTTTGGCACCTATGGCCCTGTAGCCTTCTGGGATGTGTGACATGTATTCCCAGGCGAATGGTGGAAGGAAGGGCTATGATATATTCACCAAGGTGAGGACATAGAGCAAAATCATAAAGAATTACAAAAGGAGAAAAACAGTAAGCAATTATGTAAGTGGGGGGGGACAGAAAAGAAACTAAATTCTTAAAGCGGAATTCCACCCAAAAGTGGCACCGCCGCTCATTTGTTTCTTCCCGCCCTCCGTTGCCACATTTGGCACCTTTTGGGGAGGAGGGTGGAGTGGATACCTGGCTTTGACAGCTATTCTGTTCCCACTTCTAGGAGTCCGGGTCACATCAAATTACGTCACAGCTCGGCTCCCTCCTCCTCCCTTCTCCTTCCACCGCCGCTGGGCCAGTAGAAGAGCGCAGCGATCCCTCGCGCATTCTCAGTAGGGACCCGGCATGAAGCCGTAATGCTACACTGCTGGGTTTCCTTACCCGCAATGGCGGCGGCAGCACCCGACAGCTGATGGAAACATTAGCTGCGGTGCCGACATCACTGGACTCCAGGACAGGTAAGTGTCCTATTATTAAAAGTCAGCAGTTGCAGTATTTGTAGAGATGGGCGGACCTCCTCTTTAAATTAGTGAAAGATCTGCTTTAATGTTAATTGGTAAAGTGTATGTGTAGCTAAAATATTTATTAATTTATTTATTTTCTGGATAGATAATGGCAATGGATTAAAGCCCTGTCAGTTTATTTTTTGCTGTCTGTGTCCCTTTGGGGATATTTTTCTTTTTGCTACCTTTCTTGGGGAAACAACATAAAGTGAGATTAATATCTCATACACACGTTTCGATTATCACACGACGTATCGTTTGCATTTTGTTGCATAAAACTAATATGGAATACAACAGTGCAAAATGTGCTCTACGAAAAGTAAGATTTTTGTCGTACGATTCTGGAAAAAGCTTCCGCTGTGCATAGCTACGTATTTAAAATGATGTCAAATACGTGTGACCCCTGTGTCCTGGTTTATTTTCGTGTTTTCGATCATGCATGGTGTTCGTCTATCAATTTTTAGGGGACGCATACTGTACTGATTACACAATTGTAGTACGATGGGCTGTCGTCTGAGCAAAGTTTTTGTGTTTGTCCCTTCGGATTTTGTTGGACGGACTGTCGTAATCAGCTGTCGAAAGCTGTATACTAATGATCAGATTATCGAACGAACAATCCGAAAACAATTTTTATCATCCGATAATCAGAACGTGTGTTCGAGGCATAAGTCTCTAAAACGTGAGGGGAGTTCTCCTCTTGGACAACTGTCACTGAAACATATATTCCCATTAGAATATTTCCTCTCACTTCTTGTTCTAATGATAACTCTAAGCTGTTTATGTACAAAAAATTGCATTGGAAATGTCTCAGCATTTACGCAAAAAGTCGCAAATAATACCTGTAATGTTTGTAACATGTGTAAAATGTCAGTTTCTATTTGTTGCCTTTCACAGTGCGAATGTAACATTAGGTAACATTTGATCCTAACAAAAAAATGTTGGACCAGAAGAGTCAGAACATTTTACCAGAAGAGTTGGAGAATATTTGATCAATAAAGAAAATAGCTCAATACCATAGGCTAAAAACAGAAAGGGAAATAATGAGAGGGTGACCTCTGCACTCTGTACAATGTGTTCAACAACAAAAGCGTGATGAATTAGCAACTGTAGATGGTGAACTTCTTTATGGAATTGATAAAATGCTACAGAGATATATATCTGTTGTATGACAAGTTTACTGGACTGAAATCCTTATAGATGAACAAGAGATCACCTAAGAAAAACAAATATATCACTTTCTCAGTAAGAGTGGTCACAAAGACAGATAGAGATGGTGAATATGCTTACCAGGGATGCAAGCAGCATTAAAACATGATATGAATTCTAGTTCTTTATTATATCGAAAAAAATCCAGAAAAAGTTGTTATATACAAGGTATACACTTTAATTTCTTAGTGGCATACTGTATAACCATAGGTTATGTTTTGAATTAAAAAGAAAAGGAGGGCGATTGTTCCCTGGGCTGTGCAAATGGCCCCAGAATTTACAATTACCAGAAGGGCAAGAACAACCTTTCAGGCTCCTCTTCCATTTTTTTTTTTTTTTTTGGCTGACATTTTTAATTATGACAACTCTGAAAAGGAGAAATTATAACACAGACAGAGGTGAGCTCAAAGTTTGTCCGAACACAAGTTTGGACCGATCTTTGGTTGCCCAGGCTTTAGCAGAACAGCAAGCTTTTAGCCCATTCAGCAGAAGCCAAACATCATAGCAGCTTCCTATCTGTAAAAGGAAGCTAAGCAACTAGTGATGTTACCCAGACCATATTCATTTTTAGGCCAGGATTCCCCAGCAATGTAAACAAAGTGGTGATGATACTAAATGTAGCCACATGCCCATATTTGGCCAATTACCTCACCTGGGAGACCTAGCCCCTTTGGTAAATGTATCCCTTAGGCCCCTTTCACACGGGACGGATCCATGTTGATCCGCCCCGTGAACATCCGCTGCTCAGCGGGGATTGCTCCGTTTTCCCCAGCTGAGCCGGCGGATGACAGGGCGGGACCCGCACACTGTGCAGGGACCGCCCCGTCAGATCTCCGCTCTCCCCTATGGGGGATCGGAGGAACACGGACCATCTGTCCGTGTTCCTCTGATCCGCTCTGCAGACAGATAGAAAGATTTTCTTCCGTCCGCAGAATCGGACGAGAGCGGAGCTGGATGACATCGGGTGTTTGCGGATGTACATCCGCTGACACCCGCTATCCCATAGGGATGGCTGTATGTCCATATTTCATCCGAAAACGGATGGATGAAATACGGACATACGGTCCGCATGTGTGAAAGGGGCCTTACTATTCACATGGGGAGTGGTATTTGGGTTACCTCCTATTATTAGAGGTAGCCCACAGGGTCTGGGTTGTGGGATGAATGCATTTTCCACATCAACATGGGGAAAAGGTGTCCCCCTGGCAAAGTACCCCACTGGTATCCTTGAGGATCACACACTTGACCTCCTTTACTGGGTAAGGGTCTGATATATATTTCTTCTTCTGTCCTTTCTTTGTGTGGGGGTCCGATTTAACATCTATATCAGACCCTCATCTAGGATAAGGGTCTGGTATAGTTGCAGGGTAGAAAAAAACACTATACCAAAAGGAGGTAGGTATAGAATAGTGACACAAAATAGAGCCTCTGAGATATAGTTGCAGGGAATCCTGGCTGTTTGTTTGCAAACAAGAGTAAAGCAGCTGAAGCTGTCATTTGGCAGCAATATTTTTTTCTTTGTAAATGTTGGTTTTTGCTGCAGTAGGTTATCTACATCATATAGATGCTGCACTTCACAGGCAGGTTAAGGGCAATGGCCATTACTTTTTTTTTTTTTTTTTTTTTTTAACATACAGCTCCTACTGACTTCAGTGGGTTCAGATTCAGCATTTCCCTAAACTCTGGCTAGCAAAACAGTACGTATGTTCAGTATAAGCTAATTCAGTGTAGAATCTTGACATTCAGTTGCCTAATTTGGCAATAAACTTGTCTAGCCACCTCAGGGACATTTGCTATGCTGCCTCTTGTGTACATGCACTGTACAGCTGCGCAATTGTTCTAATTTGCAAAGCAGACATATTCACTTATTATATGGTAGAATTGTTTTCTGACACCACGGGTCATCTCTTCTTAACAGTAAATTCCTTGTGCTACAGTGACTGTCTCTCACATTTATAGAATTGCTTTGCATCAACACAGTACTGCCATATCTTACTTGGGTTCAGTTCAAGCCAGGTTTGGCTTATTATAATATTATACTATAATAGTAATATTATATAATATTACTAAAGTTCGGGTTCCAAATCCAAACATTATTGAAATCAATGGGAACTGAAGGTTAAAAAAGAGTAATGTCTGTTTCCTTGCTAATATGCTAGGCATTGTCAAACAAGTGGCATGGGGAACTGGACACTGCCCTTAAGGACATGTGTTGAAGCAAACAAAAATATTTGGAGTGTTAAGCAGCCACGCATAAAGTGAAACCTTAAACATGCAAAATTGTGTTAAAACACATGCCTGTGGGATGCCCTGACCCTGCCTGTGAAGTGGCACATCTGTGCAATATACTGTATACAACTTTCTACAGCAAAACTGAAATTTACAAAGAAATATAGAAAGCAAAATGACAGCCCCAGCCACCTTTTTCTGTTTGTAAACAAAGTGGCTGGGGATTCCCTTCATCAAACCCTGCATTTTGATTATTTGTCAATGTGTGGATGCTACCCTAAACATTAGTTTAATGTTTAGGGTAGCATCTACACACTAAATGCACCTACCAGTCCAGTTCCAGCTGCAGCAGCCTAACTTCTAATGAAGTATGTCTCACATCTTGCAGGTTCCTGAAGAAATCTTTTCTCAAGTGATGCCCAGTCCTTTTCATTTAGATTGATAGATTTGGGTCTAATATTGAAGTACATTAAAGGAAGTCCAGACGGGTGCACATTCCTTTTTGCCCTTGCCACCACTGACCATTCCCAGAATATAACATGTTCTGTGAATTGGGAAGAGGGATAGCAGCTATCAAACATGTTCTTGATACTTTAAAACTGCTGCCAGAATGTTTGTTATAGATCCATCCATTCATTTATCCCCCAAAAAATCGAAAAAACCTAGAGCTTTCATGATCTCATTTGAATCTATTCCTCTTCTACTGTAAAAGTTATCTGGTTGCTGATTCAACTGTCATTTTTATCCACCATTATGTATAATAATTATTAATTTCTTCTGAATTAGGCCTGTTTTTTTACCGGTTTGAGTTTTAACTTGTGGTTTGGGCATTTTATGTTTTTGTTCTTAGGAAATCCCTACTGGAGCCCTTTCAAACATTTCAATTGGTGGACACTATAGAGGCAGATGGAAAACAAACAGGAGGTATTATATATTCCAGCTGGCTTAGGGCATCTTTCTAGAGGAACCTAGGAAGCCTATTGTGGAAATATAGTGAAGCTAGTTTTATAAGAAAAATGCTTGCACCACCAATACAAAATGCAAAACAAATGTGCAAATTCAGTATGAAGCATAAATATGACAGCACAACTAACACAAAGGAATTCTTGACAACCTCTATAAAAAAAATTTTAAAACATAACCAAATGTAACTTTCTTTTCAAGAATAAAATACAGAAAGTAAAAAGCCGCAAAGACCAAAAATGGGTGAAGCACAGTTTTACTTTATTAAGCCATTCAAAGAAAAAGATTGATGATTTTGAATTTACATTTTTAAAATGTATTTATTACAGGCACTTATATAGTGCCATCAATTTAAGCAACACTTTACATACAGTCAGGTCCATAAATATTGGGACATTAACACAATTTTAATCTTTTTGGCTCTATACACCACCACAATGGATTTGAAATGAAAATAACAAGATGTGCTTTAACTGCAGACTTTCAGCTTTAATTTGAGGGTATTTACATCCAAATCAGGTGAACGGTGTAGGAATTACAACAGTTTGTATATGTGCCTCCCACTTCTTAAGAGACCAAAAGTCACATGTTCTCCTTCAGAAAAGATCAAACAAGATCAAAAAAAAGGGGGGGAGAACAAAGTACATGATCATCAAAGCCAAACAGTATCACAGTATGATCATCATGTACTTTGCCCCCCCCCCCCTTTTTTTGATCTTGTTTGATCTTTTCTGAAGGAGAACATGTGAGTTATGTGCCCCAATTGCATTTTAGCGTAGATCTTATATCCAGTCACCACCATTATATCTAGTTCTTGGATTGTTTCCCATTTTTGCCTGTTTCTTTGGCTTGGTCAGAACCAGTATGATGGCATCATGGGTGGTTCTTATGCATGTCATCCACTCATTTAAAGACTTACCATACAAGCATTATCTCTGTTGTCATATTCACATTTGGCCGGGGTGTTGATACTAATGATACTAATGGCAGTTTTTCTTTTTCTGCCCTTTTAAACACTATTCGGTAATATTATTTATTTGTATACTGCTTTTTAAATCACGGCCTTTTTGGTGCAACAAGATGATGTGTAGATTGCACATTCTATGGCGCTGAATCCTGTGTGTGTGCCAGGCACGGCCTAGAAGTTCCCTCTGGGGAAACTTAAGGAGGGGTGTCTGTTTTCCATTCCTGACATCCTCTCCCCCCCCAGCCCTGGGCCAGCCGAGTTTGACTGTCTCCAGGGCTTGTTGGCCGTGCCAGTGGGAGTTGACTGTGGCACGTCACTCCGCAGCTTGGCTGGCGTGCATGCGCGGAATGTCATTGACGCTAGCACAGTGTGGAGGTGGGGTGCGGCCGACACTCAGTGGGCCCATTGAAAGGACTTGGCTAAGGCACACCTCCATTCAGCTGATTCCAAGTTGGAATCAGCTGATGGCTGAATTAGTGGGGCTATATTTAGCCCAGCTCATTCGGCATCAGATTAGGTTGGGGTTAGGATGGCTTGGTCAGGATACATTGAGACGTGTGGAAATAGTAAGTGGAAATTTTATATATGATAGTCCACATCCTTGATCTTATTTATGTTGGATGCCTATCAGTAATTTTGTGCCTTTGTGCCTTCTTTTTTTCTTTTTTCCTTATACTCTATGTCCACACTTTCCCTGGCCATACTAATACCGCAGCTGCTCCGGCTTTGAGATGATCCACCAGTGTTTATACCTACCAGACCACCCATCGTTACTTATTTGCATCTTTGGGTTTAGGTAGGTTTCTTTTGCTATAGTGCTGTTTTTTATCTATGGATATACTCTAGTCTTATGAGTCAGTTCATTTTTTGTTGTGCCTTTGGTTCCAGGTCTCTCATATTTTGGACAGAGAGGTGATAAGGGCGCTCTGGTGGAGGTGGGTAGCTGGTCAGAGGGATGATAGTGATGAGATGGCCATTCTGGCAGCACTTTGGTTAGAGGAGAAGCAACTCTGAAGATATAAAAAAGGAAAAGAAAGGCGCCTCTAAGTGCAGTATGTAAAATTTAATAGAGTGCACAAAGGGCTAAAAGCACTTACAAGATTTTTGAGTGTTAAAAGACATGATAAAATCAGGAGTCCTCATCTGTGGCATGTGTCCATCCTCAGCACGGTGGTAGAGAGCCGTGTAGAGCCGTCCAGCAGCTGTAAAGCGTTCTCATGCGTGTTGAAAAGAGGAGGCAGCAGGGAAGCCTGTATTCACTGCGGGACACACAAGGCTGATGGTGTCAGTGTAGAGAAGGGGGTGGTAACGCGTTTCGGAGCATGTGCGGCTCCTTCGTCAGACCTACGCCCACACTCCTCCAGCTGGCTTATAAATGGTGAGGGGGAGGAGCAAGGGGAGGAGTGTGGGCAGATACTAAATACACAATGATAAGGGAAGTGACAGATGTATTATGAGGACGGCCAAGACGACCGTGCACTCGCAAAATGGATTATTAACGTCAGTGCTATATACAAATGAAGTCCTGAAGGAATTTGAAACAGGGGTACAGGGCACAGATGTCAGTGGTTAAATTAACAATAATAAATAAATAAATATACAAACATAAGGTTGACATTGAATTAATATACAGGTGTGTTACATGGTCGGCCGGGTGTCTATATGAATGTGTTATAAAGGCGGCCGGGCATTTGTACACATGCAAATAGGGTCGTAAGTCTAATGTTGAGTTGACAATGAATAAATCTACAGCCGTGTTACAAGGGCGGCCAGGCGTATATACACATGTGTTACCGGGGCAGCCAGGCATCTATGTGCACGTGTTACAAAGGCAGCCGGGCGTTTGTACACATGCAAATAAGGTCGTAAATCTAATGTTGAATTAACAATGAATAAATAATAAATAAATATGTAGCCATGTTACAAGGACAGCTGGGGAGCTATACACCTGTGTTACAGGGGCGGCCAGGCATCTGTTGTAAGGGGATAAAAAAAAAAAAACTACAGAGGGATAATAGGAGGTGGTGGATACTTATACAAATAGTGCAGATTATGCCTGTAGCAATACTCTGACGATAATAGATAATAATAGATAATAATAGACTGTAAATAAGTATGCGAGTGTGTTACAGGGGCGGCCGGGCATTTACACACCCGCAAATAAGGTCACAAATCTACTATAAGGAATTAACTTATAGGAATAGGTAATAAGATGTAATGGATGCTCTACAAATAGTATTTGATTGTGACAGATGGCAGATATGTACATGTATAACAGGCAAACACCATGACGTATGGATATGATAATAAGGAGGGATGAATGATAAATGAACCATAATCTTACAGTCTGTATGTTAAATGTGGTATCATCTAGAGTAAGGTGCTAATTTCCAATTCTTCATTGATACCTCCAGGCGAAAGTACGTCAAGAGCGTATATCCAATAAGTCTCCCGTTGGCAGAGACGTTTAAATCTCTCTGCCGCAGGGAGAGTGGCTGGTATGGATTCGATGATCCATACTTTTAGGCCTACGGTAGATTTAGGGTGATAGGTGAAATGTCGTGGGACGCTATGATGGTCTTTACCGGCCTCGATGAATCGGCGGTGCTCTCCAAAACGCTGGCGTAGGGGGCGTATAGTTCGACCTACATAGTGGAGGCCGCAGGGGCAGGTCAGGCAGTATACTACATGGTCTGTAGAACAGGTGTAGAATTCTGAAACTTTGTATGTTTTATTTTTAATCGTGAATGTTTTTTGACCATGTTGTACAAAACTGCATGTAAGGCAAAGGGGTTTGCGGCATTGATACATCCCAATCATAAAAAAGAGTTGGAGTGAAGATGACGTATTTGTTTTCTTTTTGAGTTTGCTTGGGGCAATCTTTCCCTTAATGTTAGGTGCTTTCCTATATGAAAATTTAGGTTTATTTGGTATACTGTCTTTGAGATGGGGATCCTGCAGTAGTATTGGCCAATGTTTATGAACTATGTGTTCCATATTTTTGTATTTGTTATGAAATTGAGTCGTGAACCGAATGTCCTTTGATGAATTCATTTTATGGGTATGAGTATCAGGATTGACGTATGTGGTGTAGGCTTGTTCGTTGAGTGAAGGAGGGTAGCCTTTTTCAATAAATTTTTGTTTGAGATTTATGCTTTGTGTCTGATAGTCTGACTGCATGGTGCAATTATGTCTGAGACGGCAGAATTGACTTTTTGGAATATTTTTTAACCAACGAGGGTGATGGCAACTATTGTAGTGCAGGTAGGAATTCCCAGCAGTGGGTTTGCAATAATTTTTTGCATGGATGCGACCAGTATCATGAAATAGATCAAGGTCTAAGAATGCTAGATGTGTTTTATTGTGAACAGATGTAAAGGATAGGCCCATGTTGTTATCATTACAATGGGAAACAAAAGATTCAATATCATCGGTATTACCGTCCCAGATAATAATGATGTCATCAATATAACGACCGTAAAATATAATTTTGGCCATGAAAGGGTTATTCGCCCATATGTATCGCGTTTCCCAAAGACCCATAGTTAAGTTGGCATATGAAGGTGCAAAATTGGTGCCCATGGCAGTGCCATGGGTTTGAAGGTAGTAATGGTCTCGATTCATCGAGGCCGGTAAAGACCATCATAGCGTCCCACGACATTTCACCCAACATCACCCTAAATCTACCGTAGGCCTAAAAGTATGGATCATCGAATCCATACCAGCCACTCTCCCTGCGGCAGAGAGATTTAAACGTCTCTGCCAACGGGAGACTTATTGGATATACGCTCTTGACGTACTTTCGCCTGGAGGTATCAATGAAGAATTGGAAATTAGCACCTTACTCTAGATGATACCACATTTAACATACAGACTGTAAGATTATGGTTCATTTATCATTCATCCCTCCTTATTATCATATCCATACGTCATGGTGTTTGCCTGTTATACATGTACATATCTGCCATCTGTCACAATCAAATACTATTTGTAGAGCATCCATTACATCTTATTACCTATTCCTATAAGTTAATTCCTTATAGTAGATTTGTGACCTTATTTGCGGGTGTGTAAATGCCCGGCCGCCCCTGTAACACACTTGCATACTTATTTACAGTCTATTATTATCTATTATTATCTATTATCGTCAGAGTATTGCTACAGGCATAATCTGCACTATTTGTATAAGTATCCACCACCTCCTATTATCCCTCTGTAGTTTTTTTTTTTTTTATCCCCTTACAACAGATGCCTGGCTGCCCCTGTAACACAGGTGTATAGCTCCCCAGCTGTCCTTGTAACATGGCTACATATTTATTTATTATTTATTCATTGTTAATTCAACATTAGATTTACGACCTTATTTGCATGTGTACAAACGCCCGGCTGCCTTTGTAACACGTGCACATAGATGCCTGGCTGCCCCGGTAACACATGTGTATATACGCCTGGCCGCCCTTGTAACACGGCTGTAGATTTATTCATTGTCAACTCAACATTAGACTTACGACCCTATTTGCATGTGTACAAATGCCCGGCCGCCTTTATAACACATTCATATAGACACCCGGCCGACCATGTAACACACCTGTATATTAATTCAATGTCAACCTTATGTTTGTATATTTATTTATTTATTATTGTTAATTTAACCACTGACATCTGTGCCCTGTACCCCTGTTTCAAATTCCTTCAGGACTTCATTGTATATAGCACTGACGTTAATAATCCATTTTGCGAGTGCACGGTCGTCTTGGCCGTCCTCATAATACATCTGTCACTTCCCTTATCATTGTGTATTTAGTATCTGCCCACACTCCTCCCCTTGCTCCTCCCCCTCACCATTTATAAGCCAGCTGGAGGAGTGTGGGCGTAGGTCTGACGAAGGAGCCGCACATGCTCCGAAACGCGTTACCACCCCCTTCTCTACACTGACACCATCAGCCTTGTGTGTCCCGCAGTGAATACAGGCTTCCCTGCTGCCTCCTCTTTTCAACACGCATGAGAACGCTTTACAGCTGCTGGACGGCTCTACACGGCTCTCTACCACCGTGCTGAGGATGGACACATGCCACAGATGAGGACTCCTGATTTTATCATGTCTTTTAACACTCAACAATCTTGTAAGTGCTTTTAACCCTTTGTGCACTCTATTAAATTTTACATACTGCACTTAGAGGCGCCTTTCTTTTCCTTTTCTCATATTTTGGACCCCAGCACACACAGGTGCTGCATCTGGGTATAGGATGCAGCGTTTCTCCAGCGCTATTTTGGGTTATCTCCCCTTGGGCATTCCTGCCCAGGGGATTCTAATTAGATCTTCGAGTGGATGTGTGTGGGGAGCCAGACGTGAAGCTGCACAATTTCTATTTTTAACCATATGGATACTTATATGTAGTGTCAATGAATTTAAAAGTAAGTGTATTATATCCATGCTTATGTTGAAGGTTTACTCTGAGGGTGGCAATATTAATCATTAACCATTTTTCATTCTGTAAATCCTCAGATGTAATTGTCTCTGTATGAACCCTGATGAAGGAAAGAATTTCTGAAACGTGTCGGTTCAGGGAGATTCACGTACCTTCATTGACGGTTTTCCAATTGTATCCATATTTATGTATATTTGTATCAGTATCATTTGTATTTATTTTTTGAGATGTCATTTTATTTGTAAATAAAATTATATATTTTTCATATATATTTCATCTTTATTGTAGTAATGCCTTCAAAATCCCACTTCAGGGGATTCCTCCTCTTCTCTTCCATAATTCATTGGGATGTGGCACACTTATAGATAGTATTCTCTCTCAGATTTCTTTTTTATTTACTTTACGCATTTACTATAGCGTCAATAAATGATCCTGCAGTCCTGGAAAATAGCTCCCAATTAAGGCCAATTAAGACTTCAACTCTCAGAAACTGGGCGCTAATACAAATGGAAAGCAGCGCTATTGCCGGCGAACATGCCTGTCAGATCACATATGCGGGAATAGTGGAAGTCAATGGGGCTCGAACCTGCAAAATCCAAAGTTCTCACTGAAGGCATATATGCAAGTTCTTTGCCATAAACAGTGCATGGGGACCGGGGACCTGGGACCTGCCCCAGGGGACATGTAGCAATTGGAAAAAATGTTTTTAAAAGGGCAATTTTTTCAGGAGCATTGATTTTAATAATGCTTAAAGTAAAACAATAAAAATGAAAAATTCCTTTAACCACTTGCCACCCAGGCCAATTCCGACATTTCCCTCCTTCATGTAAAAATCATAATTCTTTTGCTAGAAAATTACATAGAACCTCAAAACATTATATATTTTTTTTAGCAAAGACCCTAGAGAATACAATAGCAGTCATTGCAACTTTTTATCTCACACAGTATTTGGGCAGCAATTTTTCAAACGCATTTAAAAAAAAACAAAACAGTTTTGTGCTTTAAAAAAAAAACACAGTAAAGTTAGCCCAATTTTGTTGCATAATGTGAAAGATGAAGTTACGCTTAAATAGATACCTAACATGTCATGCTTCAAAATTGCACACGCTCGTGGAATGGCTCCAAACTTCGGAACTTAAAAATCCCTATAGGTGATGCTTTCAAAATTTTTATTGGCTACAAGTTTTGAGTTACAGAGGAGATCTAGGGCTAAAATTATTACTCTCGCTCTAATGTTCGTGGCGATACCTCACATGTATGGTTTGAACACCGTTTTCATATGTGAATGGGACTTCTGTGAGTGAGCACACGGGGACAGGGCGCTTTAAAAAAAATTTTATTGTTAATTTTACTTTTTTTTTTTTTTTCTGTTTGACACTTTAAAAAAAAAAAATATTTTTAGATCACTTTTATTCCTATTACAAGGAATGTAAACATCTATTGTAATAGGAAGATGGCATGATTGGTCCTCTTTACAGTGGGATATGGGGTCAATAAGACCCCACATCTCACCTCTAGGCTGTGAAGCCTGAAATAAAAAAAAAAAAAAGATCTTGGCTTCCCAGCCGAGGCGGTGCCGTTTGTTTGAATGCAGAGGCCAAGCGTGATGTCATAACATCGCACCCATCCTCTGAATGATCAGAGACTCCAGCGACCATCTGGTCCACCAGAAATCTTGATGGTAAACATTCGGGGCCGGCGAATCCTGTCTCTGACTCACTGATGAAAGTGGTTAGTTGGTAGAAACACCAGAGGGCGGTGGGAGGGGTGGACATCCCCTCTCACCACCCATAAGAATGATCAAGCGGCGGAACAGCTGCTATAATCATTCTCATGGTGTATGGAATCACTGGCTGAAAAAGCCAATATCTGAATGATGCCTGTAGCTGCAGGCATCATTCAGATATACCCGCACAAAGTCAAGGATGTCATATGATGGCTGGCGGGCGGGAAGTGGTTAAATATCGTGCCTGGGGGTGTCCTTAGTATGCCTATAAAGTAGCGCACCTTTCCCATGTTTATTACTGTACTGCAGCAAAATGACATTTCTAAAGGAAAAAATGTAATTAAAAATTGCTTGCAGCTGTAATGAATTGCCGATTCCCAGCAATATAGAGTAAAAATCAAAGAAAAAAATGGTGTAGATTCCCCCCACCAGTCCATATCATGTCCTTCAAGTCTGGTATAGATATTAAGGGGAACTCCACGCCAAAATGAAAAAAAAAATGGCGTAGGGGTCCCCCCCAAAATCCATACCAGACCCTTATCCAAGCACGCAACCTGGCAGGTCAGGAAAGGGGGGGATGATCGAGTGCCCCCCTCCTGAACCATACCAAGCCACATGCCCTCAACATGGGGTGTTTTTTGACAATGCCTTTATTAAAAATGTTTTTTTCTTTCCCCAGCTTCTTCCTCCATCTTCCTTTGGTTTTCTCCTTCTTTCTCCAGCTGCTTATTCCCCCCGTTTCTTACTCCATCTTCCTCTGCTTCTTCCTCTGGTCTTCTCCATCTCCCTCTGGCTTCTTCTTCCCCACTTCATCCTCCAGTCTTTCTCGTCCACCACTCCCGCTGAACATTCAAAAAAACTAACCTCCTCCGATGCTGCAATGGGGCGCATGACGTCACTCTGAGACACCCGTCCCTTGTGACTTCACCCACGGGGCATGATGGGTCAGTGATGTCACAAGTGGGTGGGGTCTCCTGCTGACATCATCCGGTGGCCACGCCACATAGTTATACATGAAATGTGTGCTATGGAAGTGGACAGATCGGTTGGCCACAGCGTCGGAGGAGAGTAGTTGTTTTCAGCGGGTCATGGCGGGAACAGCAGAGGAGAAAGACCGGAGGACAAAGAAGACGGGGAAGGGGAAGAAGAAGCCAGAGGAAGATGGAAAAGACCAGAGGAACAAGCGGAGGAAGAAGCGGGGGAAGAAGCAGCTGGAGGAAAACTGAAGGAACCGGAGGAAGATGCGGGGGAAAGAAGAAATATTTAATAAAGGATTGTCAAAAACCGGCTATTGTCTTTTGTCACATTTCCCTGCTTTTTTAGGTGAATGGGTAGGGGTACAATGTACTCCTACCCATTCACATGTAGGGGGGATCTGGCAGCCCTTTTGTTAAAGGGGGCTTTCAGATTCTGATAAGCCCCCCACCCGCAGACCCCCACAACCACTGGGCAAGGGTTGTAGGGATGAGTCCCTTGTCCCTCATGTTGAGGGCATGTGGCCTGGTATGGTTCAGGAGGGGGGAGCACTTGTTCACCCCCCCCCCGCTGTCCTGACCTGCCAGGTTGTGTGCTTGGATAAGGGTCTGGTATGGATTTTGGGGGGGGCCCCTACACCATTTGTTTTTGATTTTTTTTTCCTTGATTTTTGAAACTCCGCACCATAATATTTTGAATAATTACATACCATTGCATGCATTTGAAGAGTTAAAATGATGGAATAAACCAAACTGATGTGCATTCACTAATTATTCTGCTGAATACAACGTACTTTTTCAGGAGGTGGTACCATTGGTGGGATTCAAAACCATGGCTTGAGCCTTTGAGGGTAACAGAACATACCACTACGCTATGGAGCATAGCACAATCATACATAGAAAATACTATTACTAATGTTTGATTCTTTCCTTCATTCTATACAATAATGTTTTGCACTTGAGGCATTAATATTATGGTACTAACCATGTGCCATTGGGTAGGGATGAGCTGAACACCCCTGGTTCGGTTCGCACCAGAGCTTGCGAACAGGCAAAAAATTTGTGCGAACACAATTAAAGTCTATGGGACATGAACATGAAAAATCAAAAGTGCTAATTTTAAAGGCTTATATACATTGCGTTATTGCAATAAAAAGTGTATGGGGATCCGGGTCCTGCCCCAAGGGACATGTATGTACGTATGTATATATATTTCTTCTTCTGTTCTTTCTTTGTGTGGGTGTCCCATTTAACATCTATATCAGACCCTCATCTAGGATAAGGGTCTGGTGTAGTTGCAGGGTATAAAAAAATGCTATACCAAAAGGAGGTAGGTATAGAATAGTGCCACAAAATAGAGCCTCTGAGATATAGTTGCAGGGTATCCTGGCTGTTTATTTGCAAACAAGAGTAAAGCAGCTCAAGCTGTCATTTGTCAGCAATATTTTTTTCTTTGTAAATGTCGTTTTTTTTAGATGCTGAACTTCACAGGTAGGTTAAGGGGAGTGGCCATTACCATTTTTTTTTTTAAACATACAGCTCCTACTGGGTTCAGATTCAGCACATCCCTAAACTCTGGCTAGCAAAACAGTACGTATGTTCAGTATAAGCTAATTCAGTGTGGAATCTTGACATTCAGTTGCCCAATTTGGCAATAAACTTGTCTAGCCACCTCAGGGACATTTGCTATGCTGCCCCTTGTATACATGCACTGTACAGCTTCACAACTGTTCTAATTTGCATAGCAGACATATTCACTTGTTATATGGCAGAATTGTTTTCTGACACCTCTTCATCTCTTCTTAACAGCAAATTACTTGTGCTACAGTGACTGTCTCTTAGATTTATAGAATTGCTTTGCTGCAACACAGTACTGCCATATCTTACTTGGGTACAAGTTTGGCTTATTATTATAATAGTAATATTATATAATATTACTAAAGTTCGGGTTCCAAATGCAAACATTATTGGGAACTGAAGGTTAAAAAAGAGTAATGGCTGTATCCTTGCTAATATGCTAGACATTGTCATGGCATGGGGAACTGGACACTGCCCTTAAGGACATGTGTTGTAGCAAACAAAAATATTTGGAGCGTTAAGCAGCCACACATAAAGTGAAACATTAAACATGCAAAATTGTGTTAAAATGCCTGTGGGATGTCCTGACCCTGCCTGTGAAGTGGCACATTTGTGCAATATATACAACTTTTTACAGCAAAACTGAAATTTACAAAGAAATAAAGAAAGCAAAATGACAGCCCCCAGCCACCTTTTTCTGTTTGTAAACAAAGTGGCTGGGGATTCCCTTCATCAGACCCTGCATTCTGATTATTTGTCAATGTGTGGATGCTACCCTAAACATTAATACCACTTAATGCAACTATCAGTCCAGTTCCAGCTGCAGCAGCTTTCAATATTTTACAGGATGCCAGCAGCAGGGCTGGATGGTGCGCCTGTGCCTTAACCCTAAACACAAATGCTTGGATCTCATGCACGGGGCTAAATACACAGTGTGCATGAGGCCTAACTTCTAATGAAGTACGTCTCACATCTTGCAGGTTCCTAAAGAAATCTTTTCTCAAGTGATGCTCAGTCCTTTTTTACAATTTAACTTGTGGCATTGCAGGGGTTAATAGATTTGGGTCTAATATTGAAGTACATTAAAGAAAGTCCAGACGGGTGCACACTCCTTTTTGCCCTTGCCACCACTGACCATTCCCAGAACGTAACATGTTCTGTGAATTGGGAAGGGGGGATAGCAGCTATCAAACATGTTCTAATAGCATTTGACTGACTGTAAATGATACTTAAAACTGCTGCCAGAATGTTTGTTATAGATCCATCCAATCATTTATCCCCCAAAAAATAAAAAAATCCTAGAGCTTTCATGATCTCATTTGAATCTATTCCTCTTTTACTGTAAAAGTTATCTGGTTGCTGATTCAACTGTCATTTTTTATCCAACATTATGTATAATAATTATTAATTTCTTCTGAATTAGGCCTGTTTTTTTACCAGTTTGAGTTTTTTCTCCATGTGGTTTGGGCATTTTATGCTTTTGTTCTTCGGGAATCCTTACTGGAGCCCTTCCAAACACTTCAATTGGTGGACACTATAGAGGCAGATGGAAAACAAGCAGGAAGAATTATATATTCCAGCTGGCTTAGGGCATCTTTCTAGAGGAACGCATGAAGCCTATTGTGGAAATACAGTGAAGCTAGTTTTATAAGAAAAATGCTTGCGCTACCAATACAAAATGCAAAACAAGTGTGCAAATTCAATATGAAGCATAAATATGACAGCACAACTAACACAAGAAAGGAATTCTTGACAACCTCTATAAAAAAAATCCAAAACAAAACAACCAAAACATAACCGAATGTAACTTTTTTTTCAAGAATAAAATACAGAAAGTAAAAAGCAGCAAAGCCCAAAAACGGATGAAGCAAAGTTTTATTTTATTTAAAGCCAGTAAAAAAAAAATATTGATGATTTTGAATTTACACATTTTTTAAATGTACTGTATTTATTACAGGCACTTATATAGTGCCATCAATTTACGCAACACTTTTAATACATATTGGGGGTCACTTACTATAGCGCTATGGCGCTAATTCACGCAAATTGCCGCAAATTAGCGCTAATTCGCGGCAATTTAGTGTGAATTAGCGCTAATAGCGCTAATTCATGCTAAAACGGTATTCACTATAGCGCTGGTGAGAAAATACTCCCACAATCGAATTTACTATAGCTCCCTGAAACTAAATAGCTCCCAAACCCTTACTCTGCTAAAACCTAGAGAATTGCACATGGAAATAATGTTTAGAGCATGATATCATTGCCTAAATGGTACTGAAATATGCGGTCTATTATTTAAAGATTATCTGCTTTTAAACTGTGTGAAAAAGTGATTTCTACACTGAAATATCTTTAAAAGTCTCAAAAGTGAAAAATTCCCCGTTTTGATCAACTAGGTGCCAACACAACTGAGCATGCTCAGACCTGAATATAACTCTCATTTGAACTCAAGTGTCTTTTTTACCCGGAGCTATAGTAAATACCAAAATGAGAGCTAATTAGAGAGCATTTTTTGGGAGTTAAAAGCTGCTCTAATTTAGTCCAAATGAAGTTTCAGTCATTGATTCTAATGGAACAATTCTAACTTTCACAAAAAAACCTTTTAATGTTGAGATGAAATGTATCTTTCTGTGAAATAAATTTTCCTTTGCAACATTGTTGCTTCTACTTAAAATATTTTGATTTTAAGAATGCTAGAATGTGGAATGTTTTGATGTTTTGGTAAAATATATTTTTCTCTGTCACTTTCACTTGTTACTCTCCATCTCACAACAATCTTTACCCCAAACTCACACAGGTGTCTTTACAATCCACAAACAATACCATTGCTGATGCAAATTTAAAATAAATCACAATTTTTTGTGCTTTTTATTATTTCCAAATATTCATAATTTGAGCCCAAAAAATGTGATATGTGTACCAACATCAGAAAGCAAAATGTAATTTCCAAAAATTTGAGGGTAATATTCTACTCTCACCCACAAAAAATCACCAAATATCACAGAATAAATCAAGAAGAATAACTCTTGAGTAATGTAATTCCATCACCTGTATGTCCATAGAAATGCAGTATTTATGTGTTTTTATGTGTATTTATGTGTAGTTATGTGTAGGAGGGTTTCACACGTGGCAGCTCTGTGGCTTAGAGGTTAGAACTTCAAACTTCTGCTTAGTATCTCTGAGGGTCTGGGTTCAAATCCCTACCATGTTACGTCATGTAGAGAAGTTGTCTCATCTCTCAGGTCCTATAACTATGTCTAAATGTAGTATTTATGTGTAGGAGGGTTCCACCACCATTGTAAGTGTTTTCCAGATACACTATATAGCCAAAAGTATTGGGACACCTGCCTTTACACACACATGAACTTTAATGGCAGCCCAGTCTTAGTCCATAGGGTTAAAATTTGATTTGTCCCACCCTTTGCAGCTAGAACAGCTTCTGGGAAGGCTGTCCACAAGGTTTAGTGTGCCTATGGGAATGTTTGATCATTCTTCCAGAAGTGCATTTGTGAGGCCAGGCACTGATGTTGGATGAGAAGGCCTGGCTCGCAGTCTCTACTCTAATTCAGCCAAAGGGTGTTCTATCGGGTTGAGGCCAGGACTCTGTGCATGCCAGTCAAGTTTCTCCACCCCAAACTTGCTCATCCATGTCTTTATGGACCTTGCTTTGTGTACTGGTGTGCAGTCATGTTGGAACGGGAAGGGGCTTTCCCCAAACTGTTCCCACAAAGTTGGGAGCATGAAATTGTCCAAAATGTCTTGGTATGCTGATGCCTTAAGAGTTCCCTTATCTGAAACTAAGAGGCCAAGCCCAACCCCTGAAAAACAACCCCACACCATAATTCCCCCTCCACCAAATGATTTGGACCAGTGCACAAAGCAAGGTCCATAAAGACATGGATGAGTGATTTTGGGGTGGAGGAACTTGACTGGCCTGCACAGAGTCCTGACCTCAACACAACAGAACACCTTGGAGATGAATTAGATAGGAGACTGTAGGTCAGGCCTTCTCATCCAACATCAGTGCCTGACCTCACAAATGCACTTGGAAGAATGGTCAAAATTCCCATAGACACACTCCTAAACCTTGTGGACAAGAAGAGTTGAAGCTGTTATAGCTGCAAAGGGTGGGCCAAATGAGTTTTGAATCCAATACTAATACTGGGATGCCATTACAGTTCATGTGTGTTTAAAGGCAGGCATCCCAATACTTAGGCCAATATACTGTATATTGCTTGTGACACTGAGCATGGCTATGGACTTAGGGCTGGTTCACACCACAGAAATGCAGAGAACATGTGTGGGGCTGCCTGGTGGCTAAGTGGCTAAGTGTCTAGCAGCACCTGGGATGTTGGTTCAATTCCCCAACATGCTAATGCTTGTGTTGAAGTTTATATGTTCTCCCTGTGTGGGTTTCTCACCACAATCCAAAGACATACTGGCATTTTATTTGTCTCCTGTCGAAATAGGTTCTAATGTAAGAAAGTTAATTTTGGACTTTATATTGGAAGCTCATTGTAGCCAGGGACTGATGTTAATGTTTATTAGCACTAATCATGCCCAGGGACTTGGACATTTAAAATTTTAGGGTTTACACTGCACAGGTACATATGATTAGAAAACTGTTGCTTTGTTTATGTGGATGCAAATGGACTTTGATCTTTGGCCTGTAGTTGGAGATTTGATGCACATAGCCAAGGCTAACACAGTTGCAAATACTATTATGTGTTCCTGCTCATCAGGTGCAATCACTTTAGACATACATGAAGAGACAGATTGAAAGATACTGGTGGGCGTGTACTTCTATTGGGTGTGTCAGTGTGCTAACAATACAACCTCTCTTATATAAAGGCCTGCAGTAGGGGGGGTTCGTTTGGCCTGAGAAGGTCAGGTTTTTTGTTGTGAGGGAGAAGGAATGATATTGGGAGATTTGATTAAATTCTTGTGCATTTTTTCAATCAAAAGTGGGTTTATGTGGCCATGCTGTCAATGTTGTGTGTGTATTGTTCCTGTCTGATCATGCAAACATCGTTTGGAAGCATCTGCTGACCTACTCTTTTTGATCTCGTTTAATCATGTACACCGAAATGCAGCTTCCAGCAGAACATGGTCACCAATGTATGTATGTGTGGATTGTGGGCTGGTGGTGGGTGTTTTGAATAAGTCTTTTGTAATATTATGTTGGAATGCTTTGTACGAATGACTTAAGTATGTTTCTATAATCTTGTAGATAATAATGTGATGTGTTGCCCGCTATACACTGAAATTAAAGCTGTGTCCACTCTAAGGTTTTGTCTAATTTTAGATTGTAAGCTCCTATGAGCAGGGCCCTTAAAATTCCGTTGCTAAATGTAGCACCATATATCCTGTCCAAATTTTTTTTTGAAGCTAGTAAATGTAAATTTATTTATTTTTCTGCTGGTAAAATAAAAGTACATTATTGAGCTTTTGTTGTGGTGTGTGGTTTGTTTGTGTTTTTTTTTTTTTTTTCCTTCTACTTTTCTTTCTCTTTAGTTTTTGTGGGTGGTGGTTTTGGGAAAGTGCAAGATCTCTTATATTTTATTTCAACATGTATTTGTGCACCAAAAAACTAATCTCTTTGCCCTGGTTCACATGCTACTTTGAAATTGCGCTACTTCACTTGAAGTAGCACGATTTCAAAGTAGCAAGGTCAGCGTGATTTCAGGTGGCTTCATACACAAATGTCTATTGAAGTCACACCTGAAATCGGCAAAAGTAGTGCAGGAACTACTTTAGCAAATTGATGCGGTGCCACAAAAAAAATGTTGCATGGATTGGAACAGTGCCATTGCCAATAGTCATGCGATTTGATCTCTCAAATCGCATTACCAATCGCTCCAATGTAAACCTAGGCTTCTGCACAACTGCAAGTTATATATAAAGATTCCACCTTTATCATTAACAGCTGTGGAGAATTGCAGGTAATGAATTCAGCTGGTGGATAGGCAGTGTTTGAATGTGTCAACTCTGGTTCACATTGGTGTGATTTGACATGTCAAATCTGTGGCAATTGCACTGTTCTAACTGGTGCGATTTGTATTGATATTGGTGCAGAAACCTGCACTGATGTCTCTGATGTTGCCCCCACAGTCGGGACTGACATGCAGGAATGAAATTGTGGGAGTTCAGCTGAACGCTTTCCTCCTGCTGTCAGTGTGAACCAGGGCTCAAACTGGGCCTTTTGCCTTTGTAATTCACCTGCTGCTAACCCAGGGACACCATTTTTTTTATCAAACTCCCTTAAGTTTACCTTCAAATATATGTAGAAATACAGATTTGCATATCTGAAAATAAAAAATACTAATCATGGTTGAGATCAAATATTCGCAGCTGCAATCAAAAGCGTGGTTTCACCTTCTGACCCGGAAATTAGTCATTGTATGCACCCAGAAGTTCCTGTGCTGGTCAGGATCTCCATCTAGGTGGACATGGCGAGGTCTCTTTAGCAGAGAGGAGGTGCTGCTCATTGGCCGGGTAAGTGTAGGATATGTACTTGTACTTAATCAATGTGGGGGTTGATGTCATAGTTAGATTTGGTGTGGGTGGGGTTCATTGATTTGTTTGGCATCACCACACATCACTTCCTGCATTTGTTCTGCTGATGTAAATGAGAGCTCCTTTTATTAAAATATATATGACTTGTTTCACAGCTGGGCGAATTTTCCAGCAAATTTGGACCTCTGAGTTGCATGACAAGTTGTACCCCATGATTCTCAATGATAACCATTCATATCTGTGCTACTTTAAGTCGCACCAACTTTAAAGTAGTCCCTGTACTACTTTGGTGTGACTTGAGGTATATCGGGTACAATATTACAGCGGCATTCCCAGAAGTTGGGGCCAAGTTGCAGCGGCAGAGTGGCACCAAAATAGTGTGACTTTCAGGTCGCAGCAGTGTGAATGAGATTCAAGGATAACACCTTTGAATTTGGCCCTATTGTCACTTGTGCATCCTGAAGGTGTAGCAAATTTGTCCCTGCACTACCTTGGTTTGTCTTTGATGCAATTTGAGGTCCATACACCACAAGATTACACAGACATTGCTTCAAGTCATGACAAAGCTGTGCAATTTTAAGGTCGCACAAGTGCAAATGGGACCTTATTCAAAGGTGTTATCAATTAATCGCATTAGGTTACTTTCACACTTGGGTGACTTTTCATGGAGCTTTGGACCTCAGATTCACATGAAAAGTTGTCCCCCTTGATTTCCATGCATATTTATTAGAGCTGCACGATTAATCATCATCGTGATTTTTTTCCCCTTTACGATCTTGAAAAAAGCGTTTCACGATTCTTGCTATGTAAAGAACTCTCTCTGCTCTTCTGAAGCCACAGCCGAAAAACCAGGAAGTCTGCCAAGAATTAGAACATTCTTTATCAGTAAACTTAACTAGAAACCTTGTAACAATTTGTCAATTAAAAAGAATTCTGTGTAAGTGAGGAAAGTTTAACCACTTAAACACTAAACATTTTTCTGACATTTGTTGGTTTCAGGTTAAAATCATTTTTTTTTGCTAGAAAATTACTTAAAACCCCCCAACATTATATATATTTTTTTAGTAGAGACCCTAGATAATAAAATGGTGGTTGTTACAATATTTTATGTCACACTGTATTTGCGCCTTTCAAATTTTGGAAAAAATTACTTTAATGAATTAAAAAAAAAAAAAGAAGTTAGCCCAATTTCTTGTGGGATAATGTGAGCGATTTTACGTTGCGAGAATCGTGATCTTTTTATTCTAAGCAAAAAAATTGTGATTCTCATTTTGGCCAGAAACGTGCAGCTCTAATATCTATGCAACTTCACCCATGTTCACATAGGTCTGAATTGACATGTCAAATTGTAGGCCAAATTGGCACCTATTGATGGCAATGGAACTGTCCAAATTGGTGCGACGCCACAAAGATTCTCAAAAGTAGTTCCTGCACTACTTTGGGCGACTTCAGGGGGAGATTTCTTACCTCCCAACTTTCTGAGATGGGTATAAGGGACACCTATTAGCAAAAGTAGATAGGCATAGGACACCTTCTTAAAGGAGAACAGTTGGGACTTATGTGATTTTACTAGACATCTGTGCAGGAAAGTGCACTGATGTCTCTGAAATCGCTGACAAAGTCGGGCTGAGTCACACTTCAAGTAACACTGACTTCAACGTAGTCCCTGTACTACTTTGGTCTGACTTTGATGCGAGTTGAGGTCCATAGACCTCAAGTCTACACAGGCATTCCTTGGAATTGCGGCAAAAGTGCTGATGCAAAATCGTGGGAAAGTTGCGTGTCTTTCCCTGTGACTCCTGGGTCCATAGACCTCAAGATTACACAGGCATTGCTTAAAGTCGCATTAAAATCTCGCAACTTTCAGGTCGCACAAGTGTGAAAGGTGCCTAAGTCACTGTGCTGAGTACTATTTTATACCTAGAATATAAAGTAGTCCCACCATCAAACACTAGTAAACATATGTTCTCAATATAATTGTGCTCAAATGGCTGAAAATCACACAGATGGTATCACCTACTGAAAGCTTGCATTGTACTCAGCAGCATATGCTGAAAAGAGGCAAATGCCTATTAGCCAATGCCACATCGGCATGAGCATGGTTGTTACTATAATATTAATGCCTGAAATGCAAAACATTATTGTATTGAATCAAACATTAGTAAATGTATTTTCTCTGTAGGTAAGTGCTCAGCTCTGTAGCATAGCGGTATACCCTGCTGCCCCCAAAAGTTCAAGCCATGAATTCAAATCCCACTGACAGCATTACCTCCTGGAAGTGTGCATTGTACTCAGAAGCATAATTCGCCAAAGCACATCAGCTTGCTTTATTCCATATTTTAACTCTTCTAATTCATGCAATGGTATGTACTTATTCAATAATATTATGGTATGGAATTCCAAAATTCAAGGAAAAAATGTCGTAGGGTCCCCCCAGTACATACCAGGCCCTTCGGTATAGACTTTAAGGGGAACCCCACACCAAAATGTAAAATAAATTTGATGTGGGGCCCCCCAAAATCCATACCAGACCCTTATCCGAGCATGCAGCCTGGAGGTCAGGATAGGGGGGGACAAGTGAGCACCCTCCCCTTCTGAACCTTACCAGGCCACATGCCCCAAAGCACCTTTTCCCCATGTTGATTGGAACAAGGGCCTCTTCCCGACAACCCTGGTCAGTGGTTGTCTGTCTGCAGGCAGGGGGTTTATCAGAATCTGGAAGCCCCCTTTAAAAAGGGGGCTCCCAGATCCTGCCCCCTATGTGAATAGGTATGGGGTACATTTTACCCCTACCCATTCACCAAAAAAAAGCAGTGAAATGTAAAAAAATCAATAGCCGGTTTTTGAGAAGTCCTTTATTGTAAAATAGCTCCAAGCTGTCTTCTTCCCTGAGCCATCTTCTCCAGACGCTGTCTCTCCCTCCTCCATCTTCTCCCCGAGCTGTATTCTCCCAGAGCCGTCTCTCCTGCCGCCGCCATCTTCTCCATCTGCTGTGTTCTTCCGCACCGCTGGTTACCCGCTAATAAAAAAAGCTGCTCTTCTTCCATGGTGGTCTTCCTCCGTTGTGTTGTCACCCGCTGTGTGGCGTCTCTTACATGACGCTATGGAGCGGACTCTCCGGGTGACATTATCGGATGACCACAGAAGACCGCCACAAGAAGAGTGGCTTTTTTTTTATTAGTGGGTAACTGGCTGCGCTGAAGAACACATCAGCGGGAGAAGATGGTGGCAGCAGGAGAGACAGCTCGGGGAGAAGAAACATCAAACACTAGTGAATGTATTTTCTATGTATTTTCTATGTATGACTGTGCTACACCCAATAGGCTAGCGGTCAGCACTTCTACCTTGAAGAACTGATGGGTTCAAATCCCACAGAGAAATACTAAAAGATTGAATTGGTGAAAAAAAAGCAAATGACTATTAGCCAATTAGCCAAAGCAGCATATGCTGAAAATAGGTGAATCCCAATTAGCCAATGCACTTTAAATTTGGCTGATTCTATTATATTAACTCTTCAAATGCATGCAATGATATGTAAGTATTCAATACTATTATGGTGTGAAATTCCAAACACCACACACTAACTAATGGGCAGATTACATTTTTTTGTTTGTTCATTTTAATTCGCTTGTGCACTGAAAAAATAAACACAGCTGGGGGATGGTAGGTTGGCTGGTATTTGAACTTGTACCGTGAGTGCTGTGGAGACATCTGAGCAGACTACTAAGCCATTGTGCTAAGTATGAGACCTGCATAATAGTGTAGTATGATTAAAGAATGAAAATAAATAATTACCGCTTTATAGTCACCTAAATTAAAAAATAAAAAACAACATACAACAAATAGGTAACCTAAATGTTTAATACATGTAACTTTAGAGAATAGCAGACATTACTAGACATGTGCATTAGTTTTCGTCCGAATGCATTTTCGTCCGAATTTCAGGTATTTTCGTTATCGTTTTAACAAACGATAACGAAAGTGCAGAGTCCGAAAAACGAAAGATCCGACATAAACAAATGCTTTATTTTCGTTTTCGTTGCTACAACAGTTCGATATAGATAGGAGATTCGACATGATGATGACAATAACAATCTGTGTCCATCAAACCTGTGGTCGAATGTGCCTAACCTTAGCTCTATTAGTCCAAGATTATTCTACATAGAGAGAAAAGATTCGACGTAGAGAGAAAAGATTCGACGTAGGGGAGGAAAGATTCGACGTAGGGGAGGAAAGATTCGACGTAGGGGAGGAAAGATTCGACGTAGGGGAGAAAAGATAAATAAAAATAATGATGATGATGAATGTTATTGGCTGATTGTAACCAAAGAGGAGGAGCAGTAAAATAGCTAGAACTAAGTACACACATACTTTGGCTTATGGTGTCTGTTGAAAGTTCTAAGAAGATTCAACGGAGCAGGTAAACTATACGGCGTTGTACAGTTTAGCTGCTCCGTCGAATCTTCTTTGAACATTCGACAGACACCATAAGCCTTCAATGACAGATTCGACCTCAATTTGGATTTTCGGACGAATGCAATTTTTAACGAAAAATGAAATAAATAAAAACGAATTTCGGGAGTAACTAAATAAATTTATTTTTCAGACGAAAACGAAATTCCGAAACGAAATATTTCAGTGTGCACATGTCTAGACATTACTATGTAATAATCATTCATAACTGCATTAGTTAGCAAAAGAAGGAAAAAACTAGGAATACTAATTGCAACATACATCAATAGATGCACACGAGGTAGAGCACATCTCACATAAAAATGTTTCTTTCACATACATGGATCATGATTACAGTGCAGTACTATATAACAACTTGGTAGGAATTGGCATTTGCATATACACGGAAGCGCTAATTAGCGTCAGCTTAGAATTTACTAACATGTGTTTCACACTAATAGCGCTAATTTTTCATTCGCACATTCGCCTGTTGAAATTTTATTTGGCTAAAATGGGAGCTATTATTTGCCATAGTGCCCAGTACCCAGTACTTCCTGGCACTATAGTAAATGACCCCCATAGATTTTAACGGTGTTCGCGTGCTCGAACAAACTTTTTTCCTGTTCACATGTTCTGGTGCGAACCGAACAGGGGGGGGGGTCAGCTCATCCCTACCTAGCAGTAAAAAGGGTCGCTGGTTCGTATTCCCAACCACACCACAAGACTACCTGCCTGGAGTTTGCATGGTCTCCCTGTGCCTGCGTGGGTTTCCTCTGGGTACTCCAGTTTCCTCCCACATTCCAAAGACATGCTGGTAGGTTAATTGGCTTCTGTCTAAATTGGCCCTAGTATATGAATGTGAGTTAGGGACCTTAGATTGTAAGCTCCTTGAGGGTAGGGGCCCATGTGAGTGTATAATGTATATGTAAAGCACTGCGTAAATTGACGGCACTATAGAAGTACCTTAAATAAAAATAAATAAGTCTTCACTAATATTATGGTGTGAATCTCCAAAACACCATACACTAGCTAACAAGCAGTTTACATTTGATAAACTTTAGTGTATGGTATATAAACCATCAAACACTAGTAAAAGTATTTTGTATATATAATTGTGCTCAGCCCAATAGGCTAGCAGTTAGCACCTCTACCTTCAAAAATTCAGGTATTGAAAGACTCATGGGTTCAAATCCCACAGAAGAATCCTAAAAGATTACTATTGGTGGAGAAAAGGAGAGTTACTGTTAGCCAAAGCAGCATACAGTGAATGCCAAGTAGCCAATACACTTTAATGTGGTTGATATTATTGTATTAACTCTTCAAATGCTTGCAATGGTATGTAAGTATTCACTAATATTATGGTGTGAATCTCCAAACACCACACACTAGCTAACAAGCAGTTTACATTTGATAAACTTTATTGTATAGTATATAACACATCAAACACTAGTAAAAGTATTTTGCATGTATAATTGTGCTCAGCCCAATAGGCTAGCGGTTAGCACCTCTACCTTCAAACATTCAGGTATTGAAAGATTCATGGGTTCAAATCCCACAGAAAAATCCTAAAAGATTGCATTGGTGGGAAAAGGAGAATGCCAATTAGCCAAAGCAACACAAATATACGTATATATATATATATATATATATATATATATACTGAAAATAGGTGATTGCCAAGTAGCCAATGCACTTTAATGTGAAAGTTTTTATTGTATTAACTCTTTAAATGCATGCAATGGTATGTAAGTATTCAATTATAATATGATGTGACATTCCAAACACCACACACTAGCTAAAGGGCAGTTTACATTTATTTGTTTGTTTATTTTAATTCACTTGTGCACTGAAAAAATAAACACAGCTGGTGGATGGTAGGTTGGCTGTTGTTTGAACGCATACCATGAGTGGTGTGAAGATACCCAAGCAGACCACTAAGCCATTGTGCTAAGTACAAGACCTGCATAATAGTGTAGTATTATTAAAGAATGAACATAAATAATTACTGCTTTATAGTCAACTAAATTAGTAAATAATAAATCAAAAACATGAAAAAAACAACATACAACAAATAACCTAAATGATTAATACATGTAACTTTACAGAATAGCGGACATTACTATGTAATAATCATTCAGAACTGCATTTCTTAGCAAAAGAAGGAAAAAAAACTAGGAATACTAATTGCAATATAAATCAATAGATGTACGGGAACTAGAGCACATCTCTGATAAAAATGTTTCTTTCACATACATGGATCATGGCTACAGTACAGTGCTATATAACAACTTGATAAGAATTGGCATTTGTATATACGCGGAAGCGCTAATTAGCGGCAATTTAGAATCTACAAACGCTTGTTCCCCGCTTATATCGCAAATTTTCATGCGCAAATTCGCCGTTTTGTTTCCATTTGGCTAAAATGGGCTTTATTATTTGCCATAGTGCCCAGTACTTCCTGGAGTTATAGTAAATGACCCCCATTGTGTATTCACATCAGTTCCTGCCCTCAAAGAGCTTACAATCTAAGTCCCCTAACACACATTCATAAGTACACATACCAGGGCCAAATTAGTCATAATCCAATTAACCTACTAGCATGTCTTTGGAGTGTAGGATAAAACCAAAGTACCAGGAGGAAACCCACACACAAACAATGGCACAATTAACATACAGCTCCTACTGACTTCAATGGGTTCAGATTCAGCACATCCCTAAATTCAGGCTAGCAAACCAGTAAATAATAACTTTATATGTATGTTTAGTACCAGATAGTTCAGTGTAGAATCTTGACATTCAGTTGCCAAATTTGGCAATAAATGTATCTAGCCACCTAAGGGACATTTGCTATGCTGCTCCTTGCTCCTTGTGTACATGCACTGCACAGCTGCACAACAGTTCTAATTTGCAAAGCAGACATATTTACTTGTTATGGGGGTCATTTACTATAGCGCCAATAAATGATCCTGCAGTCCCGGAAAATAGCTCCCAATTAAGGCCAATTAAGACTTCAACTCTCAGAAACTGGGCGCTAATGCAAATGGAAAGCAACACTATTGCTGGCGAACATGCCTGTCAGATCACATATGCGGGAATAGTGGAAGTCAATGGGGCTCGAACCTGCAAAATCTAAAATTCTCACTGAAGGCATATATGCAAGTTCTTTTCCCAAAAAAGAGTATGGGAACCTGGGTCCTACCCCAAGGGACATGTAGCAATTGGAAAAAATGTTTTTAAAAGGGCCGTTTTTTTCAGGAGCAGTGATTTTAATAATGCTTAAAGTAAAACAATAAAAATGAAAAATTCCTTTAACCACTTGCCACCCAGGCCAATTCTGACATTTTTCTCCTTCATGTAAAAATCATAATTCTTTTGCTAGAAAATTACATATAACCCCAAACATTATATATTTTCTTTTAGCAAAGACCCTAGAGAATACAATAGCAGTCATTGCAACTTTTTATCTCGCATGGTATTTGCGCAGTAATTTTTCAACACATTGAATAGATACCTAACATGTCATGCTTCAAAATTGCACACGCTCATGGAATGGCGCCAAACTTCGATACTTAAAAATCCCCATAGGCGACGCTTTCAAAATTTCTATTGGATATATGTTTTGAGTTACAGAGGAGGTCCAGGGCTAGAATTATTGCTCTCGCTCTAATGTTCCTGGCGATACCTCACATGTGTGGTTTGAACACCGTTATCTTATTTGGACGGGACTTCTGCAAGCGAGCACACAGGGACTAGGGGGCTTTAAATTTTTTTTTTATTGTTCATTTTACTTTTTTTTTTAGTTTGACACTTTAAAAAAAAATGTGATCACTTTTATTCCTCTTAAAAGGAATGTAAACATCCCTTGCAATAGGAATATGGCATGATCGGTCCTCTTTACAGTGAGATACGGGGTCAATAAGACCCCACATCTCACCTCTAGGCTGGGAAGCCTGAAATTAAAAAAAAAACCATCATGGCTTCCCAGCTGAGGTGGCACCATTTGTTTGAATGCAGACGCCAAGCGTGACATCATAACATCACGTCCATCCTCCGAATGATCATAGAGACTCCAGCGACCATCTGGTCCGCCGAAAATCTTAATGGTAAATATCCGGGGCGGCAGATCCTGTCTCCGACTCGCTGATGAAAGCGGTGAGTCGGTAGAAACACCAGAGGGTGGTGGGAGGGGGGACATCCCCTCTCACCACACGTAAGAATGATCAAGCAGCGGAACAGCTGCTATGATCATTGTTATGGTGTATGGAATCACTGGCTGAAAAAGCCGATATCTGAATGATGCCTGTAGCTGCAGGCATCATACAGATATACCTGCACAAAGTCAAGGATGTCATATGAGGGCAGGCGGGCGGGAAGTGGTTAAATATCGTGCCTGGGGGTGTCCTTAGTATGCCTATAAAGTAGCGCATCTTTCCCGTGTTTATTACTGTACTGCAGCAAAATTACATTTTTGAAGGAAAAAATTTAATTAAACCACTTCCCGCCTGGTCAATAGCAGAATGATGGCCGGGCGTTGGTCCAGTTATCCTGACTGGGCGTCATATGACGTCCTTCAGGATAACAGCCGCCGCGCGCCCGTGGGAGCACGCATTGCGGTGATCAATGATGCGGTGTGTCAGTCTGACACATCGCTGCAGCAATCTCGGTAAAGAGCCTCCGGCAGAGGCTCTTTGCTACGTGATCAGCCGTGTCCAATCTGAAAGACGCGAGTAGAGGAGAGCTGATCGGCGGCTCTCCTGACAGGGGGGGTCTGCGCTGATTGATTATCAGCACAGACCCCCCTCAGATGCCCACACCAGACCACCAGGGAAGCCCCCAGGACCACCAGGGAAGCCCCCAGCATGTGGATGGTCAGGTACATCCCCCATGGCCATCCACATGTGAAAAAATATGCCCAAAATATGCCAATCAGTGCCCACTAATGGGCAGTGACTGGCACCTCTGTGGCACGTTACAAAACAGGGATGCCCAGCAATGCCACCCATCAGTGTCATCAGTGCCACCCATCAGTGTCCATCAGTGCCACCTATCAGTGCCCATCCATGCCCATCAGTGCCCACCTATCAGTGCCCATCAGTGCCCATCCGTGCCACCTATCAGTGCCACCTATAAGTACCCATCAGTGTCACCCATAAGTACTCATCGGTGCCACCTATGAGTGTCCATCAGTGCCGCCTATGAGTGCCCATCAGTGCCGCCTACGAGTGCCCATCAGTGCCGCATACCAGTGCATCTATCAGTGCCCATGAGTTCCGCCTATCAATGCCCATCATCAGTGCCCGTCAGTGCCACCTCATCAGTTCCACCTAATTGGTGCCACCTCATCGGTGCCCATAAGTGCCGCCTTATCAGTGCCCGTCAGTGCACCCATATCAGTGCCCATCATTGAAAAACAAAACATACTTATTTACAAAAAAATAACAGAAACAAAGAAAAACTTGTTTTTTTTCAAAATTTTCGGTCTTTTTTTATTTGTTGCGCAAAAAATAAAAATTGCAGAGGTGATCAAATACCACCAAAAAAGGCTCTATTTGTGGGAACAAAATGATAAAAAAATTTGTTTGGGTACAGTGTAGCATGACCGCTCAATTGTCATTCAAATTGCGACAGCGCTGAAAGTTGAAAATTGGCCTGGGCAGGAAGGTGTCTAAGTGCCTGGTATTGAAGTGGTTAAAATTGCTTGCGGCTGTAATAAATTGCCAATTCCTGGCAATATAGAGTAAAAATCTAAGAAAAAAATGGTGTAGGTTCCCCCCACCAGTCCATATCAGGTCTTTCGAGTCTGGTATGGATATTAAAGGGAATTCCACGCCAAAAATAGAAAGAAAAAATGGCGTGGTGCTCCCCAAAATCCATACCAGACCCTTATCCGAGCACTCAACCTGGCAGGTCAGGAAAGGGGGGGGACGAGCGAGCGCCCCCCCCGAACCATACCAGGCCACATGCCCTTAACACGGGGTGTTTTTTGAAAATTCCTTTATTAAAAATGTCTTCTTCTTTCCCCCGCTTCTTCCTCCATCTTCCCCTGGTCTTCCTTCAGTTTTCTCCTTCTTCCTCCAGCTGCTTCTTCCCCCGCTTCTTCCTCCATCTTCCTCCACTTCTTCCTCTGGTCTTCTCCATCTTCCTCTGGCTTCTTCTTCCTCCAGTCTTTCTCCTCCGCCACTCACGCTGAACATTCAAAAAACTAACCTCCTCCAATACTGCGATGGGGCGCGTGACCTCACTCTGAGATGCCTGTCCCTTGTGACTTCACCCACGGGGCATGATGGGTCAGTGATGTCACAAGTGGGTGGGGTCTCCTGCTGATGTCATCTGGTGTCCACGCCCCATAGTTATATATGAAATGTGTGCTATGGAAGCGGACAGATCGGCTGGCCACAACGTCGGAGGAGGGTCGTTGTTTTCAGCGAGTCATGGCGGGAACAACAGAGGAGAAAGACCGGAGGACAAAGTGGGGGAAGAAGAAGCAGGAGGAAGATGGATAAGACCGTAGGAACAAGCGGAGGAAGATGGAGGAAGAAGCGGGGGACTGAAGAAATTTTTAATAAAGGAATTGTCAAAAACTGGCTATTGTCTTTTGTCACATTTCACTGCTTTTTTAGGTGAATGGGTAGGGGTACAATGTACCCCTACCCATTCACATGGAGGGGGGATCTGGTGGCCCCTTTGTTAAATGGGGCTTCCAGATTCTGATAAGCCCCCCACCCACAGACCCCCACAACCACCGGGCAAGGGTTGTGGGGATGAGACCCTTGTCCCCCTCCCCATGTTGAGGGCATGTGGCCTGGTATGGTTCAGGAGGGGGGGCACTCGCTCGTCCCCCCCCCTTTCCTGACCTGCCAGGTTGCGTGCTCGGATAAGGGTCTGGTATGGATTTTGAGGGGACCCCTATGCCATTTGTTTTTAAATTTTTCCTTGATTTTTGAATAGCAGGATTTTTGTAATTCCACACCATAATATTTTTGAATAATTACATACCATTGCATGCATTTGAAGAGTTAAAATGATGGAATAAACCAAACTGATGTGCATTCACTAATTATGCTGCTGAATACGTTTTCAGGAAACCCATGGCTTGAACCTTTGAAGGCAACAGAGCATACCACGCTCATGTGCCATTGGCTATTGGGTAGGGATAAGCTGAACATCCCCCGGTTTGGTTCGCACCAGAACTTGCGAACAGTCAAAAAGTTTGTGCGTACACCATTAAAGTCTATGGGACATGAAAATGAAAAATCAAAAGTGCTGATTTTAAAGGCTTATATGCAAGTTATTGCAATAAAAAGTGTATGGGGATCCGGGTCCTGCCCCAAGGACATGTATGTATATATATATATTTCTTCTTCTGTCCTTTCTTCGTGTGGGGGTCCCATTTAACATCTATATCAGACCCTCATCTAGGATAAGGGTCTGGTATAGTTGCAGAGTAAAAAAAAACTCTATACCAAAAGGAGGTATGTATAGAATAGTGCCACAAAATAGAGCCTCTGAGATATAGTTGCAGGGTATCCTGGCTGTTTGTTTGCAAACAAGAGTAAAGCAGCTTAAAGTGTAAGTAAACCCCCCTATCGTTTACAGCCAAGGAAGCTGCCGTCTTTGCCTCTGTTTAATCTACAACTGCCATGATGCTGCACATGTGATCAGTTATGACACCAGCCATTGGATGGTTTGACAGTTTGGTTGAGAGCACAACCAATGGAAGTGTTACATTTCCGGCACATGCCGGAAATGAAACTGTTTTATGGATGGGTTTACTTCCGCTTTAAGCTGTCATTTGTCAGCAATATTTTTTTCTTTGTAAATGTCGTTTTTTTGCTGCAGTAGGCTATCTACATCATATAGATGCTGCACTTCACAGGCAGGTTAAGGACATTGGCCATTACTGTTTTTTTTTTAACATACAGCTCCTACTGACTTCAGTGGGTTCAGATTCAGCACATCCCTAAACTCCGGCCAGCAAAACAGTACGTATGTTTAGTATAAGCTAATTCAGTGTAGAATCTTGACATTCAGTTGCCTAATTTGGCAATAAACTTGTCTAGCCACCTCAGGGACATTTGCTATGCTGCCCCTTGTGTACATGCACTGTATAGCTGCACAACTGTTCTAATTTGCATAGCAGACATATTCACTTGTTATATGGCAGAATTGTTTTCTGACACCACGGGTCATCTCTTCTTAACAGCAAATTCCTTGTGCTACAGTGACTGTCTCTCAGATTTATAGAATTGCTTTGCTGCAAAACAGTACTGCCATATCTTACTTGGGTTCAGTTCAAGCCAAGTTTGGCTTATTATTATAATATTACATTATATTATAATAGTAATATTATATAATATTACTAAAGTTCGGGTTCCAAATGCGAACATTATTGAAATCAATGGGAACAGAATGTTAAAAAGAGTAATGGCTGTTTCCTTGCTAATATGCTAGGCATTGTCAAACAAAGACGTGTTGAAGCAAACAAAAATATTTGGAACGTTAAGCAGCCACACATAAAGTGAACTATTAAACATGCAAAATTGTGTTAAAACACATGCCTGTGGGATGCCCTGACCCTGCCAGTGAAGTGGCACATCTGTGCAATATATACAACTTTCTACAGCAAAACTGAAATTTACAAAGAAATATAGACAGCAAAATGACAGCCCCCAGCCACTTTTTTCTGTTTGTAAACAAAGTGGCTGGGGATTCCCTTCATCAGACCCTGCATTCTGATTATTTGTCAATGTGTGGTTGCTACCCTTAACATTAATATCACTTAATGCACCTACCAGTCCAGTTCCAGCTGCAGCAGCTTTCAGCATTTTACAGGATGCCAGCAGCAGGGCTGGATGGTGAGCCTGTGCCCTCACCCTAAACAAAAATACTGGGATCTCATGCCCAGGGCAAAATGCACAGTGTGCATGAGGCCTAACTTCTAATGAAGTATGTCTCACATCTTGCAGGTTCCTAAAGAAATCTTTTCTCAAGTGATGCCCAGTCCTTTTCACAATTTAACATGTAGCATTGCAGTGGGTAATAGATTTGGGTCTAATATTGAAGTACATTAAAGAAAGTCCAGACGGGTGCACACTCCTTTTTGCCCTTGCCACCACTGACCATTCCCAGATTGTAACATGTTCTGTGAATTGGGAAGGGGGGATAGCAGCTATCAAACATGTTCTAATAGCATTTGACTGACTGTAAATGATACTTAAAACTGCTGCCGGAATGTTTGTTATAGATCCATCCATTCATTTATCCCCCAAAAAATAAAAAAATCCTAGAGTTTTCATGATCTCATTTGAATCTATTCCTCTTCTACTGTAAAAGTTATCTGGTTGCTGATTCAACTGTCATTTTTTATCCAACATTATGAATAATAATTATTAATTTCTTCTGAATTAGGCCTGAGTTTTTCTTCATGTGGTTTGGGCATTTTATAATTTTGTTCTTCGGAAATCCTTATTGGAGCCCTTCCAAACACTTCAGTTGGTGGACAATATAGAGGCAGATGGGAAACAAACAGGAGGTATTATATATTCCAGCTGACTTAGGGCATCAATTAACCCACTAGCATGTCTTTGGAGTGTGGGAGAAAACCAAAGTACCAGGAGGAAACCCACACAGGAACAATGACACAATTAACATACAGCTCCTACTGACTTCAATGGGTTCAGATTCAGCACATCCCTAAACTCAGGCTAGCAAACCAGTAAATAATAATTTTATATCTATGTTCAGTACCAGATAGTTCAGTGTAGAATCTTGACATTCAGTTGCCAAATTTGGCAATAAACGTGTCTAGCCACCTCAGGGACATTTGCTATGCTGCTCCTTGTGTACATGCACTGCACAGCTGCACAACAGTTCTAATTTGCAAAGCAGACATATTTACTTGTTATGGGGGTCGTTTACTATAGCGCCAATAAATGATCCTGCAGTCCTGGAAAAAAGCGCCCAATTAAGGCCAATTAAGACTTCAACTCTCAGAAACTGGGTGCTAATGCAAATGGAAAGCATCACTATTGCCGGTGAACATGCCTGTCAGATCACATATGTGGGAATAGTGAAAGTCAATGGGGCTGGAACCTGCAAAATCCAAAGTTCTCACTGAAGGCATATATGCAAGTTCTTTGCCATAAAAAGTGCATGGGGACCTGGGTCCTGCCCCAGGGGACATGTAGCAATTGGAAAAAATGTTTTTAAAAGGGCCGTTTTTTCAGGAGCAGTGATTTTAATAATGCTTAAAGTAAAACAATAAAAATGAAAAATTCCTTTAACCACTTGCCACTCCGGCCAATTCTGACATTTCTCTCCTTGTAAAAATCATAATTGTTTTGCTAGAAATCTACATAGAACCCCAAACATTATATATTTTCTTTTAGCAAAGACCTTTTAGAATACAATAGCAGTCATTGCAACTTTTTATCTCGCACGGTATTTGCGCAGCAATTTTTTAAATGCATTAAAAAAAACAAAAACTGTTTTGTACTTAAAAAAAAAAAAAACAGTAAAGTTGGCCTAATTTTGTTGCATAATGTGAAAGATGAAGTTACGCCGAGTAAATAGATACCTAACATGTTACGCTTCAAAATTGCACACGCTCGTGGAATGGCGCCAAACTTTGGTCCTTAAAAATCCCCATAGGCAACGCTTTCAAAATTTTTATTGGTTACATGTTTTGAGTTACAGAGGAGGTCTAGGGCTAGAATTATTGCTCTTGCTCTAATGTTCGTGGCGATACCTCACATGTGTGGTTTGAACACCGTTTTCTTATGTGGACAGAACTTCTGGGAGTGAGCACACGGGGGGCAGGGGCGCTTTAATTTTTTTTTTTTTTATTGTTCATTTTCCTTTTTTTTTTTAGTTTGACACTTTTAAAAACAATTTTTTTTTTTATCACTTTTATTCCTATTACAAGGAATGTAAACATCCCTTGTAATAGGAATATGGCATGATCAGTCCTCTTTACAGTGAGATACGGGGTCAGTAAGACCCCACATCTCACCTCTAGGCTGGGAAGCCTGAAATAAAAAAAAAGATCTCGGCTTCCCAGCCGAGGCGGCACTGTTTGTTTGAATGCCGAGGCCAAGCGTGACGTCATAACATCGTGCCCGTCCTCCGAATGATCATAGAGACTCCAGCCACCATCTGGTCCGCCGGAAATCTCGATGGTAAACATCTGGGGCCGGCGGATCCTGTCTCTGATTTACTGATGAAAGCGGTGAGTTGGTAGAAACACCAGAGGGCGGGACCCCTACGCCATTTGGTTTCCTTGATTTTTGAATAGCTGGATTTTTGGAATTCCACACCATAACATTTTTGAATAATTACATACCATTGCTTTGAAGAGTTAAAATCATGGAATAAACCAAACTGATGTGCATTCGCTAATTATGCTGCTGAATACAACGTATGTTTTCAGGAGGTGAACCATTGGTGGGATTCAAACCCATGGCTTGAACCTTTGAAGGTAATGGGGCATACCACTACACTATGGAGCTGAGCACAATCATGCAGAGAAAATACTATTACTAATGTTTGATTCTTTCATTCTATACAATAATGTTTTGCACTTGAGGCATTAATATTATGGTACCAGCCATGCTCATGTGCCATTGGCTATTGGGTAGGGATGAGCTGAACACCCCCGGTTCGGTTCACACCAGAACTTGCGAACAGGCAAAAAATGTGTGCGGACACCATTAAAGTCTATGGGACATGAACATGAAAAATCAAAAGTGCTCATTTTAAAGGCTTATATGCAAGTTATTGCAATAAAAATGTATGGGGATCCGGGTCCTGCCCCAAGGGACATGTATCAATGCAAAAAAAGATTTAAAAATGGCAGTTTTTTCAGGAGCAGTGATTTTAATAATGCTTAAAGTGAAACAATAAAAATGAAAAAATATTCCTTTAAATATCGTGCCTTGGGGGTGTCCTTAGTATGCCTGTAAAGTAGCACATCTTTCCCATGTTTAGAACAGTACAGCAGCAAAATGACATTTCTAAAGGAAAAAATGTCTTTTAAAACTGTCCGTGGCTGTAATGTATTGTCGGATCCTGGCAATACAGATAAAAATCATTGAAAAAATCAGCGTGAGTTTCCCCCCTCCAGTTCATTACCAGGCCCTTTGGTTCTGGTATGATTATTAAGGGGAACCCCACGCGGAAAAAAAATTGCGTGGAGGTCCCCCCCCAAAATCCATACCAAGCCCTTAAGGCCTAGTATGGATATTAAGGGGAACCCTGCACCAAAATTTTTTTAAAAATGGCGTGGGGGTCCCCCCAAAATCCATACCAGACCTTTATCTGAGAATGCAACCTGGCAGGTCAGGAAAGGGGGGACGAGCGAGAGCCCCCTCCTGAACCACACCAGGCCAGATGCCGTCAACATGGGAAGGGGGCTTTGGGGTCCCCCTATGTGAATGGGTATCGGATACATTGTACCCCTACCCATTCACCAAAATAAAACAGTGAAATGTGACAAAAAACAATAGCCGGTTTTTGACAATTCCTTTATTGTAAAATATCTCTGAGAGGTCTCCTCCCCGAGTCTCCCACCGTCATCTTCTCCTGGTGCTGTCTGTCTTGCCTCCATCTTCTGTCACCATCTTCTGTCTCCGTCTCTCTCGCCACCGCCTACTTCTCCTGCCACCGCCTACTTCACTGTCTGCCATCTCTTACACAGCCATGGGGCGTGACCATCCATTGACATCACATGGAAAGCCTGTCCCCCTTTTTTTACTTTCAAAGATTTTTATTAATTTTGTTCAAGAATAAACAAAAAAAACGAAATATACAGACTTTCCGCAGTCGGAATGTAAGGAAAGTTAAGAAACAAGCAGTCATAACTATCATGGAGTATAACATACAACCTGTAACTGGAACTAGAAGTCAGGAGACTCTGTGTCACAACCAGAACTTTGCATCCGGGTCAAGGGTGATAGGACCTCTGGCACCACCTATGGGATCACACTGTGCCTGGAGGGGTCCCCCCTTGGTCCAGGAGGCAGACAATCGCCCAGTGGGCGACGACATAGTGCCAGCCCCTCGCCAGCTGGCTCAGGGGCGGAAATAGCATGACATACAGTCATTCCGAATCTGATTTTGAGAAACTTTTAATAAAAAATTTGGAAAACAATAAAGAAGAGAAGAGAGAGAAGGGTGAAAGAGATAAGGGGAAGTTGCAGAGAGAGAAAGGAGAGGAGAAAAGAAGCCAATCTACTGGGGAGGAGCCGAAGGTCTGTCGCCAGCCTCGTCTGGAAGAGCCCGAAGTCCAGGACGTAGGGGGATGCCCACATGCAGGGACCAAGGTTACCATACAGCCTCGAACGTCAGGACCGTGTCTGCAAGTATGCTAGCAAGTTTCTCCTGTGACATGATCCATGAGATCTTGCGTTTGGCTGCTAAGAGGGAGACCTTGGGCTGCTTCCAAGCTTTAGCTATGGTCATTTTGGCCCCCAGGAACATAAAGTGTATTAATCTGCGGTTGGCCTTAGGTATATTAGGGATGTTGGAGTTCAGGAGGGCTATTGCAGGAGTTCTATGTAACTGATGGGTAGTCACGGTCTGGATCAGGGTAAAAATCCTGCTCCAAAACGATCAAAATCTGGAGCACTCCCACCATGAATGGGCCATGGAGCCTATAAGTTGGCAGCCTTTAAAACAGAGTGGATTTGCCGTTGGAAAAAAGGAGGCCAGTTTCGAGGGGGTGAGGTACCATCTGGATATGACTTTGATGTTGGATTTAACTAAGGAGATGTTTCTCACCCCCCCCCCCCGAAAGACCTGGAAAAAGATGACTGCCATCTCTCCAGGTCCAGTCAATTTGAAGGTCCTGTTCCCAGGCTAACATGTAGGGTGATTTAGAGGACGGAAGAGCAAGCGACTGGTAAACGACAGAGATCCCACCTCTCTGATCCATGGCCTGTCCACACCACATTTCATACGGTGTAAATCTGGGAGGAATGGGTTTCCCTTTCCATAGCTTGTGGAGGAAGTGCTGTATCTGCTGGAATCTGTAGTGCTCTGAGGACGGCATTTCTAGTTTCCGAACACAGAAATTCTGGGAAACCAGGCCTGAGGGGGTGAAATAGTGCCCGATGTGATACAACCCCTTGTCAAGCCACCACTGGAAGGACTTGATGTCTAGACTGGGCAGAAAGTCAGGGTTGTGGAATATATGAGCGAGGGGTCTACATTCTGAGGTCAAGGAGGGCACCGGTCTCATCGTGTCCCACAGGGCCATGGTTTGTGAAAGGATGGGTGATAAAATTGAGGGACGTTCCCTGGAGGGGGCCCAAAGGAGAAAGTCTATAGTATAGTTTGGGACAGCTTGTCTTTCTATGCGGACCCAATCTGGTTTTTCAAGTTTGGAATAGACGGTGGATAATTTGGCTAATCTCGCTGCTTGATAGTAGGCAAGGGAATCCCAGCCCACCATGAGACCTAGTGAGGAATAGGGATTTTTTTGGGAAGGCTGTGGCCCGATCCCCCCCCCCCCCCAGATAAATAGTGTAACCTTACTTTGAAAGGATTTTAGGTGATCCTTTTTAATGTTGATTGGGATGGAAATCAACAAGAAGAGCAGTCGGGGAAGGAGAGTCACTTTGACCGAATGTATCCTCCCCAACCAGGACAAACCCCCTTTTCCCAGCTGGTGAGGTCAGATGCTAGCTTCCGGTACATAGGTGGGAAGTTAGTTGAATACAAGTTCTCGATTTTGGCTGTGAGAGTGATTCCCAAATACCCAATAGAGGAGGTACTCCACTCAAATTTTAATGAATTTTGCAATGTTGCGACTATATCTGGTTTGAGGGATAGATTCAGTGCTTGAGATTTAGAGTAATTCACCTGTAGGCCTGAGATGATGGAGAAGTCGTTTAGAAGTTTGCAAAGATTGGGGAGAGTCGTGATAGGGGAGGTAATGAACAGGAGTATGTCATTGGCGAACAAACCACATTTATGAGTCTGAGGACTGCAGGACACTCCTTGGATGTTTGTATTGGAGCGTATTGCAATTGCTAAGGATTCTATAGTGTAATAGCAAAGATTAAAGGGGAGAGTGGGCAGCCCTGTCTGGTTCCCTTAGCTATATGTAGAGGTTTTGAGTGGAGTCCCTGCTGGCATATCATGGCCTTTGGGGAGGAGAAGAGGGCATTTATCACCCCCATGAAGCGCTGGCCGAAACCCCAGCGCTCTATGAGAGCGAAGATGTAAGGCCAGGTCACCGAGTCGAATGCTTTGTGTAAGACCAGGGAGAGCAACATTCCTTCCTGTTTGGGACCCTGGTTCCAGCCTGATTGAAGTAGGGAGATAATGTCGATTGCCCTTCTGACTTGATCTGGGCCCTGTCTACCCAGGATGAACCCCACTTGGTCCTTGTGGATGTACTGGTTGATGAAGGATGCTAGGCGATTGGCTAAAATCTTCGTCAGGATCCTAAAGTCGTTGTTTGGGTCTATAATTCCCCACCTCCTCTAGGTTTTTGTCTGGTTTGGGTATCACGGTTATGTAAGCTGTGTTAAGATCAGAGTCTAAGGGGGAGCCCTGAGTCTTTGCATTGAAAAAACGTGCCATGTAGGGAGCAAGGGTGTCTGCAAATGTCTTATAGTTAGGAACCGAAAGGCTGTCAGGTCCGGGAGCTGATCCCTTTTTGAGGCCTTTTATGACCTCCACAATCTCTTTTGTCGAGAAGGGGGCCTCTAACGAATGTTCGGTGGATAGGGACGGTATAGGAAGGTCCTTCAGAAAAGAGAGAATTTTTTAGTTGGGGGAGAGCTATAGAGCTGAGAGTAAAAGTCCTAGAATGCTTTGAGAATACTGTTGGGGTTAGCTGTAGGTGGCTGTCCTGCTATTCTAATCTGAGGAGAAGTGTGAACTCGGTATCTGGGGGAAAGTTTAGAGGCTAGCATGGAGCCCATGTTGTCTCTCTGTATATAGAATTTGGCCCCACTCCAACGGATGTGTTTCTCCACTTTCGCTGTGAGGGCCAAGTTCAGCTCCAATCTTGCAGCATCTAATTGCTCTATAGAAGTCTTTGAGGGGCATTGCTTGTGTCTGGTTTTTAGAGCTAGAAAAGACTTTTCCAGTCTCTCAATCTGTCGTTCCCTCTTGACCCGGGTGGCCATACTAATCAACTTGCCTCTAATGGATGCTTTGTGGGCAGCCCGTAGGGTCTTGGGAGAGACATCCTCAACATCATTTAGTGAGAAGTATTCTTTTAAAGAGTCTTGAATTTCCTTAGACCTGATTGGGTCACTCCGGAGCGATTCATTAAGTCTCCAATGAGCGCCAGGTTGTCTTGTGAGGAGGTTGGTAGGGTGAGGATTACCAGGGAATGGTCCGACCAGACTGTGTCCTTGATGGACAAGTTCAAGGTAGTCAGGATGAGACTTGGGGGGACTAGGATATAGTCGATCCTGGTATATGTTTGGTGGGGGTAGGAAAAGTGGGTGTAGCCACGCTTGGAAGGGTTAATTTCCCTCCAGATGTCCACCAGGCCTTGGGAGTGAAGGAGTCTAGATATTTTAAGACTAACTCTAGTGGGACGTGTCAACTGGGCCCTGGGGGGTCTCGATCTGTCCAGACCTTGGTCGAAGGCGACATTGGAGTCCCCTCCAAAGATGACTTTGCCCTCCAATAGCGAGAGTGGTAAAGAGGGATTGGAAGAATCAATACTGTCCAGCGTGAGGAGCGTAGTAGGAAACCAATGAATACAGGGTGCCCTCCATTGTGCCCTTGACCAATATATATCTGCCCTCCGGATCTCTGTGTACTGCTGTCATGGAGAATTTGCTACATTTAGAAAATAGGATTGCTACCCCCTTTGTTTTAGTATCTGTGTTCGCAAGGAAGAATGTTGGGTAGTGAGCATGGAGGAATTTAGGGCTGCATCTGGGAAATGGGTCTCCTGGAGCATTACTATGTCCAGTTTTATGGAGCGGTAATATTCAAATGCCTTTCTCCTCTTCTGAGTAGAGTTTAATCCCTGGACATTGTGTGTGGCTATCCTTATATTAGATCTCAGGGGCTGAGGATTAGTCATGGAAATAGAGAGGCAGAATGCCGTCATCGACACCATCACTTACCCCCCTCCGTCCTTTTCCATTCGGAGTGGATTAGTGGATGCGTTTTGTAGTAGACTGGAGCAGGTTCCGGGTCCGGTCCCCACCTAACAGATTGGCTAGAAAAAAGAGGAATAGTAGAGAGAGAGAGAAAGAAGTCATTAAGAAAAAATAAAATATAACAAGGTGTCTTCTGGGAAGACCTGTCGGGTTTGGCAAAAAAATCAGCTGCCAAACTCCTACCAAAAAAGTTTGGTTACCCCTATAAGGGGGCTGACTACCCATCCCACTGGTACAGTAAACTGCAGCTATGGGAGAGGTGGAGGCACATGTGGGTCACCCCGGACCCTGACCACTAAAGAAAACAAAAATAAAAAATCAAAACACAACCATATAAAACTTAACTCGGGGGACGTGTGGGAGAAGGATCCCTAGGGCTCCCGTGGGGTCATCCCCCCCTAAAAGGGAGAGGGAGGTCCCCCCCAGGTGCCCATCACCAGCCCCTGTAACAGATATTGTCCATTTTTAGGATACCACATGCCCGTGGGGGAGCTCTCTTCTAGGCTTCGGAACCGACCAGTCCATGGGGTGCCCCAGTAATTCAGAAGAAAGGGGCCAAGAAGACTCCAGAGGTGCACTCTAGAGTTCTCGAAAGAAAAGGACCTGGGGGTGGATGGGGTCAGTGACCAAGGGCACATGGTGGGCAAGTCTTGATGGATAAAGGGTACTCTCAGTGTCTTGACCTTTAACTTGTCGACAACCATCAACCAGGGGAAACTGTAGGAGTATAAACGGAACATCCAGATAAACATTGGGGAGGGGGGAGAACCAAAGGGCCACTCAGGCCTGGAGCGAATAGCTCCATCTACAGGTGAGTCCACCCTCATGAGAGAGGGGAAGAAAGGAGCGAAATATGTATTTGAGACTCAATCTCGATCTTACGGTGGCCTGCCATCTTTCGATCTCTTGTGCAGTCCCTTGTTCCAGACCGGAGAGACAGGGCTTGTAGGTGAAGGACGTTTAGAAGAGTTCGCCTATGCACTGGTGAAATCCATGGAAGCCTCCTGAGAGTTTAGCTTGAGATTGAGGAAGATCTTCTCGCTGTCCGGCAAGTTAGAGAAGGAGTGCGTCTTGCCTTTTAAAGTAAATTTTACTGCGAGTGGAAAAGCCCATCGGTATTTAATGTCCTGTTGCGATAGACTGACAGGAGTGGTTTGAGAGATCTACGTTTCTGGATCGTAAAAGGGGAAAGGTCAGCGAATATTTGTATGTGGTGGCCTTGGCATGACATCTTTTGTAAAGCGCGTGATTGCCGCATGACTTCCTCCTTCCCCGCGTAAAAGTGCGGCTTCACAATAATGTCCCTTGGGGAACCAACTTTTCGGGGGGTCCCAGGTCTCTGTGGGCCCTATCCAGTTCTGGGTGATAGGGGGGTAATTGGGATCAAGGTCTTGATCAGGTCCTGGACTGCAGTGGGGACATTCTGAAGTTGTATCTCCTGGACCTATTCTCCAAATCATTAATTCTGGAAAGAGCTGTGTCAAGCTGATCTTGGAGGACCTGAATGTGGGCTGAATTCTGATTAGTTCTGGATACTGTGAAGTCCAATTTATTTTCTATGGCTTCCATTCTGGATCCTAGATTTTGGAAGTCTAATTTGATGTCCCTTGTTATTTGGGCGGCTGTGCTGGCCAGACCCCTCTGCAGAAGGTCAGAGAGCTTTAGGAACAGGTCAGCTGTCAGTGATGCAGGGTCCTGGCCTGGGTAGCCTGGAGATGGGGTAGCAAGTAGGTGGAAATGAGTAGGCCCAAGTGGGGACAGGGCAAAGTCCTCCATGGTGCAGCCTAGCAGGGACTCTGTGGAGGCCGGTGAGGGAGCCTGGGGAGGCTGGAAAGACCCCTGGGTGACCTGGGAGTATGTGAGGCTAGCTGGGGCTATTACTTGCCTCTGTTCATGGGGTCCCTCCGCTTGTGCTGTGTGTGGCTGCTGTGCTGAGGAGACGGCGGCCATCTTGGTAACCCACCTCCCACTAACGTAGCAAATTGCAGGCCAAGATCGTACCTAGCAAGTGGGGCAGATATTCAGAGGTGTGCCCAGGGTCTCCTGAGCTCAGTGGACTCCTCTGTGAGGGTTGTGGCTGGCTGTTGGGGCTGCTGTGTGGGCTGATGGTCCGGGGTGGTGCGGAGCTCCTGGCTTACGCGGCCATCTTGGAGCTCCGGTGCATGCGCACTCACCACCCCCTTTTTTAAAAAAAATAAAGGGGGCGAGCTTTCTGTGTGATGTCAACGGATGGTCACGCTCCATGGCTGTGTAAGAGACACCAGACAGCGGGTGACAACACAACGGAGGAAGACAGCGGCGAGGTAGAACATGGCTGCAAGGAAGAACACAGCAGCGGGAGAAGTAGGTGGTGGCGGGAGAGACAGCAACAGTAGACAGAGACAGAAGATGGTGACAGAAGATGGTGGCAAGAGGTACAGCACCAGGAGAAGATAATGACAGGAGACGCGGCTCGGGGGAGAAGACCACTCAAAAACCGGCTATTGTTTTTTTCACATTTCACTGCTTTTTTTTGGTGAATGGGTAGGGGTACAATGTACAAAACTGGGGTCCTCCTTTTCTGCAATTGAGTCCAATTGCAGACCCCCACAACCACCGGGCAAGAGTTGTGGAGATGAGGCCCTTGTCCTCATCAACACGGAGACAAGGTGTTTTGGGGGGACACCAAGGCACCCTCCCCATGTTGAGGGCATGTGCCTGGTACGGTTCAGGAGGGGGGCACTCTCTCACCCCCCCTCTTTTCCTGCGGCCTGCCAGGCTGTGTGCTTGGATAAGGGTCTCGTATGGATCCATACTAGACCCGAAGGGCCTAGTATAGACCTGGGGGCGCACCCCAAACATTTTTTAAAATTTTGGCATGGGGGTCCCCTCTGAATCCATACTAGACCCAAAGGGCCCGGTATAGACTTGGGAGGGAACCCCACGCCTTTTTTTTCAATCTGGTGTGGGGGTCCCCTCCAAATCCATACTAGACCCAAAGAGCCTGGTATAGACCCAGGGGGGACCCCATGCAGGTTTTTTGCGATTTTTTTGGTTGGCATTTTTTTTTACTTTCAGTGGGAAAGCCGCTGACAGCTGATGACTCATTGGTTGTTAAGGACACAGCGGCTGGCTTTCCAGCCCTCCAGTTAGCAACCAGCTATATATGGTGTTAAAATGAGAACTGCAAAACACATCAAAAATCGCATCACAAACGTAACAGTTTCATTTCTGGTGCAGTTCCATTGAAATCTATTACTCGCAAATCATATGGAAAAAGTCCCTGACCATTTCCAAAAACGCACTGGCCACAAAACGCATAGATGTGAACTAGTACCATAGGAAACCATGTTAAATGGACTGTAGAGTGTTTCTGCAAACTGAAAAATGCACTAAAAAATGCAAAGGTTTGAACATAGCGTCAGGGCCAGTTCACACTGGAGTGATGCGGGAACCCTGCATCACATACAACTCGCAGGCAGTTCACACTGCCATATGCAAACTTCTGGGAGTGTCAGTAGAAAGCTAATGACACTCCCAAATCAGTTTGCATATTGCAGAGCGAACTGCAAATTCAGACAACATTCATGCGATCCGATTCTGCTGCGGACCAAAAAAAGGGTCCCGTGCGAGTTTGGTCCGAATGCAATGCAAATTCAACCATACAATCTGTACGGCTGAGTTTGCATCACACGGACAACACATGTGATTTGCAGTGTAGGGCAAATCACATCCGATGTCAGACAGCACAGCAGTGTGAACTGGCCCTAAGGCCCTTTTCACACTTGTGCGACTTGTCCTGCGACTCATGCGTCCATAGACCTCAAGATTACACTGGCATTGCTTCAAATCACATCTAATTTGTGGCAAAAAACGCTGCAAAATCACGGAACTTTCAGGTCGCACAAGTGTGAAAAGGGCCTTATGGACCTCAAGTTGTATGAAAACCAACCAAGTGTGAAAGGAACCTAATGAGATTCATTGATAACACCTTTGAATTAGGCCCTATTTGCACTTGTGCAACAAATGCCTGTGTAATCTTGCGGTATATGGGCCTCAAGTCGCATCAAAGCCAAACCAAAGTAGTGCAGGGATGAATTTAACCCACTTGCAGGATGCACAAGTGAGAACAGTGCCTAATTCAAAGGTATTATCCATGAATCTCATTCACACTGCTGCAACCTGAAAGTCACACTATTTTGCTGACACTTTGCTTAGCTGAAACTTGACCCCAACTTCTGGGAATGCCTGTGTAATATTGCGCCCTATGTACCTCAAGTCACATGAAAGTCACACCAAAGTAGTGCAGGGACTACTTTGAAGTTGTTGCAACTTGAAGCAGCACAGATATGAATAGTTATCATTGAGAATCATGGGGTACAACTTGTCATGCAACTCGGAGGTCCAAATTTGCTGGAAAAGTCACCCAACTGTGAAACAAGTCATATATATTTTAATACAAAGGAACTCTCATTTATATTTGCATAGTCCTTACTGATTAACATCAGCAGAACAAATGCAGGAAGTGATGTGTGCACATGGGCCAGAAGCAAATGTGTGGTAATGCCAAACAAATCAATGAACCCCACCCACACCAAATCTAACTACCACATCCACTCCCACATTGAGTAAGCACAAGTACATATCCTACACTTACTAGGGTTGCCACATCATCCCCTTACTCCTGGACACACATGAATTACACAGGTTCTGAGGCTGATTAAGGTGGTAATTAAACTCACTTGGTGCCTTATCTGCATTAAATCAGCCTCAGAACCTGTGTAATTCATGTGTGTCCTGGATTAAAGGGATGATGTGGCAAATGAGCAGCACCCCCTCTTTGCTAAAGAGGGACCTTGCCATGTCCACCTAGGTGGAGATCCTGACAAGCACAGGAACTTCCGGGTGATTACAATGACTCATTTCCGGGTTAGAAGGTGAAACCACGCTCTTTTGATCGTAGCTGTGAATATTTGATTGCAACCACGATTCAATTTTTTTAAATTTTCGTTTATTTGCAGTTAAATTTATTTGTATTTCTAAATATAATGATATTTGAAGGTAAACTTAAGGGCGTTCGATAAGAAATGGTTTCCCTGGGATAGCAGCGGGTGAATTACAAAGACAAAGGCCCAGTTTGAGCCCTGGTTCACACTGACAGTGGGAGGAATTGTGCAAGTTCAGCTGAACTCACACAATTTCATTCCCGCATGTCAGTCTCGACTGAGGGGGGAATTTCAGAGACTTCTGTGTAGGTTTCCGCACTGATGTCAATAAAAATCGCACCACAAAGTCACCAAAAAGTAGTACAGAAACTGTTTTTGGAAATTGCAGCACCGCACCAATTAGAAATGTGCAGTTGCTACTGTTTCGACATGTCAAATCGCACCAATGTGAACCAGGGCTGACACATACAACACTGCCTATCCACCAGCTGAATTAATTACCTGCAATTCTCCACAGCTGTTATACATATATATATATATATTATTCCCCCTTTATCATTTACTTGCAGGTGTGCTGAAGAGTTTAGTTTTTTTTGGTGCACAAATACATGTAGAAATTATAAGATATAAAAGAAAGATATTGCACTTCCCCAAAAACTAATTAAGAAGAAAGAAAAGAGAAAAAAAACACAACAGCTCAATAATGTACTTTTATTTTGCCAGCAGAAACAAAATTATGTACATTCATTTACTAGCTTAAAAAAAATTATACAGGATATATGGTGCTACATTTAGCAAAACAGTTAGCAAATGGGTTTTAAGGACCCTGCTCATTGGAGCTTACAGTCTAAAATTTTTCTAAACCTTAGAGTGGACATAGCTATACTTTCAGTGTATAATGGGTGACATTTCATAGTACAACTCACCCACCAGCCCACATTTTTATCTGCAAGATTATAGAAACATACTAAAGTCATTATTCTTACAAAGCATTCCAACATAATATTAAAAAAGGCACATATTCAAAATATAACACCAACCACTAGCCCACAATCCACACACATACATACAGTCAGGTCCATAAATATTGGGACATCAACACAATTCTAATCTTTTTGGTTCTATACACCACCACAATGGATTTGAAATGAAACAAGATGTGCTTTAACTGCAGACTTTCTGCTTTAATTTGAGGGTATTTACATCCAAATCAGGTGAACGGTGTAGGAATTACAACAGTTTGTATATTTGCCTCACACTTTTTAAGGGACCAAAAGTAATGAGACAATTGGCTGCTCAGCTGTTCCGTGGCCAGGTGTGTCTTATTCCCTCATTATCCCATTTACAAGGAGCAGATAAAAGGTCCAGAGTTATTTTAAAGTGTGCTATTTGCATTTGGAATCTGTTGTTGTCAACTCTGAATATGAGATCAATAGAGTTCTCACTATCAGTGAAGCTAGCCATCATTAGGCTGAAAAAAACAAAACAAACCCATCAGAGAGATAGCAAAAACATTAGGTGTGGCCAAATCAACTGTTTGGAACAGTAAAAAGAAAGAACGCACCAGTGAGCTCAGCAACACCAAAAGACCCAGAAGACCACAGAAAACAACTGTGGTAGATGACCGAAGAATTCTTTCCCTGGTGAAGAAAACAATTCACAACAGTTGGCCAGATCAAGAACACTCACAAGGAGGTAGGTGTATGTGTGTCAAAGTCAACAATCAAGAGAAGACTTCACCAGAGTGAATACAGAGGGTTCAGCACAAGATGTAAACCATTGGTGAGCCTCAAAAACAGGAAGCCAGATTAGAGTTTGCCAAACAACATCTAAAAAAGCCTTCACAGTTCTGGAACAACATCCTATGGACAGATGAGACCAAGATCAACTTGTACCAGAGTGATTGGAAGAGAAGAGTATGGAGAAGGAAAGGAACTGCTCATGATCCAAAGCATACCACCTCATCAGTGAAGCATGGTGGCGGTAGTGTCATGGCGTGGGCATGTATGGGTGCCAATGAAACTGGTTCTCTTGTATTTATTGATGTCACTGCTGACAAAAGCAGCAGGATGAATTCTGAAGTGTTTTGGGCAATATTATCTGCTCATATTCAGCAAAATGCTTCAGAACTCATTGGACGGCACTTCACAGTGAAGATGAACAATGACCCGAAGCATACTGCGAAAGCAACCAAAGAATTTTTTAAGGGAAAGGAGTGGAATGTTATGCAATGGCCAAGTCAATCACCTGACCTGAATCCGATTGAGCATGCATTTCACTTGCTGAAGACAAAACTGAAGGGAAAATGCCCCAAGAACAAGCAGGAACTGAAGACAGTTGCAGTAGAGGCCTAGCAGAGCATCACAAGGGATGAAACCCAGCCTCTGGTGATGTCTATGTATTCCAGACTTCAGGCTGTAATTGACTGCAAAGGATTTGCAACCAAGTATTAAAAAGTGAAAGTTTGAGGGATGATTGTTAATCTGTCCCATTACTTTTGGTCCCTTAAAAAGTGGGAGGCACATATACAAACTGTTGTAATTTCTACACCGTTCACCTGATTTGGATGTAAATACCCTCAATTTAAATCTGAAAGTCTGCAGTTAGAACACATCTTGTTCGTTTCATTTCAAATCCATTGTGGTGATGTATAGAGCCAAAAAGATTAGAATTGTGTCTATGTCCCAATATTTTTGGACCTGACTGTAGGTGACCATGTTCTGCCGAAAGCTGCATTTCTGTGTACATGATTAAACAATGAGATCAAAGAGTAGAAGGTCAGCACATGATCCCAAACCATGTTTTTATGCTCAGACAGGAATAAAACTTTGACAACATGGCTACATAACCCATTTTTGACGGAAAAAATGCACAAGAATTTCAGCAAACAAACAGCCCTAGTTGGCCTTTGTCAATATGCACATATCATTCCTTCTCCCCCACAAATCACAGCAAAAAACCTGGCCTTCTCAGGCCAAACAACCCCCCCCCCCCTCCACTGTAGCCCCTTATACAAGATAGGTTGTATTGTTAGCACACTGACACACGCCCAATAGAAGTACACGCCCACCAGTATCTTTCAATCTGTCTCTTCGTGTATGTCTAAAGTTATTGCACCTGATGAGCAGGAACACATAGTACTATTTGCAACTTGGCTATCTGCATCAAATCTCCAACTACAGGCCAAAGATCGAAGTCCATTTGCATCCACAAAGCAACAGTTTTCTAAGCATATGTACCTGTGCAGTGTAAACCCTACAATTTTAAATGTCCAAGTCCCTGGGCATGATTAGTGCTAACAAACATTAACATCAGCCCCTGGCTGCAATGAGTTTCCAATCTAAAGTCCAAAACTAACTTTCTTACATTAGAGACTATTTTGACAGGAGACAAATAAAATACCAGCATGTCTTTGGATTGTGGTGACAAACCCACACAGGGAGAACATATAAACTTCAACCCAAACATTAGCATGCTGGGGAATTGAACCAACAACCCCAGTACTGCTAGATGGAATTGCTAATCATTCAGCCACCAGGCAGCCTCACACATGTAGTCTGCATCTCTGTGGTGTGAACCAGCCCAAGTTCATAGCCATGCTCAGTGTCACAAGCAATATACAAGCAATTGTCCGAAGTTTTGGGACATCTGCCTTTATACACACATGAACTGTAATGGCATCCCAGTTTTAGTCCGTAGGGTTCAAAATTGCAGCTATAAGAGCTTCAACTCTTCTAGGAAGGCTGTCCACAAGGTTTAGGAGTGTGTCTATGGGAATGTTTGACCATTGTTCCATAAGTGCATTTGTGAGGTCAGGCACTGATGTTGGACAAGAAGGTTTGGCTTCCAGTTTCCGCTCTAATTCATCCCAAAGGTGTTCTGTTGAGTTGAGGTTGTGCAGGCCAGTCAAGTTCCTCCACCCCAAACTCACTCATTCATGTCTTTATGGACCTTGCTTTGTGCACTGGTCCAAATCATTGGGTGGAGGGGGGATTATGGTGTGGGGTTGTTTTTCAGGGTTTGGGCTTGGCCCCTTAGTCCCAGTGAAGGGAACTCTTAAGGCATCAGCATACCAAGACATTTTGGACAATTTAATGCTCCCAACTTTGTGGGAACAGTTTGGGGATGGCCCCTTCCTGTTCCAACATGGCTGCACACCAGTGCACAAAGCAAGGTCCATAAAGACATGGATGAGTGAGTTTGGGGTGGAGGAACTTGACTGGCCTGCACACCAACCTGATAAAACACCTTTTGGCTGAATTAGAGCAGAGACTGCGAGCCAGGCCTTCTCATCCAACATCAGTGCCTGGCCTCACAAATGCACTTCTGGAAGAATGGTCAAACATTCCCAAGACACACTCCCTGCATCAGATAACCCCCTAGGAGAAGTGGGTTCTCCTGAGGGGGTCACTCCCGAGTCCAGAATTTGCGTCCATAGACACGAATGCCAGACTCGGCCCCGCCCTCAGTGCCCGAGTCTTTGTATTTGATTGACAGCAGTGGGAGCCAATGGCTGCACTGCTATCAATCTATCCAATCAAGAGCCGGGACCCCGTGGCGAGAGGGACAGGGCGTCCCCGCCGGGGAGATGAAGGGGCTCAGGTAAGTAAAATGGTGAGGCTGGGGGGGCGGTGACTCCCAGGTGTTTTTTCACCTTAATGCATAGGATGCATTAAGGTGAAAAAACATGAGGGTTTACAACCCCTTTAAAAACAAAATAGTTGAAGTAGAAGCAACAATGTTGCAAAGGAAAATTTATTTTAGAGAAAGCTACATTTATTCTCCACATTAAAAGGATTTATTTGGGGAAGTTGCAATTGTAAAATTAGAATCAATGGCTACAACTTGCATTGGACTATAACCACTTCAGCCCCGGAATATTGGCTGCTCAATGACCAGGCCATTTTTTGCGATACAGCACTGCGTCGCTTTAACTGACAATTGCGCGGTCGTGCAATGCTGTACCTAAACAAAACTGACGTCCTTTTTTTCCCACAAATAGAGCTTTCTTTTGGTGGAATTTGATCACCTCTGCGGTTTTTAATTTCTTGCACTCTAAACAAAAGAAGAGCGACAATTTTGAAAAAAACACAATGGGGTTTATTTACTAAAGGCAAATCCACTTTGCACTGCAAGTGCACTTGAAAGTGCAGTCGCTGTAGATCTGAGGGGGACATGCAAGGAAAAAAAAAATCATTCTTTTTGCTTGTACATGATTGGATGATAAAATCAGCAGAACTTCCCCTCATTTCAGATCTTCCCCTCACTAAGAGCCCTTGCACACTGGGGCGGGGGGTGGCGTCGGCGGTAAAACGCCGCTATTATTAGCGGCGTTTTACCGTCGGTATGCGGCCGCTAGCGGGGTGGTTTTACGGGGCGGCCGAGAAAGGGTTAAATACCACCGCAAAGCGCCTCTGCAGAGGCGCATTGCCGGCGGTATAGCCGCGCCGTCCCATTGATTTCAATGGGCAGGAGCGGTAAAGGAGCGGTATACACACCGCTCCTTCACCGCTCCTTCACCGCTCCGAAGATGCTGCTGGCAGCACTTTTTTTACCGTCCTGCCAGCGCATCGCTCCAGTGTGCAAGCCCTCGGGGCTTGCACACTGGGATGACAGCAGCGGCACTTTCAGGGCGGTTTGCAGGCGCTATTATTAGCGCAATAGCGCCTGCAAACCGCCCCAGTGTGCAAGGGCTCTAAGGCTCGATTCACACCTATGCATGTTGCTTTTGAGCGTTTTTGGAGTTTTTTTTTTCATGCTTGCCACGTTTTTGAGCAGCGTTTTTGCCGCGTTTTTGCCGCGATTTGCGTTTTGCGTTTTTTTTTTTTTTTTTTTACAGTTTTTTTTACAGTCTAAAAAAAATTTAAAAAAAAATTAAAAAAAAAAAAAAAAAAACGGCAAAAACGCATCAAAAATGCATCAAAAATGCTGCAAAAACGCTGCAAAAACGGTGCACTTGCGTTTTTGATGCTTGTCCATTGAATTCTATTACATGCAAAACGCTGCATTTTGCATGAAAAAAAGTCCCTGACCCTTTCCAAAAATGCAGAGATACAAAAAGGCATTGATGTGAACATGTTCCATAGGAACCCATGTTAAAAAATTCCCGTGCATTTCTGCAAAATGCAAAATGCATCAAAAAATGCGCTAGTGTGAATGGAGCCTTATACAGCGATTGCACTTCCATGTGCACTTGCAGTGCAAAGTTGATTTACCTTTAGTAAATCAACCCCAATATCTTTTACTTTTTGCTATAATAAATATCCCACATTTAAAAAAAAAAAATTGTTTCCTCAGTTTAGGCCGATATGTATTCTTCTACATATTTTTGTTAAAAAAAATCTCAGTAAGGGTATATTGATTGGTTTGTGCAAAGGTTATAGCATCTACAAAATAGGGGATAGATTTATGGCATTTTTATTATTATTTTTTTTACTAGTAATGGTGGCGATCTGCGATTTTTATCGGGACTGAGATAATGCGGCAGACAATTTGGACACTTTTGACACATTTTTGAGACCATTGACAATTAAACAGTGATCAGTGCTATAAAAATGCACTGATTATTATATAAATGTCACTGGCAGGGAAGGAGTTAACACTAGGGGGCGATCAAGGGGTTAATTGTGTTCCCTAGGTGTGTTCTAACAGTGGTGGGGATGGGACTGACTAGGGAGAGAGATCGGTGTTCATACTTTGTATGAACACACGATCTGTCTCCTCTCCTCTGAAAGAGCAGGGATTTGTGTGTTTACATACACAGATCCCGGTTCTCACTCTGTCACGAGCGATCGCGGGTGGCCGGCGGTCATGGCGCCCACCGGGCACTCACTTCGGCTCTGGGCACACACTGCGGGCATGCGCCCCTAGTGGCCAGAAGGCAAAGGTAATGTTATTTCACCCAGCTGTTCCATTCTGCTGCAGTAGAACTGCGGGGCTGGTCGGCAACCAGATAATAGCGGCGATTTTCACTCCCAAAAAATGCTCTTTAACACAGCGCTCATTTTGGCATTTACTATAGCACCCTGTAAAAAAGACATTAAGGCTAAAATGAGAGCTATTTGCAGGTCTGAGCATGCTCAGTTGTGTTGGCATGCTCAGTTGTGTTGGCACCTAGTTGTACAGAGACGGGGAATTTATCTCTCCTCAGACTTTTAAAGATATTTCAATGTAGAAATATACTGCATATTTTGGTACCATTTAGGTAATTATATGCTCTAAACATTATTTCCATGTGCTCTACTCCAGATTCTAGCAGAGTAAGGGTTTGGACGCTATTCGTTTTCAGGGAACTATAGTAAATTCGATTTTGGGAGTATTTTTTTTTTACCAGCGTTATAGTGAATACCGTTTTAGTGTTAATTAGCGACACGGTGCTATAGTAAATGACCCCCTATATGGCAGAATTGTTTATCATGTCAGACTGTTTTCTGACATTATGGGGGTTATTTACGAAAGGCAAATCCACTTTGCACTGCAAGTGCACTTGAAAGTGCACTGAAAGTACACTTGGAAGTGCAGTCACTCTAAATCTAAGGGGTAAATCTGAAATGAGTGGAAGCTCTGCAGATTTTATCATCCAATCATGTGCAAGCTAAAATGCTGTTTTTTATTTTCCTTGCATGCCCCCCTCGGATTTACAGTGACTTTACTTCCAGCTGCACTTTCAGTGCACTTTCAAGTGCACTTGCAGTGCAAAGTGGATTTTCCTTTAGTAAATAACCCCCACAGGTCATCTCTTTCTAACAGCAAATTACTTGTGCTACATTGACTGTCTCTCAGTTTGAAAGAATTGCTTTGCTGCAACACAGTACTGCCATATCTTATTTGGGTTCAGTTCAAGCAGGTTTTGGCGAATATTTCTAAAGTTCAGCTTCCAAATGCGAACATTATTCCAATCAATGGGAACTGAAGGTTAAAAAAGAGTAATGGCTGTTTTCTCAGCTAATATGCTAGGCATTGTCAAACAAATGGTATGGGGAACTTCACACTGCCCTTAGGGACATGTGTTAAAGCAAACAAAAATATTTGGAGCATTAGGCAGCCATGCATAAAGTGAAACATTAAAAATGCTAAAATGTGTTAAAATACGTGCATGTGGGATGCCCTGACCCTGCCTGTGAAGTGACACATCTGTGCAATGTATACAACTAGACGGCAACTGACATTTAAAAAGAAATATAGACAGCAAAATGACAGCCCTCAGCTACCTTTTTCTGTTTGTAAACAAAGTGGCTGGGGATTCCCTTCATCTATACCAGACCCTCCATTCTTCACTGTGTGCATGCTACCCTAAGCATTAGTACCACTCAATGCACCTACCAGTCCAGTTCCAGCTGCAGCGGCTTTCAGTTTTTTACAGGATGCCAGCAGCAGGGCTGGATGTTGTGTCTGTGGCTTAACGCTAAACAAAAATGCTGGAATCTCATGCACAGGGGCTAAATGCACAGTGTGCATGAGGCCTAACTTCTAATGAAGTATGTCCCACATCTTGCAGGCTGATGGTTGCTGAAGAAATCTTTTCTCAAGTGATGCCCAGTCCTCTTTACAACTCAACTTGTGGCATTGCAGGGGTTAATACATTTGGGTCTAACATTGCAGTACATTAAAGAAAGTTCAGATGGGTGTACACTCCTTTTTACCCTCACCACCACTGACCATTCTCAATGTACATATTCTGTGAATGAGTGAGGGCATTCTTTGATTTGGGAAGGGGGGGTAGCAGCTATCTAACATGTTCTAATATTTACATATTCATTAAATTGAAAAAGGGTCATTCAGAATTGCATGTTGCGTTTACTTCGGACGACATATTTGAGTTTTTTGAATTTTTCAACACACTCAATGGATGCCACCACCTAGGAAAGGAATTCCACACTTTCACTGCTCTTACAGTAAAGAATGTCTTCTTCAGAGGCCTTAAACAAAACAGCTTACAGTTTACTACAGTTATGTTGTGTGAATATTTGTGCTCTTGAATAGCCCAGCCTAGTTTTTGGACCACAAGCATCCAAAGACGCTTGTCGTGTGCAAAACAGCATGTTGTCATTTAGTGGTAATACACAGGTAAAGTTTGATGTGAACCCTGCAAACTTCATCTCTATTTGAGAAGTAGAAATTCGGGCTTCCAGGTTTCCTGATTCTGATAAGTGTTACACCCAAAAACCCCAACATTCTCTTGGGACATTGGATGTTGGGATAAGTCCCTTGTCAATATGGGGAAAAGATGTCTTGCAAGGTACACTCCTAATGTTGTATGCATGTTGCCTGGTATGGTTGAATTGAGGGGACACATGCTCACTGCCCTCCCCTCCCTGATCACCCAAGCTCTATGTCTGAATAAAGGCCCGATATACATTTTAGGGAGAACCTCAATCATTTGTTTCCTTTCTTTTTTTTACAATGTGTACTGCATGGGGTCCTCCCTGTATTCATACCAAACCTTTAAGCAGGCATTCAGCCTGGGTGGTCAGGAAAGGAAGTGAAGATTCAGTGAATGCCCCCCTCCCCCCAGACCAGGAGGAGACAACATTTTCCCCCAGAAATAAGGAAAACAATGTCCCTCATCGTAACTCCATCATCAATCACATCATTAATTAATGTACATCCTCATCAGTCCTGACTACCTGCAACATGAATATTTTTCACCGCCATCCAACAATGTTTCCAAGCCTCCATAAAGAGCCACCACCCTACGTTGTTGACCTACCGCACTACCATCACAAAATGACAGATCCCCTTTTGGCTTCTGTTTGTAAACAAACTGGACAGGTGTTCATGTATGACCATGAGCAGGGCTTTTTTTCAGCAGGAACTAGGGGGAACTCAGTTCCACCACCTCTGGCTCAGCATTTACAAGTGATAGCTTATCTCCCAGTAGCTCCCACAGGTCAGAATCCTGCGCAGATCCCACTGCCAGACAGGGACAAGGGAGATACAGAACAGGTGCACCCTAGGTGGTCTCCATTTTTTCCCTGGTGACCAATTGTTGATGCTCCTACTGCATGATCTCCCTTGCAAGTGACTGTAGTATAACATAGTATGCTGGGAGGTACTACAGCCGGATAGGTGCTTCAGCTTTATATTGCAACAAAGGTAAGACATATGACAGATGGTGGAGCTTTTAAGTAGGGGGGGAGATGAGGGCAGTGGAGGGAGGGGGTTGTATGCAGAGGGAAGAGCTAATATTTGATGCCATTTGACAGGTATGTGCGTGTGGTGGGCATGGTTGAGTTCCTGCACCTTTTCTCTGAGAAAAAAAGCCCTGATCATGAGTAGAGATGAGCTTTGGGTTGAGGTCTAACATGAGTTTGAACCAAACAGCCTGCTCGCAGTTCTGTGAATGGGCAAACAATTTGGTCATATTTGGTCAGTTCGCCTGCCCAAACCCCTGGCTTACATTTTGCAGCTGTAATACTAATTCCAAAAAAGACAGATCCTGGGTGACATCATTGACCAAATATGGGGCTCCATTCACAAAGCAGTATTTCCCTCTTTAAAATTTGGGGTAAAATAGCTCAAAATGTTTTTCAAACTTTTTTTGCAATTCACAAAAAATGCTGCTAAAATACAGCATTCGGTATTTCATCTAAATATGTGGTATTTTGATCTCATGAAACCATGCAGTATTTTATCTCATTGTGATATCCAGTGGGAAAGATGGATAGTGGGGAAGAATTAGAACCCCTGTCAGTTTTTATTGCTAATAAAGAGGTAAAATGGTTTAAACCATAGAAATATGTCAACTCACTAAGCCAGTGCAGTCCCTGCAGTATATGTATCAATACAAACGAAAAAAGGTGACTAGAATACCAATTAAGGGGAAGCTGCTTTCACAGGACACACGTGGTGTATCAATAACAACAAGTTCAATTAAGTCAATAGAAAATATCTTTTAAATTGTCAAATATACAACATTGTCTTTTTTATTGGTGGAAGAAGGGTATTTATATATGCCTGTAATTTTTGATACTATTTTCCCCTGGTAACCTCTGGAGGAACCCTAGGGTTCCTAGCCTGGTTGAGAAACCTGGCTTTAACCTTTTCGCTATCAGGCCCTGCTCTCCACTTTTAAACTCAGGTGGCCAGACCATTTTTGCAATTTTTCCATTGCTTTTTTAATTTTCCTTTACAGATTTCAGAGTTTGTGAAAGGCCCCCCAAACCATATATTTTCTGAAAGCACATGACCTATATGATAAAAAAATGTGCTACTTATTTTTTAGGCCCTGCAATATTTGCATAAATATTTATAAAATTGCTATTGTCACTAAAAATACACTAAAATCATTATTAGTAGATACATACATGGCAAAATTTACAAAATTCCTGCTAAATTCCTACTAAACAAAGTTAAAGCTGTATTGAGTTAATAAATAACAAATATTTGTAAATTTTAAATTGTGCCTTTTTGTGAAATGTTTAAATCTGAAGATGTGCAAAACTGTAAGTAAAAATATTTTTTTCTAAAAATCTGAGGTGATCATTTTTCATATAGAGCTTTCAGAATTTGTAAAAGACCCCCCAACCCATACATTTTCTGAAAGCACATGACTTGTAGAATGAAAAAAAAAGTTGTGCAAATGGTCATCAATTCGCTATTTTTTAATAAAACTATTCACTAAGGCCTTGTTAAGGCTTCATTCACATGGGGCATACTAAAGTGTACACCTAGGATAGATTCTTAGCCATTGACAAACCACTAATTTAAGCACCACATCCCTTAATTTGAATAGACACAAGAGAATTTGTGAGATTTTTAAGGTGCAAATATTGATACAGTGATCCAGAGGGATATTGTTGTTGGGATCCCTGGGAGCCTCATATCAAGCTGCACAGGAAAATAGGTATTTGCATACTTTAAAATATTGATGGGGTCCTTGCTTTCTTTTTGAATTGCTAAACATTAGTAATAGAAATTTTTCACTTGGATTTTCTTACACAGACATAGGCATCGTTTGGCCATTGAGGGCCCCTTTTGCTCCCTTGTCCTGCTGATTGGAACATATGTCCTAACTTATGGAAGGGTTTTACTAACCCACAGTTGAGGCAAGTATGATTGGGTTTCAATTTATTCCCTCAAGAGAATTTGACATTATGGCATGCTACGTCTTCCCTCCCTTGCCTTCTCTCTCTGTGACTCCAGAACTGTGAAATGATCTCCCCTTTTGCGATACAATTCTTGTTGCTTGTTGGCATTTGAGGCTCCCAGTTTTAAAGATATACTTGATTTCAAGTGAGTTGAGCATAGACTTATATCCCTGCCATGAATCTTTATATTATTTTATGTATACTTGACATAGATCTATTGAATATAGTATATATTTATGTTTATTGGCAGGTTACCTTTAAAACATCTGACATTATATCACTCTTTCACCCCTCCCTACGGGTGACCTGGTAAGATTTGGTGGTTTTTGGTCATGTGGATGCAGGTTATTGCTGGATCTCATTCTTCATTTATTTTTAAGTTTAGGCTTCCACACTCAAATCATGAGGTAGGGATTTTGTTTCTTGTTTCATTGGGTGCCTCTTGCCCTTCATTTAAGTGCAGCCATAGGTAATAAGATGTAAAATGTTTATACTTGATGTATTCATTTCTGTTTCTCTCTGTCTTTACTGCACAACTAAAGTTGTTGGCTTATAGGTTCTTATAGCTAAATAAACAAACCTTCACGTTCTTTCCTGAAGAAGCCATACAGCGAAACATGTAAACAACATGAATGTGACTACAGTAAATCATGGTCACTAATAGGATGTTTTCCACACACCTATGGCCATGCTTATATTGTATGTATTGTTTTTATGACATTGTTCATTCAATAAAATCTGTATATCGTATATACTCGAGTATAAGTCGAGTTTTTCAGCACATTTTTTTGTGCTGAAAGTGCCCCCCTCGACTTATACTGGAGTCACTTTTCTGCAGCAAAAAATTTCATTTTCCGAACTGACTTTAGGGCCCTGTATCTCAGGGTCATCTTGTGCTAGGAACCCCCAATTTGGTGTGCAAACCAAGTGGTAACATAACATATCCAAAGATGGGGTTTCTAGGACCAAATGGCCCTGAGATAAGGGGCCCCAAATCTGGTTCGGAAAATGTCATTCTCTGCTGCAGAAAAGTGCTTGACATTTTCTGAACCGTTTTTGGGGGCCCTGTATCTCGAGGACACTTGGTGCTGGAAACCCCAGCTTTGGATATGTTATGGTGCTAGTTCCGCTGAGTTTGCACACCAAATTTGGGGTTCCTAGCACTAAGTGGCCCCGAGATACAGGGCCCTAAATTCGGTCAACTGTGTCCATCTGCAGCAATGTCATTTCGGGGCCCTTTGGGTTCAGAGACCCCAAATTTTGGCTGCAGCTAGGGGGCATCTAGGAACCCTTAACTAAGTTTGAAGTTCAGGGAACCTATGGCTGCAAATGGGCACAGTGAGGCATGCAAATGGGCACAGTGAGGCTGCAAATGGGCATTGTTGACCCTCTTTTCCACTTACAGTAGCTGTGCATTTCTCACCCTCGTCTTATACTTGGGTCACTAAGTTTTTCCCATTTTTTTGTGGTAAATTAGGGCCTCGACTTATACTCGGAACGACTTATACTCGAGTATATACGGTATATATTTTACACATTGTTGTCTCAATATAGTCCCACATCCTCCAAATATTTCCTCTTAGTGATAAAAAATTGTATAAGAACAATTGTAGCAAGTACACAAAACATGGTTCTTATGGGTACAGCACTTTAGATGGAATTCCCAACATGTTTCACCCACATCCTGGGCTTCCTCAGGGGATGCTGTCCACTTGAAGTACAAGCCTTCTAATAAAGAAAAATACATAACAATCATATCAATACAAAGCTTTTAATTATATATAGAAACAAATTTATTTAAACACTAAAAAATAGTTTTCTAAAGAAATAAGTTTAACATACATGTGCACATTCAACCCGAGAATATCCTTACACACCCCTGTCTTTAAGAACAGTATATATTACAATCAGTGATAATTCGTGGAGTCTGCACCCATCACAGAAAACCAAGAACTACAGGTGACCATTGGGGGCATTCAAGGACCAGCTAAGGATAACATAGATACTATTAGTGTAAAAAAATTATATGTCAAGGGATGGGAATTAATCTCCAAAAAGCAAAGGACATAAAACAAAACATAAAGTTACAAAGTTTGCAAGAACGCTCAACAACCAGGGACATAGACTCTCCAAAGCAGGGTACTTGTATCTAATGCCCTGTACATACGGTCGGACATTGATCGGACACTCCGACAACAAAATCCATGGATTTTTTTCGACGGATGTTGGCACGAACTTGTCTTGCATACACACGGTCACACAAAGTTGTCGGAAAATCCGATCATTCTGAACGTGGTGACGTAAAGCACGTACGTCTGGACTATAAACGTGGCAGTAGCCAATAGCTTTCGTTTCTTAATTTATTCTGAGCATGCGTGGCACTTTGTGTGTCGGATTTGTGTACACACGATCAGAATTTCCGACAACAGATTTTGTTGTCGGAAAATTTTATAGCAAGCTCTCAAACTTTGTGTGTCGGAAATTCCTATGGAAAATGTGTGATGGAGCCTACACACAGTTGGAATTTCCGACAACAAGGTCCTATCACACATTTTCCATCGGAAAATCCTATTGTGTGTACAGGGCATAAAACTTGAGTATAGAGACAAGGAAAAAGTTTCAATTATATGCAGTGAAGAAAAGAGAACATCACTGACATCAGGCCTTCAAATGACGCTCCACAAAATACCAATCTTCCAGACAGCAGAAGAAAAAACTAGGGTACTCTACTCAATGCAAGAAATGCAAAGGTAGAGAGACCATCCATCATGTAACAAGTACCTGGTGTCCTGCAGCGCATGTGTGTCCCTGTGGCTCCAGCAGCATCAAATAGCTGGAACAAGCGGCCTTAAATACCCCCCATCCTGCTAGCAAGGCCGGATGTGGACGAGATGACCGCACCGCGTATGTGCAGACCACATCACATCCCCTGCTCGTCCACCCACTGCTGAGTCCTACATCTAGCCCGCAAAAGGACATGACACGCTCCCTCTGGTGGTTGGAGGGGAACACTCACTCCAAAAGCAAGGGCCAGACACAGGAAGCAAGGGGCAGACAAACAGAGGAGAAACGAGAAGCGGACAAACGGCACGGTTGAACAGGCGCTGTCCTGTACACCTGTGGAGGGCGATGCTTACCCGCAAGGGGATGCACAGGTGTCCAGGCATCCCCGTGTTTACCCACAAGGGGATGCACAGGTGTCCATGCATCCACAGCTGCTGCTCCAAATCTTACATCCATGTGGGTGCACAACCCTGAACTTAGACAGTGTGAGCTCAAGGAAATGCTCCGGGACCCACATGGATGTCAAATTGGGAGAAACAGCTGTGTTTGTGCAGTTGCTACATCCCAATTGACTTTAATAGAACTGCCTGCAGGGGGATGCACAGAACACCTGTGTATCCCTGTACAGGTAAACTCAGGCTTGAAGGGGCATATGTTGTAGTATGCTCTGTGTTAACAAGACCTTAGTATGATTTTTTTTTTTTTTTTCATTTTGTAAAAAATTTTAAACATTTTTTTTTTTTTACAATCTTATTTTTTAATATTTAGTATTTTTTTTTGGGGGGGGGAAACTAAACAGACCCCTGATATCTCTTTTTTGAGACAGAGAAAGGGAATGAAGACAGTCCCTTCCCCTACAGCGTGAGATGCACTGTACATGAATGAATAGGAGTCTGTATAGAGGCTTCTATTCATCCACAAAACTGAGGCATAGTAGACACTGTTTGCTATACTTTGCTGATAAATGGACACAGAAGAAATCAGAAGTGATTGCTCATTGTGCCCATTCAAGAAAACGAAGGGGGCTGGTAAACACATGTTTGGAGGGGGAGGAGGGAGAGCTAGCAAGCAGCACAGCGGGAGTGGGACCAATGCCAGGGGATCAGCAAGGGAGGGAACATTGCAGGTGGGGGGGTGTTTGGTCAGAGTGACAATGAGAAATAAAAAAGCCTCTGAGAAGAAAACTAAAGAAGCCAGCAGCTGTCAGGATGACAGAGCCAGCGCTGGCAATAGGCATACTTACAATGATTAGGGATAGGTGAGGGGCAAAGAAAAGGAGACTGGAGGGGGCACTGGATGGAGACACTGAAGTGGGACACTGTGTGGGACATGGCCAAGTAAAAAAGAGCATACTTTTGGCATGTGGATGCAATGTTGATTACATTCAAAAAGCTGTGCAGTAGAGCCGCGCTAGAGCCTCCGACACTCAGAAGCTTGTTAGCTGTTGATTGCATTCATTCAGTAAAATACAGTGTCAGCTTACATTTAAGTGTAAATTCATGGTTGTTACAGCCGGCTGGAAACAGTGCTGTAGGTCCATATGCCATATGTACCTGGTAGCGAAAGGGTTCATTTTGTTGTGATATTTGGTGAGGTCATTGCTATATCTTTGGACAGGTCTGTTTTTTTCTTGTTAGAGAATAGCCATTGTCATTCTTTGATGTTCTTGAAAGTGTCACTCTGGTATCCATCTGTCAAACCTTCAAATTGATGACACCCCTCTCCTAACAGCTCAGGTTCCACACCTTTGTAAGAATACTTGTCTATTCATAACCCCATTCTGTCTTGCAAATATTTGAGCCAAAGAAATCTCTAAAAATAATTGTGAATAAGTAAAGTATCCCCACTACATACATCATACGTTTTGACAAGGGATTAAACTAGGGGTCTCCAAACTTTCTAAACAATGGGCCACCTTACAGTCTTTCAGACTTTAGGTAGGCTGGACCGTGACCACTGGGAGTAGTAAATGCCCCAGCTTCAGTGGGAGTAGACAAAATTTTAGTCTTGGTTGTCAGGGAATAAATTAATTACATAGCACCTGTGGTCAGTAGGAGGAGGAATAGTGTCCCATCGTTGGTATCAATGAAAGGAATAGCACCCCATCGGTTGGTTGGTGTCAGTGGGAGAAATAGTGTCCCGCTATAGGTGCCAGTTAAAGAAATGGTGTCCCATCATTGTGGTCATTGGTAGGAATAGTGCCTCGTATCAGTGGGAAGAATAGTGCCCCAAGGGCCAGATAAAGGGAAGCAAAGGGCCGCATCTGGCCCGTGGGCCACAGTTTGGAGATCACTGGATTAGATCGTTGTGATATGCATGTGCATTGTATTACGTTAAAAGTGATTGGGAGGTTTGCAGCAAATTATGTATATATGCTTGTTTATACACAAAAAAGTTCCCAAAAATCTGGCGAAATGACCATAGAAAACAGATATATATCACTACATGAAATTAGGTGGATTTACTAACTGTAATGAGGTTGATTTACTAAAGGCACATAGACTGAGGCCTTTGCAAGTGCAGTTACTCCTGAGCTTAGTAAAGGAAGGGGATCTCTGCAGACTTCCATCATCCAATCATGTGCAAGCAAAAAAATGCATTTTTCTTTATTTTCCTTGCATGTGTTTGGGTATTCTTTGTAAACTGAAGCTTTACCTCATTTACTCAGCTCTAGAGCAACTTGCAAATTGCATTGTCTATTTGCCTTAAAGTAGAATTAAAAAACTTTTTTTTTTCCATTTTGGATAGAATAAGGGAGGGTTACAACCCCTGTCAGTTTTTTTGCCATCTGTGTCCCATTGGTAGATTTTCCCCGCTATTACTTTTCTGGAGACAACTCAAAATTTGGGATTTTCTTTTACTTTTATCTTCAATGATAGTGGTAGGCAGGACAAATATAGAGAGGGTGAATCTCCCTAATGGGGGGCACAGACAATACTAAAAACCTGACAAGTGTTCTAATCCACCTCCACTCTATCCAAAACTATATAAAAGTTTTTCCTTTAGTTATACTTTAAGTAAATCTCCCCCAATGATTTCCATGTATTACTGTCGAAAGAACTGATCATCAAAAGGTAGACTACTCAAAATTGGCTATTTATTTTTTTACATTTCTTAAATACCGCATGCCTGGACCGCTACTTTTTTATGGCATTTAATTACTTTCTTCCTTCTGTGAATTGACTTTAACTCCTTTTTATGCAGTATCTACTGACAGTTTTTAGCATCTTGCGTTAAATACCGCCAACCGTTATAGTGAATTGACAGTTGTAGCATCTCATGCGATATTTTGTGAAAATGTATCCAGACACCTACATACCACCTGTGATCAAAGTTTTATAAGTGGAGCTCATGATGAACCCAAATGAATTTTGTATAATTTTTTGAGACAGCTAGAGATTACTTTTGGTGGTATTTAATAATCACTGTGCTTTTCTATTATACAATCAAAACTATTTGAAAAAAGAAACAGTTTCTCTTGTTTACTGTTATAAAACATATCAAACAACCTGTCTTTCCTCTTAAATTTAGACCAAAATGTATTCTGATACATATATGTATACATACATTCTGATACATACATTTCAAACCAAAATAAGTATATATTATTCGATCTGTGCAAAAGGTATACAGTCTACAGCAATGGTATATACTATACATTTGAATTTTATGAACCCTTATGTTCTGGCTGTCTATCAAATTTCTTGATGTCTTAATATGCCAGGACTGTATAATCACCCCAAAAAATTACCCCCTTTTGAATATTTTGAAAATCTCATCGTTTGCCACATTTTTTTGAAAAATGAACAATGTAAATAAGATTTGATTGTGTTTTAATTTGTCATTTTGGTTATTTCTTACACTACATGTGCCAGAAATGTTCACAATGTAGCTGCATAGAGGGGCCCATAATCTAAGCAGCACCTTCAGGCTTTATAGTGGCATATAAGGAATGGTGTAGCGCTAATTAGAAAATCAAATTCATGAACGGAGTCCAACGTGAGCTAAATGCATATTGATGAGATGACTTCCACTAGTATAACAAGTAGGTATAGTTCACATGAAAAAGTCCATAGATGAAACAAACGGATGTATCTTAAGGTATCACAAGTGTGAAAAAAATGCCACCATCACCCAAACACACTACCTTTAAACCCTTGGTAGATAGTAACAAGCATGTATAGTAATCAAATGACAGCTCCTCAGCAGCATGGGGATATACTCTGCAGCTCCTCTGCAACACTCAATACCCAATTGAAAAGAGAAAAGAACTCCTTATAGTGCAGAAATCCAAATAGTAATTTATTGTTAAAAAGCCAAAGGCGATTACACTCACATTTCCAGAGAGATAAAGAGGCAATAGAGGAAACATTTAGCGTTTCTAACCCACAAAATGGCCACTGCGTCCCAGCATATGAGTCGCGTCACATGTCTCTGACTCCTCTGGACGTCATTGATGATGAAACACGTAGGGAGGAGTTAGAGACGTGTGACGCGACTTGTATGCTGGGACGCAGCAGCCATTTTGTGGGTTAGAGATGTTGGATGTTTCCTCTATTGCCTATTTATCTCTCTGGAAATGTGAGTGTAATCGCCTTTGGCCTTTTAACAATAAACTATTTAGATGTCTGCACTATGAGGAGTTCTTTTTTCTTTTCAATTGGGTATTGAGAGATAAGAGATAAGAGATAACGAGATAACGAGATAAGAGATAATGCTTGTAACGTTTCAAGGACATGGGGGTCAAATGCAATAGAAAATTGTCTGCATCATTCGGCATCTAGATATCAGTAAACCTTTGAATCCAGTGTTTGATTTGTGACCAGAAATCTTTAAACCCTCGCAGGACCAAAAAAAACATGAAGCATGGAACCCACCTCCCTTTGACATCTCCGACATAACAGGAGCTCTAGGGGAAATAATTGATGTAGGGTTTTGGGGAATCTATACCATCTAGTTAGGCAACAAGTTCTGCAGACAAGAGATATTTATTAAGAGGCCTAGTGAATCTTTTGAAAATTTTTTTCTGTCACAAGTTTGGTGACTTTGAGCTTGGGGCATAAATTAAAACCACTTGCCGACTGCAATACATATACATATACATATATATATATATATATATATATATATATATAATATGTTGCGGTTTGCAAGTGGTTTATCAGGATTATTGCTGAAGATATCAGCCATAACCCTAGTATCGTTTTCTACAGCCGATGGTAGGCTTTCTCATAAAAGGGGTCTGAGCGGCTCATGGGCTGCTGGAATGTATTCAGAAGCGATACAAGGGGATGCCCCCCTCCCATTGCTCGCCGGTGTTTCTCAGTGTTTCTCAGACTTACTATTTTCACTGATTTGCCTGAAAAATGACCGCCGGCTGGTCACACAGGCGATCAAAGAGTAGATCACCTCTATGGCCTTGGAGGACAGGAGCGAAATCATGTCGTTACTTCTGGTCCAGGGTGTAAGGAAACAATTTTTTTTTAAGAAAAAGATAAAAAAAAAACCTGTCTGTACTCTTTGTCTCTAGTACAGTGGTTTTCAACACCTGTTCTCAGGACCCACTAGCAGGCCAAGTTTGCAAGATAACTGAAATACATCACAGGTGATATAATTTGCTGCTCAGTGATTGCAGTATTCTAGTCTGCATCTCCCCAAGGTAATATGTAAAATCTGGCCTGTTAATGGATCCTGACTACAGGAGTTGAGAACCACTGCTCTAGTACATTTCTGCCTATTATCCATGATTAAAATTGTACTTCTACTGGTAAATTTCTGTTTCCTCTGCAATATCCTAATTTTTGTACTAAAGCCCAAGCCTGTGGTCTTTGTCGCTAGTGAATGTTGGCCTAACTATTTAAAATTGTCCAATTGCTGGTCAATTTTACATGGCTGTATCATCAATGGTATCTTAATTCGTAAAAAAGGTTTCATAAAAATTGTCCAGCAACAGGACAGCAAACTTGGTCAGCCATTAGTGAAAACAGTGACAGCCACAGCAAACTACTGGCCATTTTTTTCCTGCTGGCCAAAACAGGTCTATTACCATTTCATGAAAAAGTTTATGCTGCTTTTAAAACTACCCTAAAAAAGTTTTTTTTTCGAACTGAAATGAATCAGATGAATCAGCAGCATCAACCGTTTACCTATATTTGGCAGCATGGAATGAAGCTCACTGTTGCGCTGCCACTTATGCATCAGGCAAAAATGCGCTGCCGATATAACCTGTTACTAGGACGGTCTGTAAAAATCTCATTACTTCGTATAACGTTAAGGCAAATTGCAAGGATTTTGTTTAAATACCATCTTATTGCTAAATGCTCATGTTTAACATATATTTTGCATTGGTACATGTCCAAATAAAAGTGTTCCCTTTTCTTTTTTATTAAAATGTGCCTATTAGCCTAAAAAATGGTTAGATTTTAAAGTGATACTAAACAGAGAAGTGTTAATTGCCATTTTTCTTTCACATAAATCATATATATCATACCGCTGCTTTGAGTATCTTATTCCTTCAGCACTGTTGTGTGGTCACATGATCTTTCCCTGTTCTTTGGCATCTGTAGGGAAAGATCTTTGGGCGGGGCTTATATTACTGATGTATGCTCTCTACAGTGTGAGTCTATGTCTGATCAGCCCTGATTGGTGAGTAATTCAAATTAGATTATAAATACCTGTTTTACATCTCCCATGAGAGCTTTGATTGAATGTGTATTTTTTTTGTACATTAATTTGTTGTAGAGATGATTGACACAATCTTTCATTTTGTTCAGACTTTACAGGTATTAGCACTTACATTAATGTATTGTATACTGATTTATATTAAAACAAAGTGTTTTTGTGAGTTTCTTGGTGAATGTAATCAACCAGCATACTTTATACCACCCCCATAGTGTTTAGCAATAAGAGGACATGGAGAAGGAGCGAGGGAGGGGAGTGTAATTTACCACTGTGTATACACCCACATGTGTGACTCTATAGTCATGTGGACTGCACAGATAAGAAAAGGAGGAGATCAACAGCTTAAAAGGGAACTGATATTGGAGCACACTACGTAGAGGACACCAGCTGGTCTACACAATCTCAACCTGCAGTGGGGACACAAAAAAGATGAAGGCAGGATCAACCAGGTATATTTCACTCTACATAAACAAATGTTTTAGTGGCTTAGTGAGTATTAACACTATGTTATATACCATTTAATGAGAGTTTTTCACAATCTGGCTTTAATGACACTTTAACACCAGAATCCCCCCCCACACCCATAGTCTTCAAAGGGATGTGCCTCTAAATTCAGATTCACCTAATTCTAAACAAGATTCCTCAAACCCTTAATGAATGGAAACCTGAGCAGATTCACACATCACTATTCATCAGGTTCAGCCTGATACTATATAATAAAAAAAAACAAGGAGATTGTCCCATTTTATAATGTTTTTTATTTTCTTTCACATGTTATACATTAGGCAACAGTTTTGGCCACGCATAGCTCTTCATCAGGCCTAAGGTCTTGTCACACCATATGTGCACAAAAAAGAGGAAAAAACTATGCGCAGATTTGACTTGCAAAGAATATTTTGGGTCTGTTCACAACTTGTGCAGAGGCGTTCAAATTTCAATAGTATGTGCCCTATAAAAATATGCTACATACAATTTGTACTAGGTCACAGATAAAACTATTATTCTCTATGTGTCCTGTTCACAACGCAATGTTGATGTCATGTGAACTTTTTTCTGTGCAGAAAACAGCATACATGTTGTGAATTTCTGTACAGAAAAATACCCACATGATACCAGTGTTGTGGCGTGAACAGGACACACAGAGAACAACGGTTTTCTTTGTGCTCTTGCAGAGGTGCAGAGAAACTCACATCTTTGAACTTGGTTGTGAATGAGTCCTATCCATTTGCAAAATATAAAAAACATGTTTAAATACTATTGAAGCTGGAAACACATTACCAAAGGTTGTCTTAAACATTGCAAAACCTTAGTAAGGTCAATAGATAATATTTGTGCTGTTTTGTAGGGGTTTTGAGTTTCATGAATGCTTGAATCAAATGATACCTGATTCAAAATTCAATATACAGTTTGATGCTACAGTGCATATTTTTCATTTTTGTACACCACCGTATACTTGTATATATGTGTTTTATATATGTGTTATGTGTTTTGCAACCAACATTGTTGCCTTTGACAGAGAAACTTACCCCTATGTTGGCTACAATGACATAGACAAATATATTAGTTTACTACTCTAAAATCCCAAATGTTGGATTGTCCCCAGAAAAGTAATACAGAGGAAATCTTCCAATGAGACACAGATGGCAAAAAAAACAAAAAAACGAAAGGGGTTCTAACTCTCCCTTATTCTATCCAAAATAGGAAAAAAAAGTTGTGCCTTTAGTTTTGCTCTAGGGCAAATAGACTGGCAATTTGCAATTATGGGGCAGTCAAAACAATGTATTATAGAGCATCTTAACCCAGGCAATGAACAGCACATTTAACTGCTTTATATCTTCCCAATTGAATGCATGCATATAAATTACATGGTGGGCTGTTAGCTATCCAAAATAAGATCTGATATTTTCAATGTATATTTCATAAAGCAATGATTCTTATTGCACATCTGTGGATTAGAAACAGAGTTGTATTTCCAGCATGTGTTTTTTAGCGATTCTGCAATTTTGGTCTTGACTCTTGATCAAATTATGCACAATACCTCAATTCACTATGGTCTCAGAATATAACTTCCTCTCCAAACCAATTAGTGCAATGCATTATCTGCTTCTGCTTTGGCCAGTAAGCGAGTTAGTACCTAGATTGGAAGATATCAGCAAAACAGTGATCCATTGTTCTTACATTTTTTTCTCTTTGTCCTTTTTATGCTGTAGCAGATAGCAAAATAATTTAGCATTTATTTCAATCTTATGCTTTCTGACAGAAGAAGAAAAAAAAGTTACAAATTTGTTGGGAGATCATAGGTAGGATGAAGTTACAGAGCAAACAGTTTTTTTTTTTCATGTGACTGGTCAAAAGTAATGGAAACACAAACAAAAAGAGGTATGCATAGCACTTCTATCTGCTAGGACAAAGCAAAATCTGATAGTGTTACCTTATCTGCCCATGCTCAACATATTCCCACATAAATAACAGCATGTTGAAATTTCACCACAATGCTCAGATTTCACATCATTAAAAGAAGAGTGGAGAAAAAAAAAGTTTGGGCTCTTTTCATTATGTGTTGAGTTTGTTCTTCAATAAAGTATTAAAAATAGTTCATTTTATAGTAAGTGTTCAGCTCTCCTTCAACAAGTCTTATAATCTTTGTCATCCAAGTATTACTTTGTAATAAAACCAGAAAAATAAACCTTGTAAGAATGTTTCATATTTTAATGTGTTAAGAATTCCTGCAAATACAAATGTGCTTCTTAGAAGTCAAATATATATTTTAAATACCAGTTTATTAGTTATTCTCTCTCCTTATTGTTCTAAATTCAATGTTTGTGATAAAAATAAAAGTGACTCAAAATCCTTCTGCCTTCTGTTCCTATTAAGTGATGCCTGAAAATGAATTAAAAATATAAAAACGGTGACCTCCTCAGTAATGGATGAAACAGAGGGACCTGACATTGAATCGCTGTTTGAGACACTTTAGCTAGGCTTGTTTTTATTTATGCTTGTGAGCAGTATTCTAATTGTGGTATGCATTAATGCATTCTTTCTATTTTTTTCTTTTTACAATAATACACTATTGAAGTTTAATTTCTTTAACAAGAGCAAACAGTGGAACACCATATTGGGGAAGAGGAATGGAGATTTAAACGCTGGGAGAAAGCTTGGATCTGTTCAAACAGGCTTTTATTACTGATCATTAGTTTGAGAGGCATTTAGAGTGTGTGAGTGCATGTGAAAACTGGGGAGTGGTGTCTATCACATGTGGTGAATATAATGAGGATTTCACTGATTAAAGTATACGTTTTTGTACAAACTTGCACAAGACTGACACTGGAGAATATCACTGGTGTACCAACACTGTTAACCTGAATGGACATTTATTTAGAGGGACATTAATTTATATGCACATTGTTAATGGTGTATATTTGTGTATTTGATTTGAGTGGTTCTTCATCCCTTTTTGTACACATTTCTTTTGTTTGTAAATTACCACTGGTCTGTTTTGTATTCAGTCTTATCGTGTTTTGATGAACATCATATAAGTGAATAAATGTAACACGCATTCACCAGCAAGAAGGAATCCTAAATTACAGAAAATTGTTATCAGATACTTACCGTAATTTTCCTTTTCTGGCATCTCCTCATGACAGCATGGCATGGGTCAGCTTCACCCTCTTGACCTTCAAAGGGCCACCTATCTAGCTAATAAAAAATATGTATGTACCTTCCCCAGCGTTCCATCACTGACTTTGCAACAAGACACAGGGAGGGGATAATGCTGTCATGATGCCAGGGAAAAAAAATTACGGTAAGTATCTGATAATAATTTTCTGTATTTCTAGCTCTCCGCTTGACAGCATATTATGGGAAGTAAATAGCAATAATAATGTTAACAAGGAGAGAAAATAAAAACAAGAAAAAAAAGCCAAAAACAATGTAGACAGAAATACTGCATGTCAAAGGGTTTACTTTTTGGATCAAGTAGAGGAAAGAATCATTTTCCACATTTGACTGTGAGAAGCTGACAGATTGTCAAGTTTATAATGCTTAATAAACAAAAAAGCTGAACTCAAACTTTAGCATGTGAGGACCAAGAGTCCCCCATTGAACCACCTTTAATTTCCTGTGGTGGTGGAAGGTCCTTGATGGAATAAGCAAATCATGAATTGTACTTTGAATCCAAAGGCGATAATTCTAAGAGAAATTGTTCTTTCTTTCTACCCTACCCTTTGGATATACAAAAATATTTTTATCCACACGGACGTCTTTGGTTCTCAGGAGGTAAGTTTGCATCAGACTAACCATATCTAGGCTAGAAAAATCCACCAAATATTGTACATCTGGTGATAAGGAGGGAAGCACTGCCTCCCAGTTGAAAGGACAAAGAAAGTTACTTTAGACATAAATTCTGGAGAGGGATGAAGCAAAACCTTGTCTTTCAAGTCGCCATTTCCGGTACTCCCCACTTCCTAAAAAATTAGACTACTTTTTCTGGTCTTGAAACTCTGATCTTAACCTGTCCACTAGATTGTTCTTTCTGCCTGGACAGTAGGATACTGTTAAAGCCTGGAGATGTTACTTTGCCTATGCAAAAATGCCAGCTGATACCGTCAAAAGGGGAGACTCTTTGTGCTGCCTTGAATGGCTATATAAGCTACTGCCGTCTTGTTGTCCATGAGAATTTCCACACAAAAACCACTCAGGAGATCAGAGAATGTCTTCAATTCCAGGATTGAGGGGAGCCGCCCCAAGACAAGTTGTCCCATGACAACCACCATTCCAAATCTTGGTGAATAAATTGTGGTATGAAGAGTCTCTGATCCAGAGATGCTTGATTCCACTGAAGAAGAAAACATATTTGGAGGTGCCTCATATGCCACCGGTCCCGTGGGACTGCTGACATTGCTGCAGTCATCATGATCTGGCCACCAGGAGAGCAAGCAAAAACAGCCTATCGCACAAAACTTAAAAAGATACATACCCTGAGTTTTCACTCCCTAAGAGCTATTTATGCCACAAGCTAAGCAACAAAACTCTGGGCAGCCTCAGGAACACCCAATATGCTGGTTTTACCTTAACACTTGGGTATTTACAATCTGGAGAGGCTGAACCAGGGAGGCAAGCGGCAAGAGGACAAAAAAAAAGGTAGTCCTGGAGTGAGGACAAAATTAAGAATACTGGGGAAGCTACATTATCCTTTTTTATTTGCTAGATAAGTAGTAATTTTGATGTCAAGGGGGCGGAGCTAGGTATACTGTCATGAGGAGAGCCAAGAAAAACCTATACACCATCCTCCCGTAGAAAAAAAAAAAAATCATTGTATATATAAAGTAAATTAAATCTCATATGTTGGTTGGTGTCTACATTTCTGCACATAGGTACGCACATGCAGAGAAAAATGCACCCCCTCCACATATTAAGGTTTGTTACAAAGGACATTAAGGTTTGTTACAAATTAGGGTTTTTATGGTGTCATTTAATGATAGCCATGTGAACCTAGTGTATATTGCATAGCAAGCTACACTTGTTAGTAAATTTAGTGTATGTATGCATGCATCAAGGGTGCATAGTAAATAACTTGAGTATGATTCAGTTGTTTCCATACAACAAATGCCACTGCACACATGCATGTGCCTTAAGAAATCAGTCCAGTGTGCAGTGGCGGCTGGTCTCTACTGCAATGGGCTCCGGACGCAATGCTCTGTGTCTGGAGCCTACCCTATTTTGAAGCCTATTAGAGCCTCTGGCTCTAATCAGGTGCTTCAGAAAAACACCCCCGCCACTGTAATTCATGCGCTCAGCATCCTGCAATTGGCCGGATGTATGGATATGGGGGCGGTAGCATGGGTAGATACTCAATGCTTTAGCCAATTACATTTCATCCAGTTATGATATACATTTACTTAAATTGAATGCGAACTGCATACTTTGATATTTATATAGAGTATTATAATTACCATCCACTTCTACATCCACTGCTACATAAGCATAATCAAACATTCTTCAATGTATGATCATTGACTTCTTTAACAACAACAACAATGTCTTTCCATAACCTATTAAAGTATCATTCTGCAGATGACTCCCTAGTCTTATTTAAGTGAATGCAGAGAGGCTGCTAAGAGAACATCTTTCATCTATCCCACATTACCCACTAAATACCTAAAACAGTCAGATGTCAAACAAGCCTCTAAATAATGACAGATAAATGACTTCAGGCACCATGCATCCAGCCAAAGCTTAGCTTCATAGATGATCTCTTACCTTTTTATCTAAGTCTCTAAGCTGCCACTTACACACTTAGGTTTTGCCAAGTAATGCAAACTGCATGTCCTCAGTGACAGATATTTTACAGACATATTTCCACTAAAATTATCGTACTACTTCAGTGTAATAGAGGGCTGAAGTGATATGTGCTTAGAGGGAGGATTTACATTACAGTAAATTGCACATTACTGTAACATTAAAACATTGGTCTATGTGCATTGTACTGCCAAATAGGGATGAGTTTTGGGTTGGGGTCAAGAATAGGTTCATGATTAAACGAGGTCATCCTCAGTTTGAGGACGCGGTGAACTGATGCAGCATTTTGCAGCTTTGTTAACCAACTCCCAATAATGCACTTCCTGGCATTTACACTGTAGTCAAGCAACTTAGAGGGGCTAATAGAGGGGGTGGGGGGGGGGTTGTTATGTATCCATTCCCCCACTATAAAATACAGGGTTTCAAGTTGTTTTTGTTAGTGTTTTAGAGTTGGTAAAGATAGCAAACAGGGAGAAATCATTGTTCTTTACTCTACAGTGGCATACACAGGGCTAGACTAAATGTCCGCAAAAAATGTAGCTGTTCAGCTGCTGTCAGCATGGGGCTATGTTTAATTTTCTGGGGTGATGTATATTTTGTTTTAATATAAATTTTCTATGGTCTTTTTTCACTCATGAATGACACAGGCAAAGCTGCCCTTTGTTTGCAGCACATTACCACATGCTTGTGCAGTACAGTTTTGTGCACCAAATTACTACATCTTTAGTACCCCAAGGCACCACATCCGTATTTAGCCCATTGTCATAACAGACAATAAAGTTATTTATAATGTTAGACAGATCTAAAGGGAGAGGCAGAGGTTCTGCACACAGACCTTGTAGGGGGCAAGAAGTTTCTACATTTGTAGGAGGAAGTTGGTTATGCCACAGCATCGAGAGCCAGGGCATGCCTCCCTTTTCTTTCACAGAATGGCTGTGCTAAACTGAGAGTGAATGCAGTAGGAGGAAGTTGAGTGGCTCACAGAGCAGCCAGCATTTTGAAACTGCTGCAAAAGCACTCTTTTCCTGCTCCTCTACTGCTATTCCCTCTTTAGCCCCTTAAACCTGCAGAGTAGAGTTGGCTTAATTATGTAGGCACACCTTTAGTAACTTGCAACTAGTTGCAGGGGAATGTGCAATAATTCATGTTTTATAATATTAGGAAACAGATCATCAGGAGCATGAAGGGTGTGTAAATCAGCAAGGGGGAATTAATTGCCAGTGATGTTCCTGCATCTGCAGCTTACTGCCAAGTGGGCTCAAGCTATGAGGAGGGTGGGTATGACAAGTCACAGTCTGTATGTGGGTACCAGAGATTGTAGAGGAGAAAGGTGAGAGAGAGGCAGAACAGCACCAAATTAATATTTCTGCCAAGGGCAGGAGCAGCTTGTAGGGGGCTGTAGGAAGCAGCGATCTTAATCCACCAGATGGCATTGCCTTACAGGTACAGGCCTTTTTTCACACACCTGTTGCTGACAGCAGTGTTGTGGTGTACAGCCTTTGTCTGCAGTGTATAAGTAAAACTACCAGGTATTTGGCTACCATGTGCATGAGGAAACATATGAATCAACACTCCCTTGATGGAAGCAGCACCTCAATGGAACCGGTCGGCAGCAAAAGGCCATTACTCCTCCACATTCCTTAATTTCCACCTCTCCTCCCACTCCAGAAGATTTTCTCTCAGCAAAATCTGTGACCTGAATCAATAGAGAGGGAAGTCTGACAGGGGTTTGAGAGGCTTACCTTCATCATGTGTGGAATAGTGTCAGCATGGGGCCAAAGTAGAGCCATGAGTCTCCTAACCCTACAAAGCCATCTCCAGAGGCATCCTTGACCAGGCAGGTGTCTATTCCACAGCAATGCCCATCATCTAAATACCAGCTTTGCAAAACTGCTGACTGTACAGCTGCTCCCATTTTAACTGATGAAGTTGGCCGACTTCCACAAGTTTATGTTCTGTGTGGCAGGTATCCAGCTGACATTCTTTTTCCCAGAAGGCCAACCCTACCTTTCACCATCATGTGGAAGATAATATACTGTATCCATGTCGCTGAACCATGCTGTCAGCAGCCAGGTCCATATGACCACAGACACATAGTCTAGCAATCATGAGAAGAACATTACATTTCCTTCATGGCCCACTGGATATATTTGTTGGCATCTGGAAAGGAAGTTGTGCACTGCTAGAGATAGTGTTGCTGACCTACACGTCCTGAATCTGGTGGTGCAACGATGCCTAGTCAGGTACCCTGGCTTCCAGGATGTCCTGCGGGTGTGGCAGGCCACAGGCATTTGACAACACAAGCTACTGGCCAATCACCTTATTTGCAATACACCTATACACTGGAATATGATGCTGGCCATGTTGTAGTGGCTACACCAACAGCAGCAAGTAATCAATTAGTATCTGTGTGAGTACAGGATGAGCACAGCCTTTGGGCAGCTGAGGTTCTGATTAGGAAGTGTGCATAATTCTGTTGCCATTTGAAGAGATTACCAAAATGGTAAGCTGTAATGAAGTGGGTATTATTGACACAATTCTTCTAGTGTTTCTACTTCAACACACACCGCTTGGTGTAACAGATGATCACTGGGGGAAAATTAGCAGCAGAAAGAGGAAGACATCGTGCTGTATCAGGGTCAGCAGAATACTTTGCCAACTACCATCATCCCTGGAGTAGGCATTAGGAGGGAAATGAAGAGTATGAAAAGGAGGGTTGGGGTGCTGGTGCTGAAGAAGAAATGGGGCAGGCTTTTAGGTGGACATTTCACCCCTCCCAAAACTATGAAGTTGTATGTAGCTTGAGTGTGATTAAAGACACTGTTGCCCTTAGAAACCCACAACAGTAAAATCGGTCTGTAAATGCAGTAAAGCATGCTTTTTAGAATTTAATTTTGATATGTTTTTATTGAGTATAAAAGATGAACAGTGTATAAACAATCATGCGTGACTAAGGACTGTACAGGCAATCAAGAGTCAAGACAATGGCATCATGAGTACAGTATTACAAATATAATAGGAGAATTCTAGAGGAGAGCTCGAGAAAAAAAAAGATAAGCCAATTTCAGTGAGCTCGTACCATCTGATCAGGACTGTCAGGGGGGAACTTATCATTCAGGGAACAACATTAAACGTGGAATTTTGTCTCCGGGGGATGGACGCTGGATGGCCCGAGAGGTCCCATACACACCACCCCTGTGGGACCTTCCTGTAGGTGTGCATAGGGTTCCCCCAGAATCCATCGCCACTCCCACAGCTAGGGTCACTATGGATAGAATGGAAAGGCTATAAAAGCGGAGCCCTCCATTTCTAGATTACTACCAAGATGACGGGGTGAAAATTGCATAATGGAAAGAAGGAGATCCCGCTGACAGTCCGGTCATCAGTCTCTAAAGTTTTCCGCGTGGGGGGAACTGCAGGTCATAATGCACTAGAGGAGTGGAAGGGACTAGGTCCCAGGAAAGAGAAAGTATAAATGTGTGAAATGGAAGGAGAAGAGAAGGACAGGGTGTTGTTCAAAGGGGAGCAGGAGCAATTCCATTTCCAGACCCCAATCCTGGGAGGAGCGTTATGTTACAGAACGTGGCCCAAGGTTCCCAGGTAGCATTAAACCTCCCAATTTTGTCATGCAGCTTTGCTACAATTTGCTCCTGAGACATAATCCATGATACTTTCCTCCTACAACACTGGAAGGAAACTGTGGGCCTCCTCCAGGCCTTAGCGATAGTGATTTTTGCTCCCAACAAAATAAAAAAGGAGAGGGCCTGTAGGTCTTTAGATAAATTAGGGATGGTGTGGTTAAGCAAGGCTATGTGGGGGTTAGGAGCGACTGATTCGTTTGTTAGATTACTAATTGAACGGAAGATTTTCTGACAAAAGGTTCTAAAGCGGGGGCAGGTCCACCAAATATGTAGCATTGTGCCCTCAAGCTCACAACCTCTAAAGCATAGTGGAGATGTACCAGGGTAAATCAATGCCAATCTGGAGGGAACATAATACCACCTGGTCAGAACCTTTAGACTGGCTTCTATAAGGGAAATGTTACCTCTGTAGGAGCATATCCAAGATTGGAACCAGTCCGATGATGTCCACGTTCTGCCCATGTCTTCCTCCCAGGTCTTAACGTAGGACGGCTTGTCCAGATTAGTCAGGAGTGACGTATATATCAAGGAGATACCTCCTTTCTGATCCAAAATATTGGAGCACCAATGCTCGTAGGAGGTTATTGAGGGAGGTTCCGGTTTGGTAGTCCAGATGGAATTTAAGAAATGGGAGATTTGTGTAAATCTGAACTGTTCCAATTCAGACATGTCTAATTTACGCTTACAGTAGGACAAGGTAAGAGGGCCCGCTGGGGTAAGGAAGTGTCCTATCTGGTACAGACCTTTGTCTGTCCACCATCTGAACGCCTAAATATTTAATCCGGGGCAAGTTATCATTATGAAAGATATGAGACAATGGTCTTAGGAGAGAGGTCAGGGAGGTGTGTTTGAATAGTTTAGTGCTTAATGAAATGGAGTGAGATAGGATAGGAGCCATTATGGCCGGTCTATGTTGGGATCGCACCACAGAAGGAAATCAATGGTGTTGAGGGGGGTTGCCCTCCTTTCCATGGAGAGCCATTCAGGCTTTGGGCCCTTGGAAAAGATCATTGAAATTTGTGACAATTGAGCCGCCTGGCAGTATCCCCAGAGATCCAGCAAGCCCATTCCACCTTGGGACTTTAGACGAAGTAATATTCTGGACGGGCACCTATAACCCTTGTTGCCCCAGACAAAGCGCATTATCTCTGACTGAAATTTACTGAGGAAACTCTTCGTAAGTGGGATTGGTAGAGAGTGGAACAAGTATAAGAGACGGGGGAGGAGAGTCATCTTCACTGCGTGTATCCTGCCCAGCCAGGACAGACCACATCTAGACCACTTTTCCTGCTCTTCCCTACATTTGATAATCATGGGGGGATAATTAGCTTTAACCACTTCAGCTCCGGAAGGATTTACCCCCTTCCTGACCAGAGCACTTTTTACAATTTGGCACTGCGTCACTTTAACTGCTAATTGCGCGGTCATGCAATGCTGTACCCAAACAAATTTATGTCCTTTTCTTCCCACAAATAGAGCAGTTTGTATTTTTTGCGCTATAAACAGAAAAAGACTGAAAATTTTGAAAAAAATTATATTTTCTAATTTTTGTTATAAAAAAAATCCAATAAACTCAATTTTAGTCATACATTTAGGCCAAAATGTATTCGGCCACATGTCTTTGGTAAAAAAAATGTCAATAAGCGTATATTTATTGGTTTGCACAAAAGTTATAGCGTCTACAAACTAGGGTACATTTTCTGGAATATACACAGCTTTTAGTTTATGACTGCCTATGTCATTTCTTGAGGTGCTAAAATGGCAGGGCAGTACAACCCCCCCCCCCAAAATGACCCCATTTTGGAAAGTAGACACCCCAAGGAAATTGCTGAGAGGCATGTTGAGCCCATTGAATATTATTTTTTTGTCCCAAGTGATTGAATAATGACAAAAAAAAAAAAAAATGAAAAAAAATTGTCACTAAATTATATATTGCTCACACAGGCCATGGGCATATGTGGAATTGCACCCCAAAATACATTTAGCTGCTTCTCCTGAGTATGGGGATACCACATATGTGGGACTTTTTGGGAGCCTAGCCGCATATGGGGCCCCGAAAACCAAGCACCGCCTTCAGGATTCCTAAGGGCGTAAATTCTTTATTTCACTTCTCACTACCTATCACAGTTTTGAAGGCCATAAAATGCCAAGATGGCACAAACCCCCCCAAATGACCCCATTTTGGAAAGTAGACACCCCAAGCTATTTGCTGAGAGGCATGTTGAGTCCATGGAATATTTTATATTTTGACACAAGTTGCGGGAATATTACAAACTTTTTTTTGCACAAAGTTGTCACTAAATGATATATTGCTCAAACATGCCATGGGCATATGTGGAATTACACCCCAAAATACATTCTGCTGCTTCTCCTGATTACGGGGATACCACATGTGTGGGACTTTTTGGGAGCCTAGCTGCGTACGAGGCCCCGAAACCAAGCACCACCTTCAGGATTTCTAAGGGCGTAAATTTTTTATTTCACTCCTCACTACCTATCACAGTTTTGAAGGCCATAAAATGCCAAGATGGCACAAAACCCCCCCAAATGACCCCATTTTGGAAAGTAGACACCCCAAGCTATTTGCTGAGAGGCATGGTGAGTATTTTGCAGCTGTCATTTGTTTTTGAAAATGAAGAAAGACAAGAACAGCATTTTTTTTTTCTTTTTTCAATTTTCAAAACTTTGTGACAAAAAGTGAGGTCTGCAAAATACTCACTATACCTCTCAGCAAATAGCTTGGGGTGTCTACTTTCCAAAATAGGGTCATTTGGGGGGTTTTGTGCCACCTGGGCATTCCATGGCCTCCGAAACTGTGATAGGCAGTGAAGAGTGAAATGAAAAATTTACGCCCTTAGCAAGCCTGAAGGCGGTGCTTGGTTTTCGGGGTTCCGTATGTGGCTAGGCTCCCAAAAAGTCTCACATGTGGTATCCCCATACTCAGGAGAAGCAACAGAATGTATTTTGGGGTGTAATTTCACATATTCCCATAGCATGTTTGAGCAATATATCATTTAGTGACAACTTTGTGCAAAAAAAAAAAATTGTCTTTTTCCCGCAACTTGTGTCACAATATAAAATATTCCATGGACTCGACATGCCTCTCAGCAAATAGCTTGGGGTGTCTACTTTCCAAAATGGGGTCATTTGGGGGGTTTTGAACTCTCCTGGCATTTTATGCACAACATTCAGAAGCTTATGTCACACATCACCCCCTCTTCTAACCACTTGAAGAAAATTACTTTAAACCCCCAAACATTATATATATTTTTTAAAGCAAATGCCCTACAGATTAAAATGGTGGGTGTTTCATTTTTTTTTTTTCACACAGTATTTGCGCAGCAATTTTTCAAATGCATTTTTTGGGGAAAAAAACACACTTTTTAAAATTTTAATGCACTAAAACACACTATATTGCCCAAATGTTTGATGAAATAAAAAAGATGATCTTAGGCCGAGTACATGGATACCAACATGAAATGCTTTAAAATTGCACACAAATGTGCAGTGGCGACAAACTAAATACATTTTACAAAGCCTTTACAGGTTACCACTTTAGATTTACAGAGGAGGTCTACTGTTAAAATTACTGCCCTTGATCTGACCTTCACGGTGATACCTCACATGCATGGTGCAATTGCTGTTTACATTTGACGCCAGACCGACGCTTGCTTTCGCCTTTGCGCGAGAGCAGGGGGGGCAGGGGAGCTTTTTTTTTTTTTTTTCTTTATTATTTTTTTGCTTTTTTATCTTATTTTTAAACTGTTCCTTTCATTTTATCTTTTTTTAAATCATTTTTATTGTTATCTCAGGGAATGTAAATATCCCTTATGATAGCAATAGGTAGTGACAAGTACTCTTTTTTGAAAAAATTGGGGTCTATTAGACCCTAGATCTCTCCTCTGCCCTCAAAGCATCTGACCACACCAAGATCGGTGTGATAAAATGCTTTCCCAATTTCCCAATGGCGCTGTTTACATCCGGCGAAATCTAAGTCATGAAATACTCGTAGCTTCCAGTTTCTTAGGCCATAGAGATGTTTGGAGCCATTCTGGTCTCTGATCAGCTCTATGGTCAGCTGGCTGAATCACCGGCTGCATTCTCAGGTTCCCTGTTGGGACAGGAGAGCCAGAGAAAAACATGGAAGACGGTGGGGGGGCATTCCTTCCCACTGCTTGTAAAATAGCAATCTAGAGGCTAATTAGCTGCTAGGATTGCTTTTACATGAAAGCGGACTGCTGTCTGAAAAGAATGATACCAAGATGATACCTAAACCTGCAGGCATCATTCTGGTATAACCACTCAAAGTCCAGCAACATACCAGTACGTTGCTGGTCCTTGTTGGGCATATATTGTAAACTTTTTTTTCATGCAGCCTGTGGGCTGAACGAAAAAAGAGATTGATGGTATTCTAATGGTATGCCCACCATTAGAATACCTCCCTTCATCCACCCACTTCTAATGATGGGCATACAAGCACCGTTTATATAGCATGGGGGCATCCGCCCCAAAAGGTAGGAGCAAATCGCTCCTCCACCCCTGCTGCCCCCATGCTTTGGCATATATGCTCTTTTTTTAACTGTGGTGGTGAAATCACCTCCGACAGCGCTGGAGTCATGGCTTTCTGTATCGTGGGAGCAAACGCTTTTGCTGTCAAGATAAATAAATCCACACTGCAACTGAATGATGTACCTGCTAAGCAAATGATGGTTAACAATAAAACATTACAGTATAACAGTAATGCCCCGTACACACGGTCAGATTTTCCGATGGACAATGTCCGATCGGAGCGTGTTGTCGGAAATTCCGACCGTGTGTGGGCGCCATCGGACATTTTTCATCGGATTTTCCGACACACAAAGTTGGACAGCAGGAGATAAAATTTTCCAACAACAAAATCCGATCGCGTCAATTCCGACCGTGTGTGGCCTGTTCCGACGCACAAAGTGCCACGCATGCTCAGAAGAAATTCCGACACGGGACAGCTCGTTCTGGTAAACTTAGCGTTCGTAATGGATACAGCACTTTCGTCACGCTGCAATGTTAAAAATGGTTTAATACAGCGCACTCTTCTTCTTTATAATGTGACAAGAATTAAGTCGTTTTGCTGCTCATATTCACACACACTTCTCACAAAGTTTTATTTGTGTTTTTTTAGTGGGATTCCCTCAATATATTGTTATTAGTTGTCACATCTGACAGTTTTATTTTTTTTTATTTTTTTTTTTGGATTTTCAGCCTTTTTTTTTCTTTAATGTTTGGATTTTTTCCAAGGCTGATCTTTGTTCAATGTTATTTTTATTTTTACTCCAGAATATTTTTGTGTGTGTTTTTTGTGTCAAGTTACCCCAACACCATTGAGATCTTTTATTATTTAATCTCCAGGAGATTGTTTGGTGTTGGTGTCCCTTGTTCATTTCACATTGTATATTTGAAATGTACCTGAATCCTCACAAACCAACTGTCATTTTTGAAGTAAAACACATAGGAGAGTATAATTCAAAACAAAAATCCTTTATTAAGGGATCAGAACCAAACAAAGAGGAAGGCAACACTGGATCAACAGGAGAAATTAGCGAAGCCTGGGACCCCCACGGCAGACATCAATTCTTCAACATCAAAATTGGTGGCCTGAGGAGTCCATATGTAAGGGAGGGCAATCTGGTCCAGAATTCGCAGAGATCCGGATAGCAGCAGATGACATCTGTGTCCCCAGGCTGTGGTACCACAAGAGGCTGCATCTTTTGGCCAACCAGACTGAACCCAGGGCAATCACTGTCTGGTCTTTCTTCCACGCTTCCTTCCGGGCTGTGGCTGTGCAGTTGGAGATGTGGCAGGAGGAGGAGTAGGACCTGGAGGAGGAGGAGGACTGGGAGGACCTGGAGGAGGACTGGGGGGACCTGGAGGAGGACCTGCAGGAGGAGGAGGAGGACCATCCCAAAGCTGTGTGTGAGTTGTAATTTGGCCCCTCATACCTTTCTCCAGAGCCTCTGATATGAGGGCCTCACACATGGCTTTTTGGCCCTCCTCCATCCTCTGCATTTTATATGCTATGAATGCAGCAATGTTCTGCTGCATGGTGTGGGGTGCTCCCAGGACCTCTGTAGCCCTCCAAAAGAAAGCTATAGCCGCCTCCTCTAGGGTACTCGTCCTACTGCCACTTTCTGTTTTCAGGTGTGGTGGAGGGACCTTGATATCAGCCAGCCGGCTCGGCCCGGCCACCTCCTGGCTGAGACTTCCCTGTGTATGAAAAAGGGACATGGTTGTAATGTTTTGCATCATCAATCACAATCCTAAATTAGTACTCCCAACTAACATCTAGTTAACATCATTGATTGGACAAGCAGAAATATTTAGAAGAATGCTATACCTGGCTCAATCTGGGCTCCTCCACATGTGGCCTGGAAGGCCCAGGTTGGGCGTCAGAAGCTTCAGCCGGGGGGGAAGGAAGCGTGGAAGGAAGACTGGAGAGGGATGGCCTGGGTTCAGTCTGGCCTGCCAGAAAGTGCAGCCTGTCATAGTACAACATCCTGGGGACATAGATGTCATCTGCTGCTCCGGATCTCTGTGAATCCAGGACTTTCTTGCGCTCCCTTAGATATGTGCTCCTCAGGCCACCAATGAAAATCTTTAAATAAGTGATGTCTGCCGTGGGGATCACCTGCTTCACAATTTCACACAATTGCTCCAGTGCTGCCTTCCTCTTTGCTTGGTTCTTGAAATGGGGGTGGGTAATCTCCCACAGACAGGGCAGCTCACTTAGCATATCTATGAATACTGACATGAAGTCATTATCTTTCATTAAGATATCCATGTTCACTGCAAGACACAACACAAGACAAAGCCTAATGTCAGACAAAACTCTCCTAATCTTGTTACAATATAGGCCTCAATCTAGAAGCAGTATAGGCACAAGTTTGGCTCTTACCTTCGTTCTTACGATCGGCGCGTCCAATGCTCCTTCCTCCGCTCACAGATCGTACGTAATACGCACGCGTGTTACGCTTTATACACACTGCGCATGCGTGTAACTCCGCCCGCCCCTGACGTTCTTTCTAGTCTATTCCCCGCCCCTTTTCGTTCGGCGCAGTGGGTGAAGAGCACATGGCGGAGTTACAGCAGGTGCGTGCTAATTCTAACAACGAGGAGGAGGAGGAGGAAAGCCCGGATCCAGGCACGTCCCGATCCAGAAGGAGACGTTTTAAGGCCACAAATATGTCGTTTGGGGAGATGTTGGAGATGGTCGACATCATGAAGAAGTCCGACTATGATGGAAAATATGGGCCTTACCCCAACCCCAACATCCGAAAGGCCAAGATCATGGCGAAAGTGGTCAGGAGTCTTGAGAGGAATTTCGGGGTATGACGATCGAAAGATCAGCTCAGGAAGCGGTGGTCGGACCTGAAGTTGAGAGAGCCAGAGCAGTACCGAAAGATCCGGAGAGTGCTGCAAAAAAGCAAGTAGTTGTGCTGTGTTCCTATTCTTTCTGTCTTTATTCCGTTCGTTATGCTCCATATGCTTTTAGTAATTGTAACGTTTCAAAAGGTCAACTTTAATGTTCATGGGCCCATTATTCGTTCGTATTAAACATTTTTCTTTCGGCCTCTAGAACACCATTGCATTTTCACACATTTTTGGGGGCCTACTTGGATGCCAAATATTTGTTTGTGTAGATGGGTTTGTTACTAGAATGAAATGCCAACTAGATTGTGTGTAAGGAGAGGACACTGAGCAGCTGTTTTCACATCTGGACACTGGAGCACTAGTGTGGGACCCCAGAACACCCTTTTTATTAGGGGGGCCACACAGGTGCTCCAGTGTATACTATAGGGGGGGCTACATCTGTGAAGTTTGTACCAAACAGGTAAAGTATTGCAGCTTGACAAAGGGCAATAAAAAATATACATCTTGGAACTCGGCTAAAATAGACAATTGTACCCCACTTCCAAGCAATGTTTCCCATTTCTAGTTCTGCCATCAAATATCTGTGTGCTAATTATACCATTTTTGTTTTACATAGGGGAGAAAAGACTCGGACACCCCTCATCCCAGGAGACCAGAGACCCCCCCCCTCTGGAAGAAGGGGAAATACCGCAAACCCAAGAAGCTGAGCAGGAGGAAGAAGAAGATGTGGTGGAGATTGGCACCACAACAGGTGAGTGTTTGCGACCACAGACTCAGGTAAAAGAGATGGATGGTGGCAGATTTTTGAGACCTTTTTTTTTTGTTCTTTATCTCTTTTTAGGTGATCGTGATCCAGAACGCTTTACATCTGAAAGTGCCCAGATACTCATCGGGGAGATCATGGGGTGTAATCTCCAATTGCAAAACATCCAGCAACAAATCACTGATGTTATTAAAAAAAATAATAACATCATTGATGTTTTGGGGCGAATTTAAACCCCACAAAATCACCTGTTTTATGTTACTAAAATTTTTACAATGTTTCGAAAAGCCAAATTTGGAGGATGCACACAGTGTGCCAACATGTGCTATCTGCCATCACGGGAGATCAATGGACGCGTTTTGGGGGTGCAACACCTTCCTCAATTATAAAGTCGCATTGAGGAAGGGCTTGCTCCCCCAAAACACGTCCCTTGATCCCCCCTGATGGCAGATAGCACATGTTGACATTCGTAAATTGGTGTGCATCTTCCAAATTTGGCTTTTCCAGGGGTGATTTCCCCCCATCTGAACGCTATATCAAACACAGTTCCTAAATACTCATGTCTGATATAGCCTTCAGGTTTTACCATATGTGAACTTTGTAAGTTCAAGTTTTTTGGCTTTCTTGTTGGTTTTACACAGGCCTGTTTTATCTGAAATGGATATTTCGATTTTTGATAATGCTACTGCAAAAATTGTTATACAACAAACATGTTGGTTTGTTTTAAAAACCTTGCGTAAATGCACATGTGATTGTGCAGCTATAAAAAAGTGCCTTACTCAAGAATGTGTGGATTATTGTCTCAACACTACAACACTTTTGGGGTGATGTAATTGCTGTTTTATGCACAAATGGGGGTTATTTCCTAAGGGCAATTACACTTTGCACTACAAGTGCAGGTTCAGTGCAGTTGCAAGTGCACTTGTAGTGAAATGTGTTTTGGCATTTAGGAAGTACCAGCCAACACTATTTTTTATAAGGTTACCCAATCATGACATTTTCTGCACTCAAAACATTTCTGTCAGGGTCAGCTAAAACAAACACAAGCAGTAAATGTCCACCAAGAATTTCTTTTGTTTGTTTTTTATTTGAAAAAGGTGTCACAGATTCTCTGGCATATTGATAGCCCCCCTACCCGCAAAGAACTACAGGTAGCGTAACCGGACATCACGGGCATTCAGGGAGGGCAAGCCAGGACGGCCATTTTCAAGCGCAGTCAGTGTTGATGGATTTGGGATTCCGGCCTCAGGCCCAACTGAGCCAGCATAGTTGGCTGAATGTTTTCTTAAAAAATTATGGAGAACACAGCAGGCAAGTATTATATGGTTCAGTTTATACTCCGCCATATGGATGGGTGTCAGAAATAATCGGAACCGGCTGGCCAGGATTCCAAATGTGTTCTCCACCACTCTTCGGGCTCTGGCCAGCCGGTAATTAAAAACCCTCTGTTCCGGGGTGAGGGTCCTCATCGGGAATGGCCGCATCAGGTGGTCCCCCAGTGCAAATGCTTCATCAGCAATGAACACAAATGGGAGACCTTCAACATTGTTCTCTGGAGGTGGCAAGTCCAAGCTGCCATTCTGGAGACGCCTGTAGGACTCCGTCTGGGCGATCACTCCACCATCGGACATCCGGCCATTCTTCCCCACGTCCACATACAAGAAGTCGTAATTAGCTGACACCACCGCCAACATCACTATACTATTAAACCCCTTGTAATTATAATAGTACGACCCCGAGTTGGGTGGTGGGACGATGTGGACGTGTTTCCCATCAATTGCCCCTCCGCAGTTAGGAAAGTCTCACCGCTGGGCAAAGTGGGAGGCCACAGTCTGCCATTCCTGTGGCATGGAAGGAAACTGTTGAGGAAAAAACAATAAACATTACTATTTTTTCACAGAAACATGGCAAGCAGATTATACACAAACATTATGGGGCAACCTCCAGATAGCATTTAATAAGGGGAATTTAACAAGGCCAAAGTATAAGGTACACCTATCATATTCCCCCTCCCCCCTCTCATGGGCCATTTCTAACATTATAGGGGGGGGGAACTCTTGGACAGGTAACCCTCTTCACTTCATTGAGAGATGAATGCCTAAATACAGGGTATTACTTGGAACAGCCCCTCCTTAGTTACACTATTAGCAGACCACTGGACAGGTAAGAAGTGTCTGAATACAAAGATATAAATACACATTGTACACATTTGAGGACATTTGGACATTCTGCTATTGCCTATCAAGATAATAATAGGATACAAAAACTTTAAACAGTTCCATTGGAAAGTATACAGGCAGGCCCTTGCACTACATGCTTTGGGGAATTCATCCATAAATCTGACCAGTAAAGAGATGGGTATAGTGTGTATGGGTTTGGCAAAGTCAGCAGATAGATGATTGAGGATAGAGAATTGGGATCAGCTGACTTAGCAGTTGGGGGGAGGGAGGGTTACCAAAAATTTGTGGACACCACAAAAAAAGCCTCTGGCACTCTGCCTGAATTTAAAGCTAAAATAACATTAACAAACATTTTAGGGGGTGTTTGGGGTAAAGCACTACTATGGAGCTGATAAAATACATTGTTAAGTGACTACATGAGGTGAATATAGGGCAGGAGACACCATGCTGGGGAGGTTATTGAACGGCAAATATGTATGAAGGACATAAAATAATAATTACATAAAAATCCAGCATGCATGAGAACAAAGGGGACATTCACAGCATATTACAATCATGGTCATTAGGGAATGAGGAAAGAAATACAAGATATTAGCAAACATTCAATACAATAAAATGTGATATAAAAGGAAAAAAATCTTACCTTCATATACTCCTTCTGGAGGACCTGTATGATGGCAGAACAGGTCTCTGGGATGATGATACCCAGAGCCTGGGGGGAGATGCCTGTCGAGAACTTCAAGTCCTGCAGACTTCTCCCTGTGGCCAAATACCGCAAGGTAGCGACCAACCTCTGCTCCGGAGTGATGGCTTGCCTTATGCAGGTATCCTGCCTGCTGATATAGGGGGTCAGCGAAGCCAACAAACGGTGAAATACGGGGTCCGTCATCCTGAGAAAGTTCCTGAAATCATCAGGATTATTCTCACGGATCTCACGGAGCAAAGGCATATGAGAGAACTGGTCACGCTGAAGCAACCAATTCTTGGTCCATGAACTCCTCCCCACCCTGTTCATGGACTGGACTTGTGTCAAGGTCAGGACCCCAACACCAAGCCCCCGCACAGCACGAACTCTACGAGGAGTACGCATACAAAACATGGCTAGAAAACGGTCGGCTGCTCAGAACGAAGTAACAGAACGCACTGAAGAACAGCAAGGCCTGTGAAGAGCGACCTTAAAAACAGCAACGAGCAGGCAAGATCACACAGAAAACTCTGATACGAACTGACTGCACGCACTGAAGAGCAGATACAAACCCACAAGCACAAACTGAACGGCAGAAAACGATCTGAAAGCCACGAGTCTGAAAAAGCGCGAATCGTCTCTCACCAAACTTTTACTAACACGAGATTAACAAAAGGAGCCCAAAGGGTGCCGCGCTTGGTTCTGAACCGGCCTTTTCTAGTCTCGTCGTACGTGGTGTACGTCACCGCAATGTTGGCGATCGGAAATTCCGACAACTTTGTGCGACCGTGTGTAGGCAAAACAAGTTTGAGCCAACATCCGTCGGAAAAAATCCTAGGATTTTGTTGTCAGAATGTCCGAACAAAGTCCGACCGTGTGTACGGGGCATAAGACTTATACCTGCAAAGCAAATACAAAAAAAATAGTAAAAAATAAAACATTTAACGCAACCTGTGCCTAAAATATATATATGCCGAAGCATGGGGGCATCCTCCCGCATAAGGTAGGAGCAAATTGCTCCTCCGCCCTCTGCTGCCCCCATGCTTCGGCATATATGCTGAAGTATGTAACTGTGGTGGTGAAATCACCTCCGACAGCGCTGGAGTCACGGCTTTATGTATCGTGGGAGCAAACGATGTTGCTGTCAAGATAAATAAATCCGCGCTGCAGCTGAATTGCGTACTTGAAAACAAAAAAATGGTTAACAATAAAGCACAGTAAACAGTAAAGTATAAAGAAATTGCATATCTGAAAAACAAACATGGTAAAACATAATAACAATAAAACACTGCAGAATAGAATACAGTAAAAAGGAGCAGAACAATAGAGAGAGAATAGAGAGAGAGAACAATAAAATGACAACTATTTTTGTTTTTTTTATTATTATTTTGTGTTTTTATTTTTTTTTTACTTTTTTTTTTTTTTTTTTTTTTTTACACTTTTTTTTGTAACTATAACTTTTGTAACTGGTACCAGGTTCGGGTCTCTCAAAATGCGATGGCATTTTGGGAGACCCTGTGTTAGTGTGCCTAGTCTGTGCAGTGCTGTACCCTACGCTAAATACTCAACTAGTGAATGGTAGCGTTCAAAACATTCACCAATGCAAAGACCAGGATTGTCAGGACAGGAGGGACAATAATACCGGGTGTCACGCCTATATCTGCGCTTGCTGCAGACACGACATCTTCTCTGGGGCTCGTTGGGTAGGGGTACTCGGGAGGACATACGGAAAATGCCTTTCATGCATTTGGTTGGGGAAGGTGAGGTGGAGCACCATCTGGAAACAGTAGGGCTCTGACGATCTCTTCTTGGAATTTAAGGAAGGATCCAGTCCATCCTGAAGCTCTGTATAGCACATGAGTGTTCAGCAAAGCCAATTGAAATAAATAAACAGACACTTTTTTGTACCAGCGTCTGGCCTTACGGGCAACTAGGTATGGCGCCCACAACTGGTCATTGAGGTCCACCCCTCCCATGTTAAGGTTATATTCGTGGACACAGAGGGGTTTCTCCACAACACCAGTCGCCGTAGGAATTTGAACCATCGTGTCCGCATGAAGGGAGGTAAGAACGAAAACATTCTTATTATCCCTCCACTTCATAGCGAGCAAGTTATTACACTTGAAGCAGGCTCTCTCCCCCAGCCTAAGACAGGAATCTACAAGCCACTATGGAAAGCCCCGACGATTAGATTGCTCCAATCTGTTGATCAAAAAGGTGACTAAAAAGTGGCACGCTCATGTAATAATTGTCCACGTACAAGTGGTACCCCTTTCCGAATAAGGGTGACACCAAGTCCCACACAATCTTGCCACTGCTTCCTATGTAGTCAGGGCAGTTTGTCGGCTCTACGTGACTATCTTTGCCCTCGTAAACCATAAAACTACATGTATAGCCTGTGGCCCTGTCACAGAGCTTATACATCTTGACCCCGTATCTGGCACGCTTGCTGGGAAGGTACTGTTTGAATGACAAGCAGCCAGAAAACTTAATCAGGGACTCATCAACGCAGACAACTTGATGGGGAGTAAACAAGTCTGCAAAATGTTGGTTGAAGTGGTTTACGAGGGGCCGAATTTTGTAGAGCCGATCGTATTCAGGGTCTCCACGAGTACGACAGAGTTCATTCTTGTTGAAGTGAATGAACCGCAAAATCTGCTCATATCGTGCCCTGGTCATGGAGGCAGAGAACAAGGGCATATGGTGAATTGGGTCAGTGGACCAATATGACCACAACTCACTCTTTTTAGTTATGCCCATGTTGAGGGAAAGGCCCAGAAAGAGCTTAAATTCGGAAACTGTAACTGGTTTCCGATCTCTGGCAAGGGAGGACTGGGGAATAGTGGCGTTGACCAGCGTACAAATTGCTTTGGTCCACAATAGATCTATAGAGATCTTCGGTGAAAAACAGCAAATAAAAATCAAGTGAGATAAAATCAACTGTTTCCACCTGAATGCCGGGTTGGCCAGTGAATGGAGGAAGTACGGGGGCTGCAGAAGTGGTGGGTTCCCAATTAGGATTGGCGAATGCAGCAGGAAGGGCACTATGGGCACAACGGGCCTGTGTTCATCTTCCTCTTGGTGGCAGCGGGACACTACTTGTGCTTGCCACCTCACCAGCTTGAACTGCACTTATGGGACTCACCACGTCACCAAGTGTTACTGCAGTGCTGGATGTATGACCAGGGTGTACTAGGCTGCTGGTGCTTGCCAGTTCACCAGAAGGAATAGCAGCGCTAGTACTGCTCTACTCCATACGAGGGACCTGCGATTCTTGCACCTCTACAACAGCAGAAGAAGATCAGTATCTGGTACACCTGGCCTTGACAGGGACCACAACTCCGTCATCAGAGCTATCTGTCATGGAGCCGCTGTCCTCTACAGGATCGTATTCTGAGCCTGAATCTGACAGATGAGTGACTTCCTCTTCACTATCTGTCATGCTCAGAAACGTGTAGGCCTCTTCACTAGTGTACCTTCGATTTGCCATTTTGGGCTCTAAATTTAGTGGTACACTAGTGAGACTCACAGGCAAAAAAGCTCCTGACTGTATCAAAACGCTACCAACAAAAACTGTTAGCGATCGCAGGGATCAGGCCTGACTCTGCGAATGCTACAGTTATGTGTGTTTAGTGTTTTGTAAGTGACAGTGATTGATCGATACTGCACTTGGGTGGGCTGGGCTGGGCCGAGGGGCAAAACGCAGGTGCTAGCTGGTATCTGGGCTGATCCCGCTAACACTGCGTTTTTAGGAACCCTAAACTGCTGGGGATGCTAGTATAGATCTGATCAGATCAGATATTGATCTGTTCAGATACTATACCACTAAGGGAGGTGTATGCTGCGTGTGTGGGTGTTAGCGGTACTGGCGCTAACCTGACGCTGCCTGGGGCGATGCAGACCTTATCTGACCCTAAAATTTAACTTATATCACCGCCGGGCGATCAGGGGGTTAAACCTTTATTAGGTAATAAACGGCGGGTGCCCTGAAACTATAAGAAATAAACTAACCAACCAGCACTTATACGGTGATCACTGGTGAAAGGGTTAACAAGGGGGCAATCAGGGGGTTAAAACCTTTATTAGTTAGTATATGGGGGTCCCTGACGCTATAAAAAGCTGATGGCGAACCTATATACTTACCTCCCTAACTAGCGTCACCTGTGACACTAATACAGCGATCAGAAAAACGATCGCTTAGTGACACTGGCGACGGGGGGTGATCAAGGGGTTAACCTTTATTAGTGGGGGTTAGGGGGGTATCCTAGACCTAAAGGGGGCTACCACTAACTACCCTACCACTTATAACTGTCACAAACTGACACCAATGCAATAATCAGAAAAAAACAAATTGCTATTGGTGTTACTGTGACAGGGGGTACAGGGGGGTTATCGGGGGGGGGGGGGTGATCGGGGGTGATGGGGGTGAAATGTGTGCCTAGAGTGTTCTACTGTTAGTGTAGTGTTTGGTGCACTTACTTGATGTCTTCTCTCCTCGGCACCGGAACGAAAAGACCGGCTCAAGGAGAGATGACATCACTTCCTCTGCCGCTGTTTACATTTCAGAGGCAGAGGAAGAATGTCATTGGCTGGGAGCGATCGCGAGGGGGTAGCCACGAACGGATGGCCTCCCCCTCTCCTCTGATCGCTCGGGGACAGATGCCGACCGCCTCGGGCACCGGGGGGGTGCGATCAACCGCCCGCCCATACGTTACTTTGCCTGCCCGTGCCATTCTGCCACAGTATATCTGCGTGAGGCGGTCGGCAAGTGGTTAAAGAGGTTATTTATATCCGGGGTTAGATTGATCCCTAGGTAGATAATAGCCACGGGTGCCCAGGAAAAATCAAAGTTGCTAGTAAGCTGTGAGTAGGTCAGGAGGAACTGTGATATTTAAAGCAGTTGATTTATTCATGTTGACCTTCAAACCTGAGATTTCGCTGAATGAGCTAAGCACTCTGTATATGCCTGGAGTGGAAATTAGGGGAGAAGTTATATACAGTATGAGGTCATCCGCGTAAAGTGCACATTTGTGTTCCTGATTCCCGCAGTTCACCCCCTTAATATCGGGAATCGCTCTGATTGCTATGGCCAGAGTTTGTATTGCCATTGCGAAGAGAAGGGGGAAGAGTGGGCATCCCTGTTTGGTACCCCTTCCTATAGGGAACGAGGCCGAATATCTGCCCATCAGGTGCACTTGGGCTGATGGATTGGAGTACATTGAGTGTATTAGGTTTAGAAAGTAAGGGCCATTGATAGAAAGTCTATTGAATCGAAGGCCTTGTGTAGGTCATAATCTTAATATCGTTGTTAATCAGAGATATAGGTCGGTAATTCCCAACCTCGCTTCTGTCTTTCACTGGTTTGGGAATCACCGAGATAGGCTGCATTTAAATCTGCCCCCAAAGGGGAACCTTCCCTAAGAAAGTTGAAAAACTTTGTTAGATGTGGGGCCAGGGTGGGACCAAATTTTTTATAGTACCTGGTGGAAAACCCATCCAGTCCAGGGGAGGAACTGACTTTGAAAGATTTGATTGTATCCAGGGTGAATGGGCTTTCAAGTAGTTCCCTATGGTCTTTAGACAGAGAAGGCATAGGGAGGGAGTCTAGGAACCCACTCTTTGACTGACCTGAAGGTGGGGGTTTTGATTTGTAGAGTTCAGAATAGAACTGAAGGAACGCTTCCATAATCCTGGAAGGGTTCTGGGTCAGGTCTCCCGAGTGTAGCCTAATTTTCGGGAATGCCAGGGGGCGAGGCTTGGGACTAAGTTTGACCGCTAGTTTCGATCCGATCCTATCCTTCTGAGATTAGAATTTCACCCCTGTCCACCTGAGGTGCTTTTCAGCGGCTGTCATTAGGATCAGGTTGAGAAGGGCCCGGGCCTTGTCTAATTTAGCTAGGGATTCCGGAGTGGGGTTTAGTTTGTGTGCTTTCGCAAGGGATCGGAAATCTGCAGTTAGTTTAATCATGTCTGCTTTGTGTTCCGCTCTACCTTTGGCTGTTAATTGAATTAGTTTTCCCCTGATCACTGATTTATGTGCAGCCCATACGGTCGCCGGGGATACGTCAGTCGTAGTATTGATGCTGAAGTACTCCTTAATGGACTCTTCTATGATGATACACTGTATTGGATCACTAAGAATGGATTCCTGCAGGCGCCAGCGAGGGGGGTCTCTATGACCCGAGGGTCTTTGGGTGGTCAGAGTGACCATTGAGTGGTCCGATAGGGGGTATCTACAATCTTGGATCTCACAATTAAAGGGATTGTAGTGGTGTGTGTGAAGATGTGGTCTATCCTGGCATAGGAGTTATGGGGTGCCGAGAAATGCGTGTAGTCTTTAGAATGAGGGTTAGTTTCCCTCCAGACGTCTATCAATCCTGCATCATGTAGTAATTTCGCTATTCTAACGCTTTGTCTAGAAGGGTGCTTGGGTTTCGATATCCCGGTTCCAGATTTATCCAGGGAGAAATCAAAAGCTGTGTTAAGAGTCCCCACCAAAAAGTTGTACCCTTAAGGTGTGGTTGAAGTTTGTGTAGCAATGAGTCAAAAAAAAAACTTTCTGACCCTTGTTAGGGGAGTAATAGAAGACAAAGGTGTATAATTCACCATCCATGTTTCCTGAGACTACAATGTAACGTCCCAGAGGGTCTACAACAGTTTCTGGTTGGGAGTGATTAATATGTTTAGCAAAGCAATTGGCTACACCTTTTGTTTTGCTGGTTGCTGAGGATAAAAAAAATTGGGGGAAGTGCCGATGGAGGAACGTGGTTTGGTAGGATATGGGGAAGTGAGTCTCTTGAAGAAAGAGAATATCTGCGTGCATGGACTGGTAAAGTTGGAATAGCTTTCTCCGTTTGATGGGGGAGTTAAGTCCCTGGGTATTATGTGATATAATTTTGAGGGTGGGAGAGACGTTATGAGGGTCAGGCATGATATGGGAGGTGTGAAGCTATGCTTATGTCACAAGTATTACCTAGCCGATGCGAGGAGAAAACCCCAAGGGTCCCCAGGGGTGTGCTTGCCGTAGACACGAGACCTGGGAGGAGAGGCCAGAGGCGAACGCGGAGCCTGGGAACACTCAGATGAGTAGTGGGAGAGAAGGAGAGGGGTGAGAGAGAATAGGAGAGAAAGCAAGGAAGTTACAGAGACCTGATCCATTATACATTCCTGCATGTAACAATAACAAAAGGTGAGAACGTGAGGGTCCCCAGACCCCCTCAAACCCCGGGGCAGGATGGGCTAGCCATGCCTTACCCCTAAACCTGAGAGGACCAGCGCCCTTACAGTAGGACAGCCGGGTAAGAAACCAAAGGCACTATCGGTGCTCCTGGTTCCCACTGGAGGTGCACTGGGTCCACCACGGCCACCTATAGTTCAAGGTAACTGAAGACAATAAAGCTGTCTAATAAATCCCAAAAACAGAACATCCCAATTAGAATATCAACTTAAAAACAAATAACTAACCGAGAGCCTCCCACCATGTCCCACCCTCACCCAGGGTCCCCGTCCTCCCACCTAAGGGCCCAGGGGGACAGGCAGACACAATACGGTGAGAGATCTATGGTCTAAGACATAGTATAGGCTATATTCTCCTGCTGTGTGATGAGAGATTCCACTACACTGCCAAGACAGCAATCCATATCAGCTGTGTAGTAAAGACTGTATTAAGGGGGCAAGCTTATATGGTAAACTTTAAGCATTCTGGTGCCCTAAAGGTTACCCACAAGGGAAACATGCTAAAGGACCATCTAAGGGGATAAGACCAGACCAGTTATGGTAGCCTAGTAAAGTTATCGTCCTTCTAATAGTGATCCAGGACTAATTAGAAAGTAAGTACCCCCCTCCCCCTGTTCCAGCCCTGTAAACTCATAGGAATGGCTGCTGCCTGTCCTGATGCATCAGGGAGCTGGATTACGGTTGAGTCAGTGTAGTAAAGGTATCAGTTCCGTTATGGGGGGATCATGGAAGGAGAGACAATTGGAGAACCCGGAAAGGTCTCTCAGGACCAGGTGTTGAGGAGAGTTCCGGATCAGGGCCCTGATCCTTGGAGAGACCAGCACATCATGGCGGGAGATTTTCTTTAGAGCGTTTGGAGCTTTGTTTCAGCCAGGTAGGTTGCAGCGGGCTTCCTGGCGAGGGTCTCTTTGTAGATGAAGTGGAGCTCCTGCCAGTCTGGGAGGGGGATGGATCCTGTGTAATCAAGCCCAATTGAAGCAGCAGATGTTCTCCCTCTGCGAATGAGGAGAAGCCGTAACTTTTATTTCTGTAGGACAAATTCAGTCGCAGGGGAAATGACCAACGATATGTGATCTCTTTTTCAATCAGAAGTTGGAGTAACGGTTTGAGAGAGTGTCTTTTTTGTACCATGTATGGTGGTAGATCTGCAACAATCTGGATCCTGTGCCCAAGCAATTTGAGGTTATCTGAGCCCCTGGACCTCCTCATCACCTCCTCCTTAACGGAGTAAAAATTGGGTTTCACAATTATGTTTTTTGGGAGACCATCCAATCGAGGGGGTTGCAGGGCTCTGTGAGCTCTGTCAAGATCCAGGCGGTGCTCTGTGATGTCTGGTATAAGGTTCCTCAGCAGGGTTTTCACAGATGCATGTACATCCTTTTCAGATTCGTGGAGCCCGCGGATTTGAAAGTTATAACGTCGCAATCTATTTTCGAGCTCGTCGATCTTTGCAAAAGCTGTTTCAAGCTGATCCTGCGTGACTTGTATCCTTGCTGAGTTTTGGTTAATACGTGACACTGCTTGGTCAGCCTTCTTTTCAATTGTGTCCATTCTTATCCCTATCTGCTGCAGATCAGCATGGATGGATGAAGTAATTCGGGCTGCATTCAGGGCCAAGCTCTTGGAAAGAATCTGGGAGAAAGCATCCATCATGGAGGGGAAATCAGAGGGCGCATGAGTGGTAGTGTTTGCTTCTGTCACAGACAGTAACAGGCCTGTGTGCGGGTCCATCATAGGTGTGGTGGGGAGGCCGAAACCCAGTCTGCCCATCAGGGACTCGGTGCATGAGGGAGAATGGCCAGGGGCAAGGGTGGAAAGTCTGTACCTGGTGATTGTGGTGGCAGTGAGTCTTGGTCAGCGATGGAGTCCTCTGCTTCCCCTAAGCTGTGAGGGCCTTGTGGAGCCGCCGCCATCTTGGCATAGCTGGAGGAGACGGCCGCCGCGGTCATCTGGTTTGTGAGGTTCCTCCTGACTTGCGCTGTTTTCAGCTGCGGGATCCCGGGGGGTCCCCCCTGTTTATGCGTCCCGGTTAGGTGCTTGGGGACCGCTCAGAAGGCTCCGGTGGTGGTTACTGGGCTGTGGTGGAGCGGAGCTCTAATAGCCAGCAGCCATCTTAGAAGATGCCGGGCATGCGCCCTGTAAAGCATGTTTTTTATACTCACTGTGGATCTAAGGGATTAATCCTCCACATTGTAAAAAAAGGCTGTTTGATCCTGTCTTCTCTGATCCTCCCCTTCTTTTACTGTCCCCAATCAACTTGCTCAGTTATGTGTGTATTTCTAGAGAGTTTTTTGTTTTGGGAGAGTGCATGTGAGCAGCACAGGGCAAATCAGCACTGTCCAGACTGAGGGTCAGGGGTCATGCAGCCTCATAGGACAGACAGAGGAGAATGGAAACTCCTCCTACAAACTTTAACCAGTGCTCGGCCGGGCATACTGCTAGAAGTCACAAGACTGCTATATACTGCTGATGAGAAAAGGTATTTAGCAGTTTATATTTACTAAAATAATTGCATTTCCATGTTGTGTGTACTGTGGGAGACCAGATATAGTGAATGCAGGTTCGTGGTTTTAGTAACACTTTAAGGACATTGGGTCTTTGGTGCAGGCAATTCACATAGTTACATGGTTGATAAATTTGAATAAAGACACCAGGCGAAACGTGTGTGTGTGTGACTACTGCTTTCCATATACCTGTACATTGCGTTAGCTAAAAAACACTAAGTTATTTTTCAACTCTATACTCCCTGCTGACACCATCAACTGTGGAAGGGAGTTACACATATTTAATACTCTTATGCCCCGTACACACGGTGGGATTTTCCAACGGAAAATGTTCGATGGGAGCTTGTTGTCAGAAATTCCAACCGTGTGTAGGCTCATTCAGGCATTTTCCATGGGAATTTCCATCACACAAAATTAGAGATCTGGATCTCAAATTTTCCGGACATCAAAATCCATTGTCGTAAATTCTGACCGTGCGTGCACAATTCCGATGCACAAAGTTCCACGCATGCTCGGAATCAAGCAGAAGAGCCGCACTAGCTATTGAACTTAATTTTTCTCTGCTCGTCCTACGTGTTGTACGTCACCGCGTTCTTGACGTTCAGAATTTCCAACAAGATTTGTGTGACCATGTGTATGCAAGACGAGTTTAAGCCAACATCCATCGTAAAAAATCCATGGATTTTATTGTCGGAATGTCTGATTGTGTGTACGCGGGATAAGGGTAAAGAACCCCTAATGCAGTATAAGGTTGAACTGTTTCTTGTCCAAATTCATTGACAAGAATGAATGAATTCAATGTGTGGCTGCATGTCTTTTTGAAGATCTAAGTATAAAGCTGTCATATCCCCTCTTAAGTGTTACTTTTCCAGGGAGAATAAATTTAATGTCTGTAGTCATTCTTCATAACTGAGAACTTCCAGCCCTCTTATTAGCTTTGTTGCCCTTCTCTGGACTCCCAGTTCAAGTACATCCTTCCTGAGAATTAGTGACCAGAACTGGACAGCATACTCAAGATGTGGCGGAACCAGAGTTTTTTTACAATTCCAATCAGTAAGCTGTCCTTAAAAATTTGGAAAAGTGGTCTGGCTATGGATGTGCACGATGGAAAAAATATTTTTGTTTCAGATTCATTTGTTATGCTTATCATTTGTTTTGTCATATTTATTATGTTAGATTGATTCATTTTCAGAATATTCATATTCGCTTCCTATATTCGATTTGGTTCCATGTATTCGTTATTCCAAATCGATTCATATTTCGGAAGTTATTTCGGGAGATTAGCTAAATTCTTTTTAACCACTTCAGCCCCGGAAGGATTTACCCCCTTCCTGACCAGAGCACTTTTTACAATTTGGCACTGCGACGCTTTAACTGCTAATTGCGCGGTCATGCAATGCTGTAACCAAACGAAATTTGCGTCCTTTTCTTCCCACAAATAGAGCTTTCTTTTTATGGTATTTGATCACCTCTGCCGTTTTTATTTTTTGCGCTATACACGGAAAAAGACCGAAAATTTTGAAAAAAAATGATATTTTCTACTTTTTGTTCTAAAAAAAATCCAATAAACTCAATTTTAGTCATACATTTAGGCCAAAATGTATTTGGCCACATGTCTTTGGTAAAAAAAATGTCAATAAGTGTATATTTATTGGTTTGCGCAAAAGTTATAGCGCCTACAAACTAGGGTACATTTTCTGGAATTTACACAGCCTTTAATTTATGACTGCCTATGTCGTTTCTTGAGGTGCTAAAATGGCAGGGCAGTACAAAACCCCCACAAATGACCCCATTTTGGAAAGTAGACACCCCAAGGAAATTGCTGAGAGGCATTTTGAGCCCATTGAAAATTCATTTTTTTTGTCCCAAGTGATTGAATAATGACAAAAAAAAAAAAAAAAAAATTACAAAAAGTTGTCACTAAATGATATATTGCTCACACAGGCCATGGGCATATGTGGAATTGCACCCCAAAATACATTTAGCTGCTTCTCCTGAGTATGGGGATACCACATGTGTGGGACTTTTTGGGAGCCTAGCCGCATACGGGGCCCCGAAAACCAATCACTGCCTTCAGGATTTCTAAGGGCGTACATTTTTGATTTTACTCCTCACTACCTATCACAGTTTTGAAGGCCATAAAATGCCCAGATGGCACAAACCCCCCCCAAATGACCCCATTTTGGAAAGTAGACACCCCAAGCTATTTGCTGAGAGGCATGTTGAGTCCATGGAATATTTTATATTTTGACACAAGTTGCGGGAAAGTGACAATTTATTTTTTATTTTTTATTTTTTTTGCACAAAGTTGTCACTAAATGATATATTGCTCACACAGGTCATGGGCATATGAGGAATTGCACCCCAAAATACATTCTGCTGCTTCTCTTGAGTACGGGGATACCACATGTGTGGGACTTTTTAGGAGCCTAGCCGCGTACGGGACCCCGAAAACCAATCACCGCCTTCAGGATTTCTAAGGGTGTACATTTTTGATTTCACTCTTCACTGCCTATCACAGTTTCGGAGGTCATGGAATGCCCAGGTGGCACAACCCCCCCCCAAATGACCCCATTTTGGAAAGTAGACACCCCAAGCTATTTGCTGAGAGGCATGGTGAGTATTTTGCAGCTCTCATTTGTTTTTGAAAATGAAGAAAGACAAAAAAAAAATTTTTTTTTTCTCTTTTTAATTTTCAAAACTTTGTGACAAAAAGTGAGGTCTGCAAAATACTCACTATACCGCTCAGCAAATAGCTTTGGGTGTCTACTTTCCAAAATGGGGTCATTTGGGGGGGTTATTTTTTTTTTTATTATTTTTTATTTTATATTTTTGTTTGTGTTTTTTTTTTTTTTTTTTTTACACTTTTTTTGTAACTGTAACTTTTATAACTGTAACCGGTTCCAGGTTCGGGTCTCTCAAAATGCGATGGCATCTTGGGAGACCCTGTGAAAGTGTGCCTAGTCTGTGCAATGCTTTACCCTACGCTAATACTCAACTAGTGAATGGTAGCATTCAAAACATTCACCAATGCAAAGACCAGGATTGTCAGGACAGGAGGGACAATAATAGCGGGTGTCATGCCTATATCCGCGTTTGCTGCAGACACAACATCTTTTTTGGGGGGGTTCGTTGGGTTGGGGTACTCGGGAGGACATAAAAATGCCTCTCATGCAGCCGACTGCATTTGGTTGGGGATGTGAATGGGGGAAGTACGGGCGCTGCAGAAGTGGTGGGTTCCCAATTAGGATTGGCGAATGCAGCAGGAAGGGCATTATGGGCACGACGGGCCTGTGTTTGTCTTCTTGGTGGCAGCGGGACACTATTTGTGCTTGCCACCTCACCAGCTTGAACTGCACTTATGGGACTCGCCACGTCACCAAGTGTTACTGCAGTGCTGGTTTGACTACGACCGGGGTGTACTAGGCCGCTGGCGCTTGCCAGTTCACCAAAACGCTACCAAAAAAACTGTTAGCGATCGCAGGGATCAGGCCTGACTCTGCGAACGCTGCAGTTATGCGTTTAGTGTTTTGTAAGTGACAGTGATCGATCGATACTGCACTTGGGTGGGCTGGGCTGGGCCGGGCGGAGGGGCAAAACGCAGGTGCTAGCAGGTATCTGGGCTGATCCCACTAACACTGCGTTTTTGGGAACCCTAAACTGCTGGGGACGCCAGTATAGATCTGATCGGATCAGATCCGATATTGATCAGTTCAGATACTATACCACTAAGGGAGGTGTACGGTGCGTGCGTGGGTGTTAGCGCTACTGGCACTAACCTGACGCTGCCTGGGGCTGGTGCTTGCCAGTTCACCAAAACGCTACCAAAAAAACTGTTAGCGATTGCAGGGATCAGGCCTGACTCTGCGAACGCTGCAGTTATGCGTTTAGTGTTTTGTAAGTGACAGTGATCGATCGATACTGCACTTGGGTGGGCCGGGCGGAGGGGCAAAACGCAGGTGCTAGCAGGTATCTGGGCTGATCCCGCTAACACTGCGTTTTTGGGAACCCTAAACTGCTGGGGACGCTAGTATAGATCTGATCGGATCAGATATTGATCCGTACAGATACTATACCACTAAGGGAGGCGTATGCTGCGTGCGTGGGTGTTAGCGGTACTGGCGCTAATCTGACGCTGCCTGGGGCGACGCATATCACCGCCGGGCGATCAGGGGGCTAAATCTTTATTCGGTAATAAACGGCGGGTGCCCTGACACTATAAAAAATAAACAAACTAACCAGCGTCACCCGTAACGGTTATACAGTGATCAGTGGTGAAAGGGTTAACTAGGGGGCAATCAAGGGGTTAAAACATTTATTCGGTAGTATATGGGGGTCCCTGTCGCTATAAAACGCTGACGGCGAACCTAAATATTTACCTCACTAACTAGCGTCACCAGCGACACTAATAAAGCGATCAGAAAAATGATCGCTTAGCGACACTGGTGACAGGGGGTGATCAAGGGGTTAAAACTTTATTAGGGGGGGTTAGGGGGGTATCCTAGACCTAAAGGGGGCCTAACACTCACTGCCCTAACACTGTAACTGTCACAAACTGACACCAATACAGTAATCAGAAAAAAAAAAAAACAGCTTGGTGTCAGTTTGTGACGGGGGGGGGGGGGTGATTGGGGGGGGATCGGGGTGTTTTGTGTGCCTGGCATGTTCTACTGTGTGTGTGTGTGTTGGTGCACTCACATTGCAGTCTTCTCTCCTCGGCCCGGAACGGAAAATACCGAGCCGAGGAGAGATGACATAATTTCCTCTGCCTCTGTACAATACAGAGGCAGGGAAATGATCCCATTGGCTGGGAGCGATTGCGAGGGGGGGGCCACGAATGGATGGCCTCCCCCTCACCACCGATCGCCGTGGGAGATTTGCCGACCGCCGCAGGCACCGGGGGGGGGTCCGATCGGACCCCCCACCCGCGGGCAGGCAAGGACGTACCTGTAAGTCCTTTTGCCTGCCCGTGCCATTCTGCCGACGTATATAGTCGTGCGGCGGTCGGCAAGTGGTTAATGTATTCGTTTGTTATTTCAGTAGATTACTTATGCACTCTGTTTGAATTGGATGTAGGTGGATCCATCAGAATCTCCAAATCATAATATAACAAATGGAACAAAATTAATTTCAGATTCATTCATTATGTTCTGATGCAGAGATTCTGATGGATCCACCTTTATCCAACCCAAGCACAATAAGTAGGAATCATCATCTTATTTCACTTTTATACCTTACTGTATTATTGCAGTAAGTTTCCATTTCATTTGTAGTGCATTTTTTATAAGTACGAAAAAATCATCATGCAACATAAAAACATAATGGATCCAAATCAATTCAAGTCAATGTTTTTTTGGATACGTCAAACATTAACAAAAGGTCAGAATTAAATGAATGAATATGAATAAATTTAGTTGTTTTGTTTTGGAATTTGTTAAAAATTATAACTATTGTGATTTGGAGATTCGGAATACATACTGTATGAATCTCTGAATAACAGGAATTTCATCCGAATTTTGATTCGTATTGAAACAAATCACACATGTCTACTGGCTATAACACGGCTCAGTTCTTTGAGAGCTCTTGGGTGTAAGCCATCCGGTCTTGGTAATTTGTTCACATTAAAGTGGTTCTAAAGGCTGAAGTTTTTCAACCTTAATACATTCTTTACATTAAAGTAAAAAACCTTCAGTTGCAGCACCCCCCCCAGCCCCCCCCCTTATATTTACCTGGGCCCGATCTCGATTCAGTGATGTGCACAAGAGCAGAGGCTCCCTTTGTTCTCTGCCTCCTCATTGGCTTCTGCTGCAATTAAAAACAGCCATTTTATTAACCTTCTAGCATTTGTGTACATACTTTTTAATTGTGTACACTCTCATATTTTATCCTTGCACTCCTTTTGATTCTCTCAGGTTCAGCATGCCTGCTGGCCTTTGAAAGTTTTGTTTCTCTATTATCTGGCTTAAGGCCCTCCTTCCCGTCCCAACTTTGGCCCCATCTGTACAGTCTGACCCTTGCTCACTGCATGGTATATCTTCCTCTGATCCCTCCCCCCACATCCTGGTTCAAAAGTTCATCCAACCTTCTGGCCACCTTCTCCCTCTGCAGAGTGTAGTGATGTAGTGATGTAATTTAGTTATTATAATGATGTGAGTAATTTCCAGCAGCAACCCAATTCTTTTAGAGAGATGCATTTACTGAAACTTCAGACAGAACAAGGTCCATAAGATACTTGCAACAGATGACACAATCCAACAGAGTATATAAAATAGGTGACAGGCACCTTCATAGAACCCAGTTCCTTCTGTCACCTTCATGGAGAATGAAAAGACAGACTACCAGCTTATACACCTTATACACCGAAAGGCTGAGCAATTTGATTGGCTGTTTCCATTAGGCCTCTGATCTGCTTCTGTCTTTCAGATTGACAGATAATGACCCCAAGCCATAAAAAGCTGCAGTCATAAACTGCCCTAATTTGCATTCTTGTATATTAACATCAACATAGCACAGAGTCACGATCTGTCCCCTTTGATATGTGGAGTAAATATTGTTTGGTCAGTATCTCCTTTGACAAGTTCCCTTTGAAATGCGTACTCTCCAGTAGTGTTGGGTGAACGGTTCAGCTTTTGTTTGGCCCGAACATCGCCTGTTCGCCCGAACACCTGAATTTGCCCACTGAGCGCCCCAAAATGCACTGCATGCTGCACAAGCTTTGCCCAATCAGGGCATAGTAAATAGCTGGTTGTTAAGGAGTGGGCCGGGAAGTCATCCGCTGCATCCTTAACAACGGATGAGTCATCATCTGTCAATGGGCTTCCCCACTGACAGCTGATTGACAAAAAAACACACACTGTCAGGGATCCACCAGCATGGGAGGTACGAACGTGCCCGCGCGCATGTGCACGCACGCTGCCGACCAAGCCGAGCATCAGTGTGTGTGTGTGCGCGCCGGTGTGCGCCCGGGTGCGCACATGTGTGCGACCAGTGCGGGTGCATGTGCAACAGGTGCACACACGTTCGCGCTAGCGCCATTTGGCGCCAGTGGCCCTTTAAGAGGAACTCAGCTGCACTTGTGCGGCACTGTTCATCTGCAGCTCTGTACCCAAGTTCCTGATTTCTGCTGTAGTTCCTGTGATTGCCAACCCAGCTTCTGTCTGACCACTCTGACCTCTCCAGCCCCGACCCCGGCCTGCTTGACTCTGCTTTTGGACTTCTGCCTGATTCCTGTTGCCGAACCCTGTCTGCCTCCTGACCTTGCTCCAGCCTGCTGCACCTGCCTGCTTGCCTTCCTGTCCTGATCTGGCCTGCCTGACCATTCTTCTGCCTTGCTTCGAGTGTGCTGTATCCTGCCCAGACACTCCTACCCCACTGTGCTCACAGAACCACTGTCTCCATTCCAGTGGCCCCTGAACCAGAGTCGTAAGAGAGGTCTTCTCCTACCAAGTCAGGCTCAACACCAGGTACATAACACACACACACACAGTTTTTGACAATGCCTATATGAAAAACAAAAAAAATGTCCCTCGATGTAGATCCAATGTCAATCACAACGCCACTGCCACCGCTGGACCCGAAAAAAGAAAAAAAACGATCAGTCCACGATGAAGGCTAACCACCATCTGCCTGCTCTGGCATCTAATAGTTCTTAAATAGATAAGGAGAGGAGCCACCTGGCGACGTCACCTGGTGGCACCACCTCCATGTGATGTAATCGATCACCCCATCCCTACTTGCAGATGTAATGCTGGCTGCAAGTGGGGATGGGGAAGTCAATGGCAGTGAGGGATTGCATGGCGCAGGGTGCATTATACTTTGGAGCCACCTGGCAACGTCACCTTGTGGCACCGCCCCCATGTGATGCCATCAATCAGTGCATGCTGGGTTGATGACATCACATGGGGCAGTGCCACCAGGTGACGTGGCCAGATGACCCTGCCCTTACCTATTAGGAACTGTCAGATGCCGGAGCAGGCAGATAGTGGTTAGCCTTCATTGCGGGCAGAGCGTTTTCTCTCCTTTTTTGGGTCCAGTGGTGACATCGGCATCGTGATTGACGATGGATCTACATTGAGGGACATTGTTTTTTTATTTTTAATAAAGGAATTGTCAAAAACTGTGTGTGTAAATGGGTAGGGGTACTATGGATCCCATACTCATTTTCACAAAGGGGGGAGATCTGGGGGCCCTCTTGTTAAAGGGGGCTTCCAGATTCTGATAAGCCCCCTGCCTGCAGATGCCCACAACCACAGCCCTGGGCTGTGGGGAAGAGGCCTTTGTCCCCATCGACATGGGGACAAGGTGCTTTGGGGTGGGTGGGTAGAGCCCCCCTGCCCCAAAGCCCCCACCCTATGTTGAGGGCATGTGGCCTGGTTTGGTTCAGAAGGGGGGTGCTCGCTCGTCTCTCGCTTTCCTGGCCTGCCAGGCTGCATGCTTGGATAAGGGTCTCGTATGGATTTTGGGGGGACTCCACTACATTTTTTTTTAATTTTGGCATTGGGTTCCCCTAAAAATCCATTCCAGACCCAAAGGGCATGATACGGATTGGGGGGACCCCCATGTCATTTTTTAAAAGCATTTTTGCATTGCCGGCAATGGTATTGTATTGCCAGCAATTTGAATGTACTTTTTTTTTTATAAATGTCAGTTTTTCTGCAGCAGGTTCTATACAAGGTACAGATGTGCCACTTTACAGGCAGACTTAGAGGACCCCCCAGTCATTATATTTAAAGGAATTATTCATTTTTTTTTGTTTCACTTTAAGTGTAATTAAAATTGCTGCTCCTATAAAAATCTTTTTAAAAGTTTTTTTTTCTGCATTGGTACACATCCCTCAGGGCAGTACCCAGGCCCCCATACCCTTTTTATGGCCAATAACTTGCATTTAAGCCTTCAAAATGGGAACTGAGGGTTGAACAAAGTTCTTGTGCGAACCAAACCGGGGAATGTTCAGTCCATCTCTACTCTCCAGCCACTGTACTGTATGTGTGGCCACATTCCAGCCACTATACTATGTGCGTGGCTATTGACTCTTTTTTTGTTTAAAGACTTCCTTTAAAAAATAAGCCTTTGTCTTTGGGCGGTATTTTAGGTAGTTCAGAGTTTTGTTTCCTTTGAGTTTTTTATTTAGTTCCAAGTTTGGACTGCTCAAAGAGCAGCATAATTATTGTTGCAATCTGTTCTTGTAGCTGCTTTTTGTTTTCAGCACACTACTGCATGGCTTGAAAAAAAAAAGAAATAAAATACTACAATTCTAAGAACAAAATCAGCAGCAGCCAAAAGCACCTCACACTATTGCTGCCCAATTTTAAACTGCTGTGTCATCTGCAGGCTTTTAATTCTTGTAGTAAAGCTACAACATTTGTCTCTAGTAAATTGGGCCTAGCCTAGCTATTTTAACCACTTCAGCCCCTGGAAGGTTTTACCCCCTTCCTGACTAGAGCACTTTTTAGAACTTGGCACTGTGTCGCTTTAACTGGTAATTGTGCGGTCATGCAGTGCTGTACCCAAACGAAATTTGTGTCCTTTTTTTCCCCACAAATAGAGCTTTCTTTTGGTGCTATTTGATCACATCTGTGGCTCTTAAAGGAACCCCGTACCTGTACAGGTGCCATTGTGCCGCAGTATATGTACGTGAGCTGTTCGGGAACCGTTTAAATTGTCCTACTGTAGGCCAGTGCAGTGTTAATTTCCTCAACAAAGATATTTGTCATAGTTTTTGCCAGCTGCATGTTTTCAGTGATGAAAACTAAATGAAAATAAAATTAGAATTAAGTAAATTGATGAAAAATATGACCAAAATCAATTCCAATTTTCATTTAGTCGACTAAAATCTAATGTGTTTAAATTGTAATGCATCTTTTAAGCCTTTCTCTAGAATTTCCAAACTCATATACTCCTGGAGTAAAAATTTAATAACGTTATTCTTTATGGTTATTAAGGTTTGAACATGCACTATAGACACAGATTTAGCCGTTGTGATATGTAACATCTTTATAAATAAAACAAAGTTCTATAAACAAACAAAAATATTTCTTTTTGACAAACAAAAGTGCAATTTTAAAATATATAAAAAAACAAAAAACTGTAAACTCTATTGGCTGTAATGCCAGCTGCAAGTGGGGATAGGGAAGCAAATGGCAGAGAGGGAGTCCACAGGGCAGGGTGCATTATGCTTTGGGGATGAGGAGGTGACCTGCAAGTGGGGACGGGGAAGTATGGGAGTGAGGGATTGCACAGGGCAGAAAACTGCATGGTTTGGGAGGCTAAGCACTAAATTGGATGTAAGTGTTGCTGCACTATTACTCAGTGAATAATATCCAGTGAAAATGATCAATATGAAAGTGTTCGATAATGAGCAATACAAATATACAAACAATCCAAGAGGTAAGGGCGATTCTTATCCCAAACATATATAATGTCCCATACACTGATAAGTATCAAGTGCTCAGTTATAAACAGTGCTCAGTTGGGCATGTCCAAAGGGTGGTAATAAATAACGTATACTCAGAATGGTCTAGAGTGGTTAGTGGGGTACCCCAGGGCTCTGTCTTGGGACCAATTCTGTTTACTCTATTTATAAATGATATAGAGGATGGGATAAATAGCTCAATCGCAGTGTTTGCTGACGACACAAAATATGCAGGGCAATAACAAAGCAGGATATAGAAAATTTACAAGAGGACCTGAATAAATTAATGGTGTGGGCTACTACATGGCAAATTAAGTTTAATACTGGCAAATGTAAGGTAATGCGCTTGGGGGGTCTAAATATAAACGCAAGTTACTCTTTAGGGGGGAAATCTCTAGGGGCTTCCAGGATGGAGAAGAATCTAGGGTTCCTAGTAGAAGACAGATTGAGCAATGGCATGCAGTGTCAAGCTGCAGCTTCCAAAGCCAGCAGATTAACATGCATTAAAAAGGGAATTTACTCCAGAGATAAAACGATTACTCTACCACTTTATAAAACTCTGGTTTGGCCGCATCTTGATTATTCCATTCAGTTCTGGTCGCCAATCCTCAGAAGGGATGTGCTGGAGCTGGAGAAAGACCAGAAAAGGGCAACTGAATACGGGGACTGGAGGACCTCACTTATGAGGAACGTCTACAGTGGCGGCTGGTGAAGTTTTAGGATGGGGGGGCGCCAGACCCCGCCCTTCCTTTTTGACCCTTCCCACTTGGTGAAAATGGGCATGGTTTCAGTGAAATAGTGGGCGTGGCTCTAAGGTGGTGTGGTTGGCATCTGAAATGAACAAGGGATGGAGGGAGAGGGAGAGAGGGATGGAGGGACAGCAGGCCCAGATCCTCCGACCACGCCCTACGCTTTATGTCATGTGACTTCCTCAGGGAAACCGGATTGGTTGTCTACTCACTCTACTTATCTGCTAGGGACAGGAAGTGTAGCAGTCGCCATTTTGTCAAAGACTATGTTGACATTAACACGATGGCCATTTTCCCTATGACCAATTCGCTAAGTTCAAATGCTAGAGGAACAGGAAAGATCTTGAAGAGGAGATTTTACTGGAGACCTTACTATATCCCGACCTCCATTTTCTAACAGGTTTTTTGCCATATAATTATATGTAGATAATCGCAAACCATGTATAATCCAATCTTCATAAATATCAATATTAAAACTAAAAAATATATATAATATCCAGATATATTTAAGGAGAAGCAACTAGCATAACTATCCTATTATCAGACTTAGTACCCGCTGTAGTTTGTCTAAACTCCAGGGATCACTATATATATTTATATATACATCACTCCTATTCGTTAAGGAGACCAAAATAGTGGATAACATAATGCAAATATTATTGCTTATAACAGCGGGACCAATGTATGTAAATGTAAATGGTGAATTTAATAGAAACTATTTCTCAAAAATGAATGCACAAATATCATTTCGAATAAATTGATATTTCGCACACCAGGAATGAAGCGAGAGGCTCACATACTAGTTAATTGATAACATACACAACTAAACTTGATCTTTAAGGTAGATCCATAAACACAATCTACAATACATCATTTACTACACCACTCATAATGTGATCCTATACTGTGTGAAGATGAATACTAGAGAGACTAAATTCAATTCTAATAATTACTTATAAAGCAATTAAGATCAAACTCAACTTTCAAACTTTCTGGTGTAAGGGTCCTCAGGGTGTGTATCCATTTGGATTCCTTCTGGCTGAGGGTCCTAATTTTATGACTTCCTCTCCATGATTTATTATATCTCTCTATGCCCCAAAACTGTAAACGTGCTGGATTTTTATTATGTACTAATGCAAAGTTGCCTTGATACACTATACTTGGGGAATCCTTTCACAATATTTTGTATATGTTTTTTGATTCTGGTCTTTAATGCTCTTTTGTTCTCCCAACATATTGTAATTTGCAAGTACATTCTAGGACATAGGACATAGACTGCTCCTTCAGTGTTACAGCTAAGCACTGCTACCTTGCTGGGAGGGGAAACACTCACTACATCACATCTGGACAGACGTGAATCTGACAGAAGAGTCCCTCTTCTGTGGTTTGCAGGGCTTTGTATCAGAACTCCTAGGCAGCAGACAGACAGAAGGAGCCTGCATCTCTCAGCCACCACAGCTTGCTTATATAGTCAAGGTGATGGGGCTTTAACAGACAGCACTGAGAAAAGTGGAAGTTCAGATTGTACTGGAGATTTTAGTCGACTAAAATGTACTAGAGATTTTAGTCGACTAAAATATTACTAAGACTAAAATAATTCAGATGACTAAAATACAACTAAAACGGCATTTTAGTTAAAAGACTATGACTAAAACTACATCGAAATTTGATGTCAAAATTAACAGTGTACACTGCTGTGTCACTTAATTCTTGTAGTAGAGTACCTGTCTGTCTCTAGTGCATTTCAACCAAATCTGACCAATTTAAAATGTCCTGCTGCTTGTCAAATTTTATACTTCTATATCACTTGTGGTCTCTTAGTTATAAATGAGAGTTTGATAAAATAATTGGCTAGTTGCAGGACAGCTTTTCATCAGCAAGTAGCCAATTTCTAGCTGCTGATCAAGTGGGCCTTTTTAATCGCAGCAGTCATCATAGCCGTGGCAGTATACATCACTATTGGATCTCTAGATTGCTCTAGTACTGCATTTTATTAGTGTAAACACTTTAAAGTAAAATCCCAGAGTCGGATGTTCAAAAAGTAAAGGGACAGTACAAAAACTGATGTGGGATACCACTTAATCTTCCAACTTGATCCTTATCCAGACACGCAGCCTAGGTGGTCAGGGGGAAAGTGAGTGCAGCTAGTGTGCGACACTCCCCTACCTATACCAGACCAGGTCACATGGAAACAAGGTGCTTTGGGGGAGGCACAAGGTCCCCCCTGCCCCAAAACACCCACCCCCCCATGTTGAAGGCATGTGACCTGGTATAGTTTAGGAGGGGGGGTGCTTGCTCATCCCCACCCACTTTCCTGGCCTGCCGGGCCGCAAGCTTGGATAAAGGTCTGGTATGGATTTTGGGGGAGCCCACGCCATTTTTTTTATCAGGGGGGTTCCCTTTAAAATATATACCAGACTAAAGGGTCTCGTATGGTCTTGGAGGGGAAACTCTATGCCTTTTTTTAAGAATTTTGGCATGGAATTCCCCTTCAAGATCCACAGAGCACAAGTCGCATGCCAAAGTCAGATCAGTTAAGACGATGATCTGACTTTTATCCAATGTTAATGATATTCAATGGACTGAAGTAGGATCAAAGTCAGACCAAAGTAGTGCAGGAACCTTTTTCAAAGTCCGACCGACTTGTGTCGGACCAGTTAAGACGCCTCTCATAGGGAATTGATTTATACATTTCATGCGACATGTGCTCCAAATGTTAGAGCATTTGTCGTACCAGTGTGAACCCAGCCTAAGGGTAAAACAAATGTTAACACCTAAACAAAATTTAGCAGCTTAGTAAATCTGTACATATCATTGCAACTACTTTGTGTATCCAGGCGAGTTATACCTTGTTTTTCAGGAAAATTAGGCCTTCTTTTGGTGGTAAATGGTAACAGATATCTCCTGATTTTTTTGTTATTATCAAAGGAAAACAGTTAATAAAAAAGTAAAAAAATATTTAGCTGTATATCTCTTGCTATTACCAAAATTTACCACCGAAGGATAACCCAAAATAAATTCCCCTGCTCCCGATGATCACAGCGATACCGCATATGTGTATGTTAGTTGTTGTTTGTACCCTTAGCAGGGCCCAGAAACAATGGTGCACATTTTCCATTTTTTTATTCCACCTTAACCACTTGCCGACCAGCCGTCGCACTAATGCCCTGTACGCACGGTCGGAGATTGATCGGACATTCTGACAACAAAATCCATGGATTTTTTCCGACGGATGTTGGCTCAAATTTGTCTTGCATACACACGGTCACACAAAGTTGTCGGAAAATCCGATCGTTCTAAACGCGGTGACGTAAAACACGTACGCCAGGACTATAAACGGGGCAGTAGCCAATAGCTTTCGTCTCTTAATTTATTCTGAGCATGCATGGCACTTTGTGCGTCGGATTTGTGTACACACGTTCGGAATTTCTGACAACGGATTTTGTTGTCGGAAAATTTTATAGCAAGCTCTCAAATTTTGTGTCAGAAATTCCGATGGAAAATGTGTGATGGAGCCCACACACGATCGGAATTTCCGACAACAAGGTCCTATCACACATTTTCCGTCAGAAAATCCGTCCGTGTGTACAGGGCATTATACTGTGGCAGGTCGGCTCTCCTGCGCGAACCGATGTACCCGTACATTGGTCGGTGCATGTGAGATTGCTGGCACGCGTCTGCGGGTCCGGCGGACTCAATGTTCACCGGCCACCCACAATCGCTGTACACAGAGGCAGAACGGGGGTCTGCCATTGTAAACAAGGCGGATCCACGTTCTGACAGGGGACATCTCAGAGATCTGCTGTTCCCAGTGATCGAGAACATTTATCTCTGTCATGTCCCAAGCACCCCATCCCCCCTTCAGTTAGAATATGCTGAGGGAACACATTTAACCCCTTGATGTAATTTATACATTAATCAGTGCATTTTTATATCACTGATCAATGTAATAAAGTCACTGTTTCCCAAAAAGTGTCATTTGGGGTCAGATTTGTCTGCCGCAATGTCGCAGTCCCACTAGAAATCGCACATTTGCCGCCATTACCAGTAAAAACAACAACAGAATAAAATAAAAGTCCCTAAATCTATCCCATAGTTTGTAGATGTGATAACTTCTGCACAAACCAATCAATATACGCCTATTGCGATTTTTTTTTACCAAAAAAATGTAGAAGAATACATATTGGCTTAAACTGATGAATACATTTGTTCTTTTATATATTTTTTTGATATGTATTATAGCAGAAAGTAAAAAAGAACATTTTTTTTTTCGAAATTGTCACTCTTTTTTTGTTTATAGCGCAAAAAAACAAAAACCACAGATGTGATCAAATACCACCAAAAGAAACATTTGTGGGAAAAAAAGGACATCAATTTTGTTTGGGTACAACATCGCACGACCGTGCAGTTGTCAGTTAAAATGACGCAGTGTCGTATCGCAAAAAATGGCCTGGTCATTAAGGGGCAAATCCTTCTGGGGCTGAAGTGGTTAAACACACTAATGCCCTGTACACACGGTTGGATGTTGATCGGACTTTCCGACAACAAAATCCATGGATTTTTTCCGACGGATGTTGGCTCAAACTTGTCTTGCATATACACGGTCACACAAAGTTGTCGGAAAATCTGATCGTTCTAAACGCAGTGACGTAAAACACATGCGTCAGGACTATAAACGAGGCAGTAGCCAATAGCTTTTGTCTCTTAATTTATTCTGAGCATGCGTGGCACTTTGTGCGTCGGATTTGTGTACACACGATTGGAATTTCCGACAACGGATTTTGTTGTCGGAAAATTTTATAGCAAGCTCTCAAACTTTGTGTGTCAGAAATTCCAATGGAAAATGTGTGATGGAGCCCACACACAGTCGGAATTTCCGACAACAAGGTCCTATCACACATTTTCCATTGGAAAATCCGACCGTGTGTACAGAGCATAACACTGATGCTAATTTTAAAAAAATGTTTTGTTTTTTTAAGTCCTACCTAAAATATACTGACTTTGACCTTTGACCCCAGCCTTGACCCTAACACTAACCATGGCACTGACCTAAATCTAACCTTGCTCTATATATTTTTTTTATTATTTTTTATGTTTTTATTATTTTTTTTTTACAGCTTCACCATTCAGAAGAGGAAGTAAACACATAGGTGGGCTCACAGTGACGGCTCACTGTGATAGCCAATTGCAGCTTTAGTACGAGACCCAGGGCCCTCAGTGAGAGCCTGGTTTCTGTGCCGGGAGCACGCTGTACTGGGAGCACGCTGTGCGGCGCGCTCCCAGCACAAAGAGAGGCACGCATATATGTGGCCCCACAGAAAAAAGACCAGTCCAGGCCGCATATATATGTGTACCATTGATGGGAAGGAGTTAATTGAATATATGTGGCCCCACAGAAAAAAGACCAGTCCAGGCCGCATTATAAAATATATTTTTATGATCTGGAGTAAATCCATTACAATCATGGATCCACCTCTTCAGTCATAGCACTTCATCCCTCCCTTCAAATTAGCATTAGCAAATACAATCAAATAGCACAATTGTACATGTGAGATTAGTATTTTGAATTTATGGGCTGTTAATGTTTTTTTTTTTTTTTTTTTTTTTTTTTTTTCAACAAATATAAATCAGCATGACAAAAGGTATAAGAAAGAATTATGACAATTTAACACAGAAGCAGTCAAAATCTAAGTACAAACAATGTAAATAAGCTTGGTGGGGATATCTGTTCAGATAGATGTCAGCTTCTTCCCGTATTGGGTCATACAAACAAAAAAGAAGTTCCATACAGTATCCATGCTTCTGTCTCAACTACATGTTCAAACACAAGGATGCTCAAGAAATAGTGCAAATTGGAATCAAAAAGGAGCAGAAATGAGAGAATCAGAAGAAAATATAGAATCATCCCAAGGTTTCCAGATTTTTCCAAATTGGGGAAGTTTACCTTCGATTTTTGCAGTTAAATATATTCCATTTTATGCATATCTGTGATACTGGAAAGAGCGTGGTGTAAAGTGGGAGCGGTGGTAGAAAGCCAAAGTCTAGGGATGGCTCTTTTTGCTGCCAGAAGTACAAAAGACCCTAGTCTCTGTAGTGATTTAGGAATACCCGGGAAAGGTAGGCCCAAAAGAAAATGTATGGGGTTTAATGGAATAGATGTGGCAAAGAGTGATTGTAATAAATTTTGTATCTTGGTCCAATACGCACTTAAGATATGACAGTCCCAAAAAATGTGAAGGTGCGTACCTACGGACTGTCCACACCTCCAGCACAGATCAGAGAGAGAGGGATTTTGGGCATGTAGCAACTTTTTTTTTTGTACCAAAAAAATATTATCTTAATAGTGGTCTCCTTTTGTGCCACACATCTGGAAACTTTGAAAGCTGAGTCCCAGATTTTACCCCAATCTAATAATGAGATTGATCTATTTAGCATTTTGGACTATTTTGTCATGTATTTATGTATGGAATCAGTTAAAGGGGGCATTGCCTGAAGTATTTTATATATGGATGAGATTAGTTTTGGTTCATATGGGCCATTTGTACACAGCAATTCAAAATCTGTGCGTTTTTCTAAGGATAATGAGGGGAAGTTGGATTGGAAAAAATGTTTAATTTGTAAGTAAAAGTATTCTGTAGAGTTCGGTAAAACGTGTTTTTCTTTGAGGACTGAGAAAGGTAAAAGCTTACGTGTTACTGGGTGAACCAAATGTCGCAGTTGAAATATACCTGCATGAGTCCACGGAATTGTTCGCAGATAAGATAGTCCGTCCGGGATGTCTGGGTTGAAAAGAATATTCTGGAGAGGGGAGCAAGGTAGGGAAAGATGAAATTTATCCATACATCTTTTCCAGATTGATAGCGTAAAAAGCATCGGGGAAAGACACAAAGACCTTAGTTGGGGTATGAATTTCTTTGAGGATGGCCATAGTATATAGCACGGATGTACTGGGGCAGTAATCCCTATTTCAATTTCAGCCCATCTATTTGCAGCTTTTCTTGAGGTCCATGCAGTCAGTACTCTAAGATGAGAGGCATAATAATATTTAATAAAGTCAGGGGCGGCCAACCCACCTTTAGCTCTAGGAGAAAGGACTACCGATTGCGCAATTCTATGGGATGCATTATTCCAAATAAAGTTAAGGCACTTTCTCTGGAGATTTTTCAACTGCGACAAAGGGACTGGAACTGGGAGCGTTTCAAAGAGATATAGTAATTTGGGCAGTACCGGCATTTTAAGAACGTTAATCCTGCCAAGAAGGGAAATTGGGATGGAAGACCAATGTTGTAGGAGTTTAGCAATTTCTGCGAACAAAGGAGGGAAATTAGCTTGCTAAAGAGAGTGATATGAAGGGGTAAGATGAATTCCTAAATATTTTAGTGAGGTCTGGCACCATCTATACTTAAATCTGTTTTGTAAGGAGCTGAGAATATCTGAGGGTATATTGATGGGGAGAGTTTCTGTTTTGGTCTGATTAATACGAAAACCCGATAAGGACCCAAATGTGGAGAGAGTTTCATGTAAGGAGGGTAGTGAAGTATCGGGATGTGTGATGGTTAGTAAAATGTCATCTGCAAAAAGAGAGAGTTTGTAGTCCTGATGTCGCAGTGGAATTCCCCTGATATTAGGATGGGATCTAATAGCTGCTGTTAAAGGTTCTAGATTTAGTATAAATAATAGGGGCGACAGAGGGCAGCCTTGTCTCGTGCCATTACTGAGAGTAAATCGTTGAGATATAGGAGGACAACTGGACTTGAGACGTGGGGAGGGAATATAGGATTTGTAGAGCTTGTATAAAGGGGCCTGAGAATCCGAATTGGGTTAAGACTGCGAACATGAAGGGCCAACTTAATCGATCGAAAGCTTTTTGAGCATCTAAGCTCAAGACTATGGTGGGACGTTTGGTTCTAGTTATTAGGTCTATCAAATCTATGGTTCTTCTTGTATTATCTCCAGCATGTCTCGTGGGAACAAATCCTACCTGGTCCCTGTGGATCAGGAACGTTAATAGAGGGGATAATCTATTAGCTAATATCTTGGTAAAAATTTTGTAATCTGAATTCAATAGAGCGATTGGGCGGTAGTTGTCAGGTAGTGCAGGGTCCTTACCTGGCTTAGGAATTACTGTTATGTTTGCATGTAAGAATTGTGAATGTGGGATGGATCCCCTGAAGAAAGAGGAGAATAGAGATTGTAGATAGGGGGTTAAAGTTTGTGCAAAAGTTTTATAATAAATGTAAGGAAGACCGTCAGGGCCCGGAGATTTGTGAATTGGAAGATTTTTAATCACCTCTCCTATTTCCTCCCCAGTAATCGGAGAGTTAAGAGGTTATATGATCGGCAGAGATTTTTGGTAGCGGAAGGGAATCCATAAATTTATAAAACTCAGATTGTGAAAATTGAGGATGCAAATCAGGACCTAAACAGTTATATAGCCGACTATAAAAGTCACCAAAGACTTTTGACATAGCTTTCGGACAATATGTGGGAGAGCCATCGGATTGTATCAAGTGATCGGGGATCGATAGAAAGGGCCGTGGTTTTAATTTGTTAACCAGCATCCTATGTGGTTTGTTTGCGTAATCGTAAAATTTTTGCTTAGCCCACAACATGGATTTGGAAATTTGGTTCATATCAAAAGATTTGATCCGATCCTGGATTGAGATGACATTTCTCAATTTTTCCACCGTGGGGGAGGCCAGAAAATTTCCTTCAGCTATCTGCAGTTGAGTAATAAGATCATTTTTGAGTTGTACAGAATCCTTTTTTAGGCGAGAGCCCATAGCTATGCATTCACCTCTAAAAAAGGCTTTATGGGCCTCCCACAGGGTGGAAATCTCTGAAACAGAGCCATCATTAATCTGGAAAAATTCAGTTAGTTTCTGCTGTAATTGGGTTTGAGATAAAGGGTTTTTAAGCAAAGATTCATTGAGGCGCCAGTGGCAAGATTTAGTAAAAGACTTCGTCAATAGGACATTGAGTTCAATAGGTGCATGATCCGACCAGGTAATAGGATTTATTTCAGAAGAGACTACATAGGGAAGTAGAGGGCCTGTAATAAGGAAATAATCTAGTCTACAATAAGACTTGAGGGTGAGAATAAAATGTATAATGTTTTTGAGTTGGGTGTTTTATCCTCCAGGAGTCAAAAAGATTATGAGATCTAACTAATTTGCAAAAGGATGTTGATAATTTCTTGGAGGCAGATTGCAGAGTGGTTTGGAATAAAGTTTTCCTGTCCCTGGTCGGGGACATGCACACATTGAAGTCGCCTCCCATGATCATAAAAGGCTGGGAGAAGGGTTGTAGTTTCTCAAACACTTTTGCAAGGAAACCGATTTGTCCTACATTTGGTGCATATATGTTTACCAAGGAAAAGGAAGTGTTTAGGTGACTACATTTCAGGAATATGAACATACCATGAGGGTCTAAGTAGGAAGAGAGAATCTTAATTGGGCATGAGCGTTTATTAAGAATTGCCACTCCCGCTTTTCCAGAGGGATCAGAAGCAGTATATGCTACGGGAAAGTGTCGGGAAGCAAATTTAAAGGAGCCCCCGGATTTAAAATGGGTTTCTTGAACCATAATCACCTCTGCTCTGGATGATTTAAATTCTTTTAAAGCCTGCCATCGTTTTCCTATAGAATTTAATCCTTTTACATTACAGGAATAAACCTTGAGGGCCATATTTGGTCATATAGAAAAGTGCTAATATAGTATAAAAAACTGAGAACATATAAATGAGCATCCTTAAAATAGAACATTTGAAAACAAACATATCTAGCAGTTGGTATATTAATGTGAATATAATACTGAAAAAACATATAAAGGTCAAAAAGGAAAAAAAAAAGGAAAAAAGGAAAAAAGACCTGCACATGAAAACTCCAAAGGAGGTAAAAAAAAAAGGGAAAAAATTGAATGGGGAGAGAAAAAACAAAAAAAGAAAAAAGGAAAAAATTATTTTTGAAAAGCCTGAGAAAAAATTTCAGGCTGCCCAGGCAAAAGCCTTGGGTCATTAGGGGGGGCATGTTAGCCTGCAGGCACTAATGGAGGAGGGGGAGGTGGGGAAGTCCTCGTCTCAGCTTTTTGTAAAAAGAAAAACAGACAGGAAGAACAAAGGTATTTGGCATATTATTATAAACAAGCAAAAAAATCTAAGACAAGCTGGTAAAAGAAAATAGAGAAATTGTTAAAGGTGGAAAACGGCCACCAAAAAGGCATTGAATGGAAACATCAGTAAGAGGTGTGACCTCTCAACAAAGTGACCCAATTACAGTGAGGTCACTGGGATAGCCATGGCAAGTATTATCCAGCCATGGAAAAAAGCAAAAATTGAGAAAATAAAAGGAAAAAAAAAAAAGTCACATCAGGTTGGATATCTGTGATTATTGGCTCGTTGTGGGGTGGAGAAGTTCTTCTGGGATCTTCGTTGAACTGGGGTCCAGATTTTGGCTGGCGTGGTGAGTGGTTTGGGGTTCTGAGCTTGGGGTAGAGAATCTTCCTCGGGCAAAGGCGGAAGGCCTAGACTGCAGATAAAAGCTTCACTTTCGTAAAGGTCTCTCAGGGAATGTTGAACGCCATCTTTAGAAACGGTTAAGCGGAAGGGGAATCCCCAGCTCTAAGGAACCTGGTGGTTTTGTAGATGAGTAGTGACAGGATGGAAACTGCGTCTTTTGGCCAAAGTGATTGGGGAGAGGTCATTGAATATCTGAATTTTGTGTTGTTTATAGTCAATACGTGACTTGTTATGCGTTGCAAATGTGAGGGCTTCCTTGCTCTCGTAGAAGTGGAAGCGGACAATAACATCTCTGGGATTAGCATTAGGAGGAGGTTTTGGGGCCAGAGATCTGTGCGCCCTGTCCATACGCCAGTCTATGTCTGGGATGTGTGGGGCTAAAGTAACAAACAGGCCTAAAAGGTAGGGGCGTAATTCCTTGTCACTCACCGCTTCAGGGACTCCCCTGATCCTCAGGTTCTGAGGTCTTTCACGGTTTTCCAGGTCTTCCTGTTGAAGCTGGAGTTGGGAGACTGTATGTTTCAGGTTGGAGTTATCCTCTTCGAGAACATGTACATATTGGGTCAGTTCATCGAATTTGTTCTCCAATGTGTTGGTGCGTTCACCTAGCTGGTCAATTTCACCCTGTAACTCATGCGCTATTTTGCCCACCTCTTTAGCGATGCTGCGGGTTAGATCGTGTAGTAATGAGTTCAACTTTGTATCTAGAACAGCTACTGTCACTACATCTACGGGGTGGTCGGGTGGGGGAGAGTGCTGAGATAATTGGGATCTGTTATCATCCTGGATCATGCCTTCCGGCAGAATATGAGAGTCAGCAGTGTCCGAAGATCCCAGTTGTTCACTGGAGGTTGGGGATCGTTGTTTATATAAAAAGCGCTCCATGTTATTGGGGGTCCGCGACGATGGCGGTGGGATAAAGCCTCTATATATTGCCTTCTGGAAGCCAATCTTCCCCATGCAGTGTTAGGAAGGATCAGATAGCTTGTTATTATATCGCTCCTGTAATTAATAAGGAACCGCTAGCTTTGTAGGAGCATCTAATAAAGAGACGGGGACCAAAGTTCTCCTCTTACATGTCTGCTTCCCTGCACGCCAAACTGGAGGTGGTCACATTAGATAACAGGGAGAGTTGAGAGAATAGTTATGAAGTTTGCAGGTAATTGAAGAAATTGATGTTTGCAGGTAATTAATAGGTGGTTAAACTAAAGGGATTAGGTTGGAGGGGTACTTGGAGTACCAAGATGGCCGCCGGCTTCCAGGACTAGGCCGAAGCCGCGGTCTTTCCTAGCAGCTGAGGCCGGACAGACGTGTGCTGCTCTTCACAAGCCCGAATCGGATCTTTAGGGCCTGAAGGTAGGGTCTCTGGGGGTTAGATACTGTGTCTGGCAGCGGCAGAAAAAGGATCGGGCGAATGCCCTTTTACTCACAGAGTCCAGGGCTGCAGGTGTCTGGATGGTAGGCCTAGTAATGGCGGCAGGCCGTGAGGGGATCCGGGATGAAGGGAAGAGGACCCGTTCAGCTCTCCTTCACTATGCGACCATCTAGCTCTCCCTGATGGCATCCCGGACGTCCCGGGTGGGGGGTCCCGGTCAAGGCCTTTACTCGTCTCCCATTCCGCAGGCTCTGGACGAGCCGTAGGCCCCAATATGGCGGCGGGAGATCTCAGTGCGGGACAGGCAGAAGGCCCAGAGAAGCCTGACTTTGCTGGATTCCAGTCAAGATCCAGCCGGATCTGTAGCGGAGAGGGTCTAGGTTATTCCCAGCTGTAAATAAGCTTCTCTCGAGGGTAGATGAGGCAGGGATGGCAGTGGATGGAATTTGCCTGGACGGAGCACAGCGTCCACACGTCCTCCCTGTATCTCGTCCAGCCATGCCCCCCCTATGGGCTATTAATGTTTTAAGACAACAGAAGTTTATATTTAGTGTTCACTGCATTGTTTAGCTACCTCACACCAGCTTGGTTCTTTATTTCCAAACATTGTGGCAAAATATAGGATTACCTTTTGGTGTCTACTTTCCAAAAAGGTGTCATTTTGGGGGCTTTTGTACTGTCCTGACACTTTTTTTTATAATAATTTATGTTTAGTAAAAGAAAATAAAGGAAAAGGGTTTTTTAAACTTTTTCTTTTCTACCGTATATTAAAAGTAGAAAGAAATGGGTTAGTAAATACCACAACAAGAGTCTATCTATTAAAAAAAATCAAACAACTTTCATTTCAATTTACAATTGCATGGCCAACTAATTGTCAGTCAAACCTGAAAAATGGCCTAGAAAGAAAAGAGGTAACATGCAGGTATTTAGGGGGCTGTGCATTTTTAATGTTGCTCTTAAAGCCACACAAAAAGACCCCTTCCCCTGTACAGTGTTTTTTTTATTTTTTGGCACCCACTGGCAGTGCCCATCTCCCCATGTACAGTATGTTTGCTTTTATCTTTTAAAACATTTTCTAGATTAAAGAAAGCTTTATTTACGTTTTTTACTTCTTTAGTAACTAATAGAATAAATTTGATAAACTACAATTTTTTTTTTCTTTTAACCCTCTACACTGTACTGTCTGTGGGGCATACCGCTGGTAAATAACCTACATTGCTCTGACACAAAACTGGGCTATGATATCAAATCCTAGCTTTTAAGGTACTAGACCTGATTTCTATGTTAGACAAGGTTACCTGAGATTTAATGTTACCCTTATCACAATATCAATGTAAATACTGAGATGGGGCAGATAATTTTTTTATGGTTTTGTTATCACAATAAACCAATTATGCATAACAACAATCCATTAGCCGACAAGCAGAAAAAAAATAGTGCTAACAGAAAACAGACATAGCCCTATACTATTCTGGGCTATGTATTTCTTTGTGACGTGTTTAGTGAGGCCAAGAGGTTATCTTCGGTAGTGCTAGAATTGTGTTTTGCTTGATGTACAGTACAGTGACTGGGACTCCGTGAAGATGAATATAATCAAAAGCCTTGTTTTGAAAGGACATTATGGAACAGATGCTTGGAAGAGCGTAAAAAAACAGACTGAGGAAATCCTTTGGAGACTGGCATTTTGTCTTGAGAATAAACAGATGTTTTATAAGGTCTAAACAATGTAGACAGAAGCATTGTTATAGACTTTAAGGTCAGCATGTTTTAACACATCTAATTATCTCTACTGATGACGAGAAAATAAAACAAGGAAAAAAAAAAAAAAACTAAAAAATTCAGTTTTGTAGGTTTACAGTCTAGTGAAATCCATGAGACTATCAACGTTCAAATCAATTGACTTTTTGAGGCAGTGCAGATTACTAATGTCAGGGTCATTATGATGGGATATGACCCATGAGCTAGGTTAACTCTAGCATTCCATTATGGTAAAACATAATTAAATTTGCTCCAACAATCACTTTTTTGAGTCTTGGTCCGTTAGTTAAATTAGACCTTGCTCTTTAAAACAACTAACCTTGGCAATGCCTGATGATGTGTCCAATCAATGTAAACATTTGGTAAATGTTCTACATTTTAATTTGGGTTAATAATGTTGGACAGAAGCTAAACAGGGAACATGATAGAGGTATGTTCTCTCTTAACTTGTCACTTTTGTTATGTAGTTTTCAATTAACCCCTTTATAAATTCCTTTCCAAAGTCAAAGTTATTTAAAGTGGAAGGTATTTTTTTTCATCTGTGTCGTTCCTTAACTCTAATCAATCTGTGTTGATTTTTTTAACCCAAAACTCTCAGGCACTATATTTTATGTAACTGCAATACAAGTGCCATCATGGTCCATGCTAAATGGGCTAAAGAACTTTTGATCATGTCATGATCATGTGACTTTCATGGGAGAATTTGTAGGACAATGGGAGAAGTTAACATGTGAAAATCAGTGAAACACAATAGTGAATGGAAAATGTTTTTATGGCAATGTTCATGGTTAGGTCACTTGGTAGTAAGTATAGTGTTATAATTCATAATATTTTGATTTTGATTCTCTTGTGACAGCTATATTTTAACCTTACACAATATTTAAATCATATGTTAATATTTTAAGTAGTAGTAAGGCCAAGCCTTTTCTGGAACTTTATGTTTACAAGTTTAAATTAGTATTTTTTGCTAGAACTCCCAAACATTATATATTCTTTTTTTCAGCAGAGACCCTAGAGCAGGGATTTCCAAACTACAGCCCTCCAGCCAGTGCAGGAACAAGATCAACCAGCACCCAGGGCCAACATGCCAAGCTGCGCCCCCCCTCCCCCATGGCCAGAGGTCAGGATTGGATAAATTACAAAGTACAAGGAACAAGAGCAAAAATAATGTACAGTGTGCAGGAGTCAGGAGAGGAAAACATACAGAGTGCAGAGGTAAGGTGTATGTACAGTAATATACAATGTGCAGGAGTCAAGAGCGGGACAAGTGCAGAGACCAGGGGTATATACACCCTAGTGCATAACCGTACCCCTATGAGGCATTTTACACCTACATATAGGGATGAGCCGAACACACGCTCCGGTTCAGTTCACACCAGAACATGCGAACAGGCAAAATATTTGTACGAACAAGCGAACACCATTAAAGTCAATGGGACACGAACATGAAAAATCAAAAGTGCTCATTTTAAAGACGTATATGCAGGTTATTACCATAAAGAGTGTTTGGGGACCTGGGTCCCGCCCCAGGGAACATGTATCAATGCAAAAGAAGTTTTTAAAATGGCCGTTTTTTCAGGAGCATTGATTTTAACCACTTGCCACCCGCCATATAGCAGAATGACGGCGGCAAAGTGGTTTCAATAACCTGACTGGGTGTCATATGACGTCCTCAGGATATTGGGCCGCTGCGCGCCCCCGAGGGGGTGCGCATCGCGTCGATCGTTGTTGCAACACCGATCTAGGTAAAGAGTCTCTGACGGAGACTCTTTACCACGTAATCAGCCATGTCTAATCACGGCTGATCACAATGTAAATAGGAAGAGCCGGTGATCGGCTTTTCCTCACTCGCGTCTGACAGACGCGAGTAGAGGAGAGCCGATCGGCTGCTCTCCTGACAGGGGGGGTCTGTGCTGATAAACAATCATCCCACCCAGGACCACCAGGGAAGCTGCCCAGGACCACCAGGGAAGCCATCCACACTGGACCACCAGGTATGCCCCCTAGACCCCCAGGAAAATACTAATCTGTGCACAGGCAGCTGCCAATCAATGCCCAGGCAGCTGCCAATCAGTGCCCACTCCAATGCCTACCACTGCTAGTGCCACCAGGGATGCCTATCAGTGCCGCGTATCAGTGCCACGTATCAGTGCCGCATATCAGTGCCGCATATCAGTGCCGCATATCAGTGCCGCATATCAGTGCCCATCAGTGCCACGTATCAGTGCCCATCAGTGCCACGTATCAGTGCCCATCAGTGCCACCCATAAGAACCCATCTTTGCAGCCTTTCAGTGCCCATCAGTGTTACCCATCAGTGCCCATCAGTGCCCACCAGTGCCACCCATGAGTGGCCATCAGTGCCGCCAATCAATGCCCATCAGTGCTGCATATCAGTGCCACCCATCAGTGCCGCCTACCAGTGCCCATCAGTGCCGCATATCAGTGCCCGCTCATTGATGCCACCTCATCTGTGCTGCCTTATCGGTGCCTGTCAGTGTCCGCCTTATCAGTGCCCATCAGTGAAAGAGAAAAGCTGAGTTAGACTTACCGGTAACTCCTTTTCTGAGAGTCTTCCAGGACAGCCCATGAGACCTTGGGCTCATCCTACCAGGACAGGAAACACGTCACCCCCACCAGATAAAAGGGCGGTCCTCCAGGCCCATGTCAGTATTCTCAAGAACCGTAGGACCCTGCAAAACATATGCATAATACACATAACTTCAGACAATACCGGGTGGGAATCTGGCTGTCCTGGAAGACTCTCAGAAAAGGAGTTACCGGTAAGTCTAACTCAGCTTTTCTCCAAGTGTCTTCCAGGACAGCCCATGAGACGATGAGCCAGAACTTACCAGTCTAGGGAGGGACAACTGCCTGAAGGACCTTACGACCAAACGCCTGCTCCTGAGCTGATAGGAGATCCAGGCTATAATGTTTAATAAAGGTCGAGGAACTGGACCAAGTGGCAGCCCTGCAAATTTGTTCCGGTGAGGCACCAGCCCTCTCAGCCCAAGACGTAGACAAGGCTCTAGTTGAGTGTGCAGTAACAAAAGGTGTAGGGACCTCCCTAGTTTTGTAAGCTTCCAAGATGGCTTGCTTTATCCATCTAGCCAATGTATCTTTAGATGCACTATTCCCCTTGTGAACTCCAGAAAAGAGGACAAACAAGGTATCAGTTTTCCTAAAGGTCTTCGTGACCTCAAGATAGACCAAGAGAATCCTTCTTACATCTAGAAAACTACATTTTCTTTCTAAGTCGCCCTGTGGCGAACTACAAAAGGTTGGCAATACAATGTTCTGAGATCGGTGGAATGTACTTGCCACCTTGGGCAAAAAACCTGGATCGGTTTGTAACACAACTCGATCCTCAAAAATCGTGAGAAAGGGCTCCCTTACTGATAGGGCCTGCAACTCACTTACCCTACAAGCTGAGGTAACAGCTATAAGGAACACAGTTTTTAATGTAAGTAACTTAACTGACATACTTTCCAGAGGTTCAAACGGAAATTCTACCAGAGTTTGAAGTACTAGGGACAGATCCCACATTGGACAACTTCTCACTACTACTGGTCTGGCCCTAGAGATAGATTTGAAAAATCTGGCTATAGTGGGATTTTCCAGGAGAGAAAACTGGAGGAACACACTAATAGCTGCCGCCTGTACTTTTAAGGTACTGACAGAAAGACCTTTGTCGACACCCTCTTGGAAAAATTCCAAAATAGACGGAATATCATGAGTTAATCTATCCTTTTCAGATAACCATGAGTTAAACCTTTTCCAAACTTTGGAATATATGGCTCTAGTAACCGGCTTCCTGCAATTAACGAGAGTCCTGACTACTTTGTCAGAGAACCCTTGGGCGCTCAGTATCTTTTCTTCAGATACCAGGCCGTCAAGTTTAAGGAAACCACCTGAGGGTGTGATACTGGACCCTGCAATAATAGGTCTTCCCTTTTCGGAAGACTCCACGGAGGCTCTGAAACCAGAGACTGTAGCAGGGAAAACCATGGACTCTTGGGCCAAAACTGGGCAATTAGAATCAGATCTGTCTCTTCCAGCCGAAACTTCCGGAGGACTTCTGGAATCAGTCTGATTGGCGGAAAGGCATAACATAGGCCTGGAGGCCACGGGTTTGCCAGAGCATCGATCCCCAAGGCTTGGTCTGCCGGGTTCATGGAAAAGAATATCTCCGTCTTGTGGTTGTTTCGGTTTGCGAACAAATCCGCTACGGGATAACCCCATCTCTTGGTGAGGTCTGCAAAGACTTCGGGGTAAAGGGACCAGTTGTCTCGGTCTATCCTGTGACGGCTGAGATAATCTGCCAGGTAATTGTTTGTCCCCTTCAGGTGTACAGCAGAAATAGAGGCTAGATTCCCCTCTGCCCATGAAAGGATCTCCTGGGCAATGGACTGAAGCCTCCGGCTTCTCGTGCCTCCCTGCTTGTTGATATACGCGACTGTCGCTATATTGTCTGACAGAATTTGGAGGTTGTGACCCCTGATCTCCATCTGAAAAGACTGGAGGGCTCTCTGGACTGCAAGCAGCTCTCTTTGATTGGATGAGGCCCTTGCCTCCTCTGGGGACCACTCTCCTGCTACTGCATTGCTGAGGTGGGCCCCCCATCCCCAGGAACTCGCATCCGTGGTAATCCTTCGGGAAATGGGAAAGGACCATGGGAGACCTCCTGCTAGGTGCTGACCAGCTCTCCACCACCACAGGCTTCTTTTTATCCTGTCGGGAAGCCAGATCCTTGACTCCAGGGACCTTACGTCCCCGTCCCAGTTTCTTAAAAGAAACCTTTGTAACGGACGCTGAGGGAGTCTCGCCCATGGTACTGCGGGAAAACATGAGGTCATAAGACCCACTGCCCTCGACACCTGTCTCAGAGAGACCGACTGGTTGGTCTGCAATGCTGACATAGTCTGGAACACTTTGGTAATCTCCTGAGGAAGGAAAACTCTTTGGTTCACTGAGCAAAAATCGTAACCCAGATAAGTTACTTTCTGGGCCGGAATCAAGGACGATTTTTCTTTGTTTATTAGCCAGCCTAGGGACTGTAAGAAGTCCTGTACAGCCTGGAGATCCTCCAACAGCCTTTGGTATGATTTTGCCACTATCAGGAGGTCGTCTAAGTAAGGGATAACCGTTATTGCCTTTAATCTTAGTGGAGCCAGCGCTTCCCCCAACACCTTCGTAAAGATGCGTGGGGCTGAGGAAAGACTGAAGGGGAGGGCCTGAAATTGAAAATGTCGGGTCCCCATACCCGTCTTCACTGCCAAAAACTCAAAAACTTTTGGAAGGCTGGATGGATAGGGATGTGAAGATAAGCATCCCTTAAGTCCAACGTGGCCATAACGCAGTTTGGGTATAGTAGGTTTTTGATTGTAAAAACCGTCTCCATACGGAAATGCTTGTATCTGATGGACTTGTTTAAGGTCCAGAGATTCTGGATAAGTCTAAACTTTCCTGCCGGCTTTCTGACCACAAATACATGGGAATAGAATCCCTTGCCCTGCTCCGATCGAGGAACAGGAATCAGTACTTTTTGATCTAATAAGTCTCCGATCTGGAGACCCAGAGCCCTCGCTTTCTCCCGATCTTGTGGAGGAAATGTGACCAACAAACGTTCTGGTGGTTGGTGAACAAACTCCAGCCTGTACTCGTTGGTCACTAGGTCCAGGACGAAGGGGCTCAGAGTGACTGCTGCCCACTGTGGGATGAAGGCCCTCATTCTCCCTCCCATCGGGAAACACAAGTCACTGCGGCTTGGCGGGCTGTTGAGGAGGGTTAAACAGCACTCCCTCTTTGCCTCTGCCTTTGTGCCCAGTCCAATGCTTTTTCGGCCTGCTGTCCTTTTCTCTAGGACTCTGTTGCCTGCTTTGGCCAGGAAAAATTTTTCTGGCTGTCTGAACTCTTTTTCTCTGGAAACGCCTTTTTCTTATCAGCCGTGTGTTCCAGTGCCTCCTGTAGACCTGGGCCAAATAAATGATCGCCAGTTAAAGGAAGGCCACAAAGGCGCAACTTGGAGGCCGAGTCCCCTGACCAGGTCTTAAGCCAAAGGCTTCTCCTGGCCGAGTTCACTAGAGCCGAAGTCCTGGCTGACATTCTTACCGACTCAGCGGAAGAATCTGCCAAAAAACCCACTGCCTGAAATAGGAGAGGAAAAGACTTTAAAATTTGCTCTCTGGAGGTACCTGCTGACAGATGTGACTGAATCTGAGTCAACCAAACCTCCAGATTTCTGGCCACACAAGTGGAAGCCAGAGCTGGTTTCAGGTTTCCAACTGCTGAGTCCCAGGCTCTGTGGAGAAGGCTAACCCCCCTCTTGTCCATCGGATCCTTAAGCGTACCCATATCATCGAACGCCAGGTCCGAGTTTTTTGAAACCTTTGAAAGAGGTGCGTCTAACTTGGGATTCTTATTCCATGGCTGCGCAGTGTCCTCATCAAAAGGAAACCTCCTTTTTAGGTTACTAGAGAAGAATGGTTTTCTCTCAGGATTATCCCATTCCAGTTTAATAGTATCAACCAAAGAACTATGAACTGGAAAAACTCTCAATTTTCTCTTATGCAATCCTTTATACATAAGATCATGTTTGGATAACTGAACCTCTTCCTCTTTTAATTCAAGGGTAGTATAGATAGCCTTTAATAAGTCATCTACATCCTCAACAGATAACTTAATTCTTGAGCCTCGAGTGGATTCTCTATCTCTGGGCTCTGTATCTGACCCTGATTCTTCCAGAGAAGAATGGGTAGATCTGACCTCAGCCTCAGAGTCCTCACTCTCTGCCTGCTGCAGAGTGCTTACTGACGCCTTCAGTGAAGACGGACCCTCTGCTGGAGTCTGGAGCTTGTCAATAAGCGTTCTAAAGGAACTGAAGGTGGACGCAAGCTCATCCCTAACAGAAGTAAGCATCTTCTGGCAAGAGGCAACCGGGTCATCCTTTACTAGGCGTTCTATCCAGGAGCGACAAACTGCTTTGCTCCATGAGGAGCTCAATTTGTTTGCGCAAACTGCACATTTCCTTTTAAGTGGCTGCGCTTGGACCTTGTCCTGAGTCTTGGTCTGCAAGACAAAAATAAATGACCCACAATGTAATTAAAGCCACCCAATCACTCCGTAACACCACGTGCAGGAGGGAGGAAATGTGTCCCCTTACACCCACTACTACAGAGGGGGGAGGGGGAGGGAACACTCACAGGGATAGCAAGGTGGTGACAGAACACCCCAGGCTTACCTGTGAGGTGCTGGTGTTGGGAACTGCATCCGCTGCCTGTGCAGGTACTGCAGGAGGATCCATTCTGCCCCTCTTGGTCATCCACAGCCTGGCTGCTTAACACCAAGAAACACCAGCAGCCAGCGTTCTCTGTTCCCGCCGTTTATGAAGACTGGAACCTCGTCTCCGACGCCCGATGATGAGGTCATATGTAGAAGTAACCCTCCCCAGGCACTTCCTGTGGGCCAGCTTGGAGCGCAATAGCTCCGCCCCCTCGAGCGCTGCTGCTTCCTCCATTCCCTGCTCAGATCAGCCACGCTGTCGGCAGGGAAGGACATCCGAAGCTCAGCTGAGCTATAGTGCAATGCACTGCACTAGGGGCACAACCTCACACCGGTCCTGGCCCTCTCCAGGCACTGAGGACAGGGAACAGCAGCACAGCCAACCTCCCCAGCGGTGTGCTGCTTCTGGCAGAGGAAGAGATAAGTGATATGCCCCAGAAAATAGCCATACAAAGCCCCTGCTTATAAGGCCTATGGGAGCAGGTTCCATGAACATGTTACCCCCCATCTGGAGGAAACACAAATAACTGACATGGGCCCGGAGGACCGCCCTTTTATCTGGTGGGGGTGACGTGTTTCTTGTCCTGGTAGGAGGAGCCCAAGGTCTCATGGGCTGTCCTGGAAGACGCTTGGAGAAAACTTACTTATTTACAAAATTTTTTTAACAGAAACAAAAGCAAAACTTTCATTTTTTTTCAAAATTGTCGGAAAAAAGTAATTTAAAACTGCTCGCGGCTGTAATGAATTGTCGGATCCCAGCAATATAGATAAAAATCATTGAAAAAAGGGCATGGGTTCCCTCCCCAGTCTTTTACAAGGCCCTTTGGGTTGTATGAATATTAAGGGGAACCCTGCACCAAAATAAAAAAAATGTGTGGGGGTCTCCCCAAAATCCACACCAGGCCTTTCAGGTCTGATATGGATATTAAAAATGGCGTAGGGGTCCCCCATAAATCCATACCAGGCCCTTCAGGTCTGGTATGGATTTTAAGGGGAACCCTGCACCAAAATTTTAAAAAAATGGCATGGGGTCCCCCCAAAATCCATACCAGACCCTTAGCTGAGCATGCAACCTGTCAGGCTGAAGGAAAAGGGGGATGAGAGAAAGCCCCCTTCCTGAAGCATACGCTTCAGGAGGGGGAGCTTTGGGGTACCCCCAAAATACCTTGTCCCTATGTTGATGGGGACAAGGGCCTTGTTCCCACAACCCTTGCCCGGGGGTTGTGGGAGTCTGTGGGAGGGGGCTTATTGGAATCTGGAAGCCCCCTATAACAAGGGGACCCCCAGATCCTGGCCCCCCTATGTGAATGGGTATCGGGTACATTGTACCCCTACACATTCACCAAAAAAAGTGTCAAAAATAGTAAAAATGACAGTAGACAGTTTGGGACAAATCCTTTATGAAAAAATAAAAAACAAAAATATCTGGCAATGTAAATCTATCGTCCATCACGCCGCCCGATGAATCAAAAAAGAAAAACACAACTCCACCTCCATGGGAGGCTCCCGCCGACTGAAGCCTCTTCACGATGACTGCTGTTATATAGCTGAGGGCGGGGCCACCCTGTGACGTAAACGGGTGACCCCGCCCCTCCTGACACCACGTGGCACCCATTTACGTCACCGGGTGGCCCTGCCCTCAGCTATATAACAGCTGTCATCACGAAGAGGCTTCAGTTAGTCGGAGCCTCCCATGGAGGTGGAGTTTTTTCCATTTTTTTCTGTTGTTGGTTGTCAGACGTGTGATCGAAGATGAATGGACATCGCGGGACCCCCCATGTTAAGGGCATGTGGCCTGGTATGGTTCAGGAGGGGGGGCGCTCTCTCGTGTCCCCCCTTTTCCTGCAGCCTGCCAGGTTGTGTGCTCAGATAAGGGTCCAGTATGGATTTTGAGGGGAACCCCTAAGCTATTTTTTTAAATTTTGGCACAGGGTTCCCCTTAAAATCCACACCAGACCTGAAGGCCCTGGTATGGATTTTTGGGGGACCCCTACACCATTTTTTTTTAATATGGCGCAGGGTTTCCCTTAATATCCATACCAGACCTGAATGGCCTTGTATATTTTGGGGGGACCCCACAATTTTTTTTCAATGATTTTTATCTATATTGCCAGGATCCAACAATTCATTACAGCTGAGAGCAGTTTTAAATTACTTTTTTTCCCTTTAGAAATGTCATTTTGCTGTGGTACTGTACTAAACATGGGAAAAATGTGCTACTTTACAGGCATACTAAGTACAACCCCCAGGCACGATGTTTAAAGGAATATTTCATTTTTTATTGTTTCACTTTAAGCATTAATAAAATCACTTCTCCTGAAAAAAACTGCCATTTTTAAAACTTTTTTTGTATTGATACATGTCCCCTAGGGCAGTACCCAGGTCCCCATGACGTGTTTTCAATGATTTTTATCTATATTGCCGGGATCCGAAATTCATTACAGCCGCGAGCAGTTTTAAATGAGATTTTTTCCTTTAGAAATGTAATTTTGCTGTGGTATTGTTCTAAACACGGGAAAGATGGGCTATTTTACAGGCATACTAAGGATGCCCCCCAGGCACGATATTTAAAGGAATATTTCATTTTTATTGTTTCACTTTAAGCATTAAAATCACTGCTCCTGGAAAAACATTTTTAAAACTTTTTTTGCATTGATACATGTCCCCTGGGGCAGGACCCAGGTCCCCAAACACTTTTTATTACAATAACTTACATATAAGACTTTAAAATGAGCACTTTTGGTTTTTCATGTTAGTGTCCCATAGACTTTACCAGTATTCCGCATAATGTTTGCTGTTCAGCGAACACCCGATGTTCGAGTCGAACTTACGTTCGACATGAACATCGGGCCCATCTCTACCTACATATATAAGCCACACATACATCATATATATATATATATATATATATATATATATATATATATATATATATATATATATATATATATATATATATATATACATATATATACATACACACATACATATATACATACACACACACAAAAAAAAGTCACTTTAATTCTCTGCCCCTAGACTAAATGAGTGGGGTGCCCCACTGCAAGGGTGGATATTTTTTTCCTGGTTCAGATTTAAACCTCTATTATGGAAGAGAAAGTCAGAGAAGACACCATTTTTTTAAATATATATATATATATATATATATATATATATATATATATATATATATATATATATATATATATATATATATATATATATATATATATATATATATATATATATATATATATATATATATATATATATTTAAAAAAATGGTGTCTTCTCTGACTTTCTCTTCCATAATAGAGGTTTAAATCTGAACCAGGAAAAAAATATCCACCCTTGCAGTGGGGCACCCCACTCATTTAGTCTAGGGGCAGAGAATTAAAGTGACTTTTTTTTAATAACAAACATGTTATACTTACTTGCTCTGTGTAATGGTTTTTGTACAGAGCAGCCCCAATCCTCTTCTTCTGGAGGCTCCCCCTGCTGTCTGGGCCAATGAGGAGGGAGAGAGCGCAATTTAAATCTCTTCCCTATATTTACTATGTGGACAAAGATGCCAACACTATATGTATCCCCACATATGTTAGTGTATTTTTCTTTGTATCAGCATGGTGCTTAGTACTATATGTGTGCTATCAATACACTTATAAATTATATCAAATTTAGTGCATGTGTCATTAACTCATGTCAAATATAACCATGTGAATTATATATCACATGAATATGGAACCAAAATACCAGTGCTGCAAACAGAATTGTGAGGGGTGAATCCCAGACTCCCAGTGCTGTAAGTAGAATACCAAAACATATAATGTGAATAACTCATAAATATTCAATTACATATCACATGACCAAAATCCCTGTGCTGCAAAAACATTTTGTGAGGGAGTGAAGACTAGACTTGTGCACAACAGAAAATTCTGTTTTGTTTGTTTTGTTTTTATTCGTAAAATACATAATTTAATTCTGTTATATTCGTTATGTTAATTCATTTTCGGATAATTCGTTATTTCTGTAGAGTGTCGATATTCGTTATACCGAATCAATTTGTTTTGTATGTACATCGATTTGATTCAATATTTATGTATGTATATATATTCATGATAAGAGATTCATAGTTTGTAAAGTCGTTTGTTTATTGAATCCACTAACACACACAATTGCAATATCTCTTCTTCTCTGCTCAAATACAATACAATACAAATACAATACAACACCCTTCTCACTCAGTTCTCAGGAATGCACTTTGCCAGTAATCCAACCTGCAGCACAAAATTAACTGATTGGACTGTAAGATTTACTCTGAGTTAACCCTTTGTTTCATTAGACCTTTAACGAATGAACGAATCATGTTGAATAATTTCTTTTGTATTAGTTGAAATTAGTTATTTTTTCAAAATTCGGCCGAATTTCGATTCGTTACGAAACACATTGCACATGTCTAGTTAAGGCCACACTCCTGGTGCTGTAAATAAAAGTGTAAAATACTTTAACATATAATGTGAATAACTCCCAAATAACATTCAAACAACTCTAGTCAAATTCTTATGGTTCATTTGCACACAATTTGGTGCGGGAGTTACTACCAAACTCCCAGTGCTGCAAATCAAACACAGTGTAAAGCAGTCCACTAAAACAAACAGTTCACTAGAGAGCAACTGATTTTGTGCACGCTGCTGGATCGAGATGGGGCTCCAGCAAGTTGTTGACAGATTCCTCCATCCACACAAGTGGGATGAATGTGGGAATCTCCCATCACTGGGACATTATATTCTGACATGTACTCTCCCCTGTCAGAACACACTGATTAACACTGCAGCCGTTTGGCTGCAAACAGCTAACTGAACAAGGATTTCCAGCAGAAGATGATATAACAATTGTTTTCTGCCTAACACAGAGGGCTACACACAGATCAAAATTCAGCCCCTGCTGAACCAGATGAATTTTGATCTGTGTGTACCCAGCTTTACCTTATCCCATGCTTCAGCAGGCTCACTGCAGTGCTGTTACTGGTCCCCTGCAGCTCCTATGTAAGTTGGAGGGACTGTGGTCACACTTCAGCCTCCACTTTGGACCATACAGGTTTAATCTTCCTGAATATGGGATGATGTCATAGGGAGGAGGAGAGCGCGTGGGAGTGACGTCATCGCGGCTCCAGCCAATCGGAGTGCCGGAGCTGCGAACACAGAAGTTACTCCGGAGGAAGATGTTGGCCGTGTACTCAGACTGCCGACGCAGATTCAGGGCATCGCTCTGAGGTAAGTATTTCATAATGAGCTAGTATCCGATGCATACTAGTTCATTATGCCTCTGTCTTGCAGGGTTTTTTATTTTTTGTGCTCTAAACAAAAAAAGAGCGACAATTTTGAAAAAAACGCAATATTTTTTACTCTTTGCTATAATAAATATCCCCCAAAAATATATGAACAAACATTTTTTTCATCAGTTTAGGCCGATATGTATTCTTCTACATATTTTTGTTAAAAAAATTGCAATAAGCATATATTGATTGGTTTGCGCAAAAGTTATTTGTTTACAAAGGCATCTCCCCGTTCTCCCGCTTGGTGACACGATCACGGGCACCCGGCGGACATCGAGTTCATGGGACCCGCGGTCACGGAGTAAGCGCCGGTGGCGCATGTGCACTTACAGTGCTTATTAAAGGGGACGTACCTGTACGCCCGTTTGCCCACCCGTGCCATTTTGCCGACGTATATATCGGCGTGCATCGGTCGGGAAGGGGTTAACCTATTAAAGAATTTTACTTTCACTTTCTATAAATGTTCCCTGCAGAGTGCAGGGCAGGTTTACATCACAGTATGGAATGCAGAGCAGTCGGGACTCACAGTAGAAGAGGATCCAGCCTGCCATCCGTGCTTTACACATCTTCACTTTGCCCTGGAGGAGGTCTCTGCTGTGTGCTGGGCGGGAACCAATTATCGATGCTGCAGTATAAGGTTCTCTTCCTGCCCTGCCCACATGTACTGTCGCTGGGACTGTACCAGCCTGGACCCAGGGGCGGGGGGACTCACAGGAACTCAAGAAGGGAAAGGGGTATATCTGCTGCTGCAGATAGGAGGTAGGCAGCAGGCAAGGACATAATCTTTGTTTTGGTCAGGTAACAGGGGCATACAAATGTCACAGCTTGATTTTGTGGACAATTTTTTCTGCTCACAACATGCCCCCCCACCCACACATACACCACCCAGGACAGAAGCCCTGCCTGCCCACCCCTTGTACCGGCCCTGCCTCCAGCTGTTGCTGAACTACATGTCCCATGAGGCATTGTAAAAATCTGACATTCACAGACATGACTAGGCATGATGGTAATCGTAGTTTCTGAACAACTGGAGTGCCATAGTTTGGAAACCCCTGCCCTAGAGAATAAAATAGCAATTGTTGCATTATTTTATGTCACACCGCATTTGCGCAGCTGTCTTTCAAACACAATTTTTTTTGGGAAAAAAAAAGTACACTTTTTCAATGAAAAAAAAACTAAAACAGTAAAGTTAGCCAGATTTATTTGTATAATGTAAAAGATGATGTTACAGCGAGTAAATAGATACCTAACATGTCATGCTTTAAAATTGTGCACGCTCGTGGAATGGCAAAAAGGTACGGCACTTAACACTCTCCATAGGCGATGCTTAAAAAATTCTTACAGGTCGCCTATTTAGAGTTACTGTACAGAGGAGGTCTCATACTAGAATTATTGCTCTCGATCTAACAATCGCGGTGATACCTCACATGTGTGGTTTGAACACCATTTACGACTTACATATGTGGGAGCTTCTGTGCGCGAGCACGGAGGGACAGGGTGCTATAAAAAAAAAATGTGTTATTCATTAGACGTCATTCTGGTCTTCTAAGGGTATAGAGCCGAGTGGGGGATATCTTGCCCTCACTCGGCTTCCTGCCTAGGCATCCGATGGATTGGATCAGCTTTGGGCTTACTGACGACCGGGAAGCGGCATGAGGACACCTCTCTCTTAAAGTGATCTTGTGGTGAATCTGCCACTGAGACCATTTTTATCTGCAAGAGAATCGCCACAGTACAAAAGGATACCAGGGTTATGGCAGCTAGCTAGCTATTTAACATCAAATGATGAAAATGTACTGTGGGCGATCGTCAAGTGGTTAATATTAGCAATAATAGAGATAATATTAATAATGATCATTATCATCATCATCAGCAGCATTATAACACAAAAAGATAAAAATGTAGCAAGTAGGCCTCGTTCACATGGGGCATGGGTTCCCTAACTCACACAGTGCATTCACAGCCTCACTTAGGTGAAATACACCCTGTATGAACGAGGCTTTAAGCTGGCCATACACTGTGCAGATTTCAGCCAGTTCCTAATCAACTAGACAGAATTCACTTAATGGATGGCCTTCTTAGCTCCTTCCTGCCAGACATCCTTTGATTGAAAAATCAAAGGAATCAGAATCATTTTCTCGGCCAAACATCTAATCATATGCAGCCACTGTCCGAGTATTCTGACAGTCACTGGAGGCTGTCAGAAAATAATAGCTTGGCAAGGGGGAATTTTCAACCAGTGCTGTTAGCATGGATGGAGGAATCTGTGGACTGAATGACAGATATCTAACAGTTTATGGCTAGCTTTAGTTTTTTGTTCTAAAGGCAGATTTTTTTTTATCCTAATGTATTCTGTGCGTTAAAGAGGAAGTAAACCCTGATGGGTTTTACTTCCTCTTTATTTCCCTGCAAAGGTAAAGCATAATGGGCTACTATGCACCGCATAGTAGCCCATTATGTGTCACTTACCTGAAAATGCACTGCCCAAGAAGCACTAACAGCCCTAGTTAAGTGTGCTTTCACATGAAAAGGAGGAGTCTTCCTCTTTATATCATAAGCCTGAAAAATAACCTGTCTAATCCATCTAGAAAGAGTGGATTTCGACGCTGCTTGGCCTTTCTTATGGCCATCCGGCAGAATAAACAAACAATCAGTTTTCCGTATCTGAGCGGTTGCCTGCAGATAGACACTGACTGCTCTAACCACATCAAGAGTGTGCAAAGATTCTTCCTCCGTGGACTGCGGATCTGGAATGGTAGGATTACATCTTGATTCAAATGGAATCCTGAAACCACCTTAGGTAAGAAGGAACGATTAGGACGCATAACAATCCTGTCCTTGTGAATAATTAAATATGGTTCTTTACAAGAAAAAGCTGCCAATTCTGATACTATCCTAGCAGAGGATATGGCTATCAAGAAGACTAATTTTTTAGTCAAAAGCGCTAAAGGAGCCAGGTGCAGTGGCTCAAAGGGTTGTCCCTGTAACGCCGACAACACCAAATTCAAATCCTATGGGCATACTGGAGGCTTGACTGGTGGATTCAACCGCAGTGCCCCCTGAATAGAGGCCAGGACAAGGGAATGTGAAGCAATAGGCTTCTGAAAAAAATACAGACAAAGCCGAAATTTGGACTTTGATAGTGCTCAAAGCCAATCTCATTTCTAGGCCTGACTGAAGAAAGGTCAAGATTCTGCTAATCATATACCTTCTAGGATGCCATCCCCTGGGTTCACACCAGGAAACATATGCCTTCCAGATTTGTAGTAAATAAGCCTGGAGGCCGGCTTTCTGGCATTGCCCAGAGTGGAAAGGACTGACTCTGAAAGCCGGCGGTCTTTTAAAATGTGGGTCTCAGCAGCCAAGCCGTCAAATTTAGACTTCGTAAAGCAGGGTGGCAAATCGGACCCTGTGTGAGCAGATCTGGCCGGAATGGGAGGACACAAGGCCTGCCCACTGCCATCTTTACCATCTCTGCATACCAAGGTCGTCTGGGCCAAGCCGGGGCTACTAAAAGGACCGACTTTGCTTCCCTTTTGACCCTTCCCAGGAACCACGGAAGAAGTGGGTTTGGAGGGAAGGCATACATTAGATTGTACTGATCCCATGGGATTGTCAGAGTATCTGAACCCTGAGCAAGTACATCCCTTGTTCTGGACACAAATTTGTCCAGCTTCCTGTTGAATTTGGATGCGAATAGATCCACATCTGGTGTTCCCCACCTTTGACATATGGTCTGGAATATGTTGGGGTGTAGGGACCATTCTCCTGGGCATAATTGCCGGCAGCTTAAGAAATCTGCTTGCCAAATTTCCACTCCTGGGATGAATACCGCAGACAGGCAGGGAACATGGCTTTCTGCCCATGCAAGAATGCGATTCACCTCCCTTTGGGCATCCAGACTTCTGGTGCCTCCTTGGTGATTGATGTAAGCCACAGCCGTGGCATTGTTGGATTGTATCTGAATAGGATGACCCTGAAGCCTGTAAGACCAGTTCATGAGGGCCAAGTAAATTGCCCGAATTTCTAGAATATTGATGGACAAGCGTCTCTCGGTTGCAGACCATCTTCCCTGCGTGCATGTTTCTTCCAGAACTGCTCCCCAGCCTGTCAGACTGGCATCTGTGGTTACGATCTTCCATTGTAGTGGAAGAAAGGCTTTGCCTTTCAAAAGATTTTTGGTTCGTAACCACCAATTGAGGCTTTTGCGTATCCTTGGGGATAGGCACATCGGAAGATCCAAGGCATGAGTCTTTTTGTTCCAAGCTGCGAGAATGCTTCTCTGCAGGGGCCTTGAGTGAAACTGGGCAAATGGAACAGCCTCAAAAGTTGCAACTATTTTTCCTAACAGTCTCATACATAGCCGAATGGATGGACTCTTTTTGCTTAATACTAAGCAGACTAGAGCTCTTACGGCCTTGACCTTTGGCTCTGGTAGAAAACACCCTGCCTTGAGCGGTGTCTATGATCATGCCTACATATTCCAACCTTGTTGAAGGTTGCAAAGAAGACTTTTCTAGGTTGATTATCCAGCCTAGTCTTTCCAAATGTCTTACTGTCTTGAAGACAGCGTGGTTCAGGTGTGCCACTTGCTATGAGTAGCCAATCGTCTAGATAAGCTACCACAGTTAAGCCCTGAGCTCTTAGATTTGCTAAGAGAGGGTCTAGAATTTTTGTAAAAATTCGAGGAGCTGTAGCGAGACCTAAAGGAAGGGCCACAAACTGGAAATGGTGCTGGTCTACCGCGAACCTTAGATATCTTTGGTGAGCGGGAAAAATCGGCACATGAAGATATGCATCCTTGATATCTATTGATGCCATAAATTCTCCCCCTTGCAGGGTGGAGACCACCAAATGAATTGACTGCATTCGGAAGGATCGAATGTGTAGAAACTGATTCAGATCCTTTAGATATAGAATGGGTCTGACATCACCATTTGGCTTTGGAACGGTGAAGAGATTCGAGTAGAACCCTGATCTTTTGGGTTCATTTCTACTATCACTCCCTAGGATAGTAAGCGATCTAAGGCCAGTAGTAGCGGTTCTCGCTTTACTGGATCTTTGAGAACTCTTGACCTTAGGAAACAATCTGGTGGAAGCTCTAGGAACTCTATTTTGTAACCTAGAGATACTGAAGAGACCACCCACTTGTCTTGAACCTCTTCCCACCAGGCTCCTAAAAACTGTAGGAGATTTCCCCCCACTCGGCCGAGTGGGGGCGCCCCTTCATAGGGGTGTTTTGGGGCTCTGCTTGGCAGGCTTTTGTCCCCAAGCCTTTTTCTGCCCTTGGGTGTGACCCTGGGCCTTTCCTCTAAAAGTAGATTGGGAAGGCCGTCGCCACCGCTTAGAGCCTGATGTTCCAGGGGAAGGGGAAAGAGACCGTTTGAATGGTGGACGTTTACTCCTCTTAACTGGTAGGAGTGTAGATTTACCACCTGTAATTTTTTGGATAAAATTATCTAGGTCATCCTCAAATAGGCATTCCCCTTTGAATTGGAAGACAGCTAAATATCTTTTGCATGAAAGCTCTGCTGCCCAACTTTTAAGCCAAAGGGACCTGCGCATGTTTACCAACAGGAGAGACAAACGAGATGCTTGCTGGGCAGAATCTAGAATGGCAGGCATCTGCTTAACCTGTTCCTTCAGGAATTGACACAAACCCACAGTTGCGACTGTAGGTTGGACTACAGCGCCAGCCATGGAGAAGGAGGCTTTTATTAAAGTTTCCAGCTTTTTATCAGTTGGATCTTTAAACACCTGAGCATTGTCCAAGGGACAGGTCAGGTTTTTATTCACACGAGACAGCCGCATCCATGGATGGGACCTCCCACTTCTTGGTAAAGTCCTCATACAACAATTTATCCATTAAAAGATGAATTGGAAAGGAAAACGCAGTCTGTGGGATCCTTCTGACCCCCAGGGAAGAAACAGAGGATGTAGCAGCCTCAGCAGAGGGCATTTTAAATGTGGAATGCACTAGTTCAGTATAATACTGGACCTGCTTCTTGGGTGCCTGAGAGGAAGAAGCTCCTCTGAATCCTCAGACTGCTCTTGATCCCTATCCCTGGATAGGGATCTCTCCTCATTGTCAGAAGAATCATCTGAAAGAGAAAGTGCAGCAGAGGGAGGGGATCTACCCCATTTTCTGCTATCTTTTAAGGAAGCTGAAATAAAATTCATAATTCTTCCCTCAAAACCCTCCAATGTAGCCCTAAGGGAATCCTCTGTGACATACGCTGGGGCTGTAACATTAGGAGAGGCTGCAAAACCTGACAGGGGCACTGACTCATCCTGTGAGGCTGGCTCCAGTCTTGCAGGGGGGGATGGTAATCTGCAGGTATCTTTAGGACCCCTAGACACAGGCGGTCACTTTCTTGTGCCTTTGTTACCTCCCCCCAAGACCCTCTTACGAGGAGACATAGTCCCAAGCTACAAAGCAGAGGTACTAGTACATATGCAATCACTGTTGTGCTAAAAGTCTCACAATATACACACATGCTTAATACTGCACAAACCTGATGCCGAGTAGGTGTCTTGGGTTAGCCTGGATCCGACCACTTTAAGATGCTCACTGCCCAGACTCTGTGTCCATCTGTTTACAGAGCTCTGAATGCTCTGGGCTTTTAAATTAGCCACCTGGCATCTGCACACCTGCAGTGGAGGAAGGAAATGACTGGACACCAGCTTCACTGAGTGTGTCTGAAAAGCATGTAAGTTTGCTCTTTACTCCCTCTAGTGGTGGAAATCAGGTAAGACATGAACTCATTGAAGAAAATCTACTTGTAATATAAATATATATATATAGGATTAACTTCTCTTACCTGTCCCCGCCGCAGGAACTGCTGAGAACAGACAGTTTCCAGCCTTCACCTATCACGGTGGGTAGCGTTGTTCCAACCTTCAGGGTTTTTCGGGTTCCTACTCAGAGAAACCTCTTTACCTGGACCTGTAAAAGACTCTGCCAGAAACTTTTGTGCCACTGTTTTAATAGTACACCAAGCCTGGTTTTCTCAGAGCCCAGTCCTCCAAAGAGAGACTTACAGGCAAAACCTTGCTTCTTCGGATGACGAGGCCCTGGTACCTTACCATCTTGGGAGTCAAAATATCGGCCCAAGATATGGATCCGGTCAGCATAGCTCTTTAAGCCCCCACAGGGACCAAACTGGAGCTTTCTTCACAGCACATGTTTTACGTGACCAACCACCTTAGACACTGGTGAAAAAAACTGAGGTCCTTCCCGTATGGGAGGGGTTATATAGGGGAGGAATTCTCCTTAATTGGGGTTAATCAGTGTCCGATCACCGATGGTGCCTATCTAACCCACTATGTAATGAATACTCTGTGTCCCGTGATGTATGATCAAGAAAGTTAGTTACATACATAGTTAGTTACATAGTTGGTAAGGTTGAAAAAAGACACAAGTCCATCAATTCCAACCTGTGTGTGTGCGCTTTTATGTCAATATTCCATTGTATATCCATGTATGTTGTGGTTGTTTAGTTGCCTATCTAATAGTTTTTTTAAATTATGCTCTCTGCTGAAACCACTGCTTGTGGAAGGGAATTCCACATTCTTACTGCTCTTACTGTAAAGAACCGTCTGCACAGTTTCTGGTTAAATCACTTTTCTTCTAAATTTAGTGAATGGCTGCAAGTCTCTTTAAATGCCCTTTTGCAGAAAAATTTTATCCCTATTGTGGGGTCACCAGTACGGTATTTGTACGTTGAAATCATATCCCCTCTCAAGCATCTCTTCTCCAGAGAGAATAAGTTCAGTTCTTGTAATCTTTCCTCATAACTAAGATCCTCCAGTCCCTTTATTAGCTTTGTTGCCCTTCTCTGGACTCTTTCCATTTCCAGTACATCTTTCCTGAGGACTGGAGCCCAGATCTGGATGGCATACTCCAGGGGCAGCCGGACCAGTGTCTTGTAGAGTGGGAGAATTATTGTTTTATCTCTGGATTTAATTCCCTTTTTAATGTATGCCAATATTCCATTGACTTTGCAGCAGCTTGGCATTACACGCCATTGCTGAGCCTGTCATCTACTAGGACCCCCAGGTCCTTCCATCCTAGATTCCCCCAGAGGTTCTCCCCCTAGTGAGTAGATTGCATTCATGTTTTTGCAACCTAAATACATTATTTTACATTTTTCTACATTAAACCTCATTTGCCAGGTAGTTGCCCACCCCATTAATTTGTTCAGATCTTCTTAAAAGGTATCCACATCCTGCGGAGAAGCTATTGCCCTGCTTAGCTTAGTATTGTCCGGAAATACTGAGATTAAGCTGTTTATCCCATCCTCCAGATCATTTATGAATGAATTAAACAGGATTGGTCCCAGGACAGAACCCTGAGGGACCCCACTTTCCTCATTGTACCATTCCGAGTACTCCCCATTTATCACTACCCTCTGAACTCATTCTTGTAGCCAGTTTTCAATCCAGGTACTCACCCTTTGGTCCTTAGTTTGTACGTTAAACGTTTATGGGGAACTGTATCAAACGCCTTTGCAAAGATCAAAATACACTACATCTACGGGCCTTTCTTTATCTAGATGGCAACTTACCATCTCATAGAAGGTTATTAGATTTGTTTGGCAAGAACAATTTTTCATGAATCCATGCTGATTACTGCTAATGATACCGTTTTCATCACTAAAATCTTGTATATAGTCCCTTATCATGCCCTCCAAGAGTTTGCATACTATCGATGTTAGGCTAACTGGTCTGTAATTCCCGTGGATATATGTTGGCCTTTTTTTAAAGATTGGTGCTACAATGCCTTTTCTCGAATCAGCTGGTACCATACCAGTTAGTAGACTGTAAAAATTAGGAAAAACAGTCTGGCAATTACTTGACTGAATTCCTTAAGGACCCTCGGGTGCAAGCCATCTGGTCATGGTGACTTATTTATGTTAAGTTTTTCAAGTCTGTTTCTAATTTTATCCTCTGTTAGCCATGAGGGTTCTTCCTGTGACATGTTGTGAGGATAAACATTGCAGTTTTGGTTACTGAATCCCCTGTTTCCCTTGTAAAGACTGAGAAGAAGAATACATTCAAAACCTTCGCAATCTCACCATCCTTTGCAACCAGAATCCCTTCATTATTCTTTATGGGGCCAATATGATCTGTCCTCTCTCTTTTACTATTTATGTACTTAAAGAATTTCTTGGGATTTTTTTTACTCTCCTCTGCTATCTGCCTTTCATGTTCTATCTTAGCCACCCTGATTACACCCTTACATTTCTTATTGCATTCTTTGTACAGTTGGAATGCTGATGATGACACCTTGTATTTTTTGACGGCCTTCTCCTTTGCTTTTATATGAATTTTTACATTGGCGCTAAGCCACCCAGGGCTTTTATTAGCTCTTTTAAATGTATTACCCTTTGGGATTCAATGGCTAATACACTTATTTAATATGCTCCTAAAGCACACCCATTTTTCCTCTGTGTTCTTTGTTCCTAGGATTTTATCCCATTTAGTATCTTCTAGCAAGGAGCGTCATTTCTGGAAGTTGGCTCTTTTGAAATTCAGTGTCTTTGTATTCCCCCTATGTGTCCTATTTGTGTGATTTATGCTGAAACTAATTGACCTGTGATCGCTGTTTCCTAAGTTGTGCCATATTTCTACATCCGCGATCAAGTCTGTATTGTTAGTAATCAGTAGGTCTAGTAAGGAATTGTTTCTTGTTGGTGCATTTACCATCTGACCCATAAAATTGTCCTGTAAGACATTTAGGAAACAGAGATTAGGTAACTAGAAGAGAGTCACTGTGACCTGGGTGGGAAGGTGGCTGGGAAGGGATGAATGAGAAGGGATGGGCTGTGAGCCGAGAAGGGTGGATCCAGTGGCCTTGGAGCAATGCACTGCGATTGAAAGGTGAGGTGAGCTGGGGAAATGATGCTTGATGCAAAATTGGTTGGGGAGGGAAGAGTTGTGTGGGGGGTGAGACATGTGATAGTGTGGCCCTGTGACCTCAGAGGTAAAGTGGGTGGTATGGAGGCACTGTTATGTCAGAGGGTAGGGTGAGGTGGGTGGCAAGTACTGTGAAAGGGTGGGACCTGCTGAGATGGTAGGGAGTTGCTGTGACCGGAGAGGGAGGCAGGAGGCAGGGAGGTGCTATTACCATGGTAGGTGACAGTAAAGCAATAACAATAATAAGGGGAACAAGCTGATGGTATGCAGGCACTGTGACGAGGATGTTTTAAGCGTTGACCTTGAGGGGTGTGAGGTAGGTGGGAGGTACTGCAACTGTAGGGAGGTGTTAGAGAAGCAGTATAATGATAGGTGGTAAGGTAGGTGTTAGGTGCTGTGACCTTGTGGGGGTGTGAGTTGCTGGGAGAATCTGTGACTATTGGGGAGAGCTTGATGTCACCAGAGCTCTACTATCGGGATGGCTAGTGATGAGGTGAGTATCAGAAAGGCACTGTGACTGGAGGGTATAGTGAAGTACTGTAGGTGGAAGGCATTGGGGTTGATTTACTAACGGCAAATTTACTGTGCACTTTGCAAAGTGCAGTTTCACTCTGCAAGAGCAGTTCCTCCAGAGCTTAGTAAATGAGAAGAAACTCTGCTGACTTTCACAATCCAATCATGTGCAGGCAAAAATGCAGTTTTTTTTTATTTTCCTTGCTTGTGATTGGGTATTCTTTGCAAAGTGAAGCTTCACATCATTTACTAAGCTCTGGAGTAACTGCACTTGCAGAGTGCAACTGCACTTTGCAATGTGTACAGTCTATTTGTCTTTAGTAAATCAACCCCACAGTGACCCAAGGGTTGCAGGGAGTTTTTGTATCTGGTGGGGTAAGGTGGGAGTTAGTGCTCTGTTGTGATCCTGATGTTGGGGTGGTATAGAGGTGATGTGCCACTCTAGTAATTGCAGCTTTATAGAGTGTGGGGGGCGTTGGGCCAAGTTTGCCCCAATGCTGTCCCTGGGGATGCATGAGCATAAGGGGGAGGCAGATGAGCGATCATGTTGTGGTGGTTGGAGACATGGGAAAGAAGCAGACACTTGGGCAAAGTAAAGATAGGAATGGGGGGTTGGTTAAGAATGTTGGCAAAGGGTAGGAAAAGTAAGCAGGCATTTGCGGGATGTGTGTGCAATGGAGGGGAGGAGTAATTTGCAAATACAGCAGAAGAGTTGGGGAGTATGAGCACATCTTAGACAGAATCCCCCACTGGCAAAATAGAATTGGGGCATTTTAAATATTATTAAGGGTATTAGCCATCAGAATTTCAAACCTGAAAAAAGATGGAGTAAATAAAATTGTTAGTCTTTGAATAGATTATAATTGCCCTCCAGTCACAAGCATCCTGGTTCAGAGGACTTAGTAATATTGTATGATCTGATAAAAGAGAGTGCTGCCATACACGTGTATTTCAAATTAAGAGACCTTTCATTTAGGAATTGTAATAAACACACACACACACACTGTATACAGTATATACTATATATCCATATATCCATAGTATATTTTACATTAGAAATAAACCGTAAAAGCAAAGACTACATTTTTCCCATTTACTCTATTTACCTTGAAATGGACAACAGTGGTTGACATAACCATGTAAAATAATGCATGATATCTATCATACCCTGATGCTATGCAGTTTTACAATGAATACATGCTAAATTAGTGGCTCATTAGGAAAGTGGAATAATCCGTCAGGTTTGTGAAATGAAGACCATCTGCACAAGAAACTAATTTAACACACATGTATATAGAAAAGGGCAGCTACATGTGGAGCGTATTTCTTTAGAGGGTCAGTGCATGTGGACATGATAAATTGTACAACTACATACAAATGTTGTGAGTGTTTATTTTTGTTCAACCACAAGACAACTGCTTTTTGTTGGTGATGTTTACTGCTGCAGTCATTAAGATGAGCACAATACTAATACTGTATGTATGTGCCTAAAAAACATTGTAATTTAAAAAAGACAGCAGCCCTTTTTGTGAAAGCAGGTTTGCATTCCATGGTCATACTTCAAACTTGAATTAAAGATGCAAATGTCATGTGAGCTCATACTCATATGAGTATGATGTGAGCTATACCATACTCACAGAGTAGATTTAAATGACATGTTTTCCTTTGTTCCAAACATGAGAAAAATGCACTACTTTACTAAGGACACCCCCCAGGCACGATATTTAAAGGAATATTTAATTTTTATTGTTTCACTTTAAGCATTATTAAAATCACTGCTCCTGAAAAAATGGCCATTTTAAAAACTTTTTTTGCATTGATACATGTCCCCTGGGGCAGGACCCGGGTCCCCAAACAATTTTTATGGCAATAACTTGCATATAAGCCTTTAAAATTAGCACTTTTTGTTTTTCATGTTAGTGTCCCATAGACTTTAATGGCGTTCCGCGGCTTTCAAATTTGCCGCGAACACAGCATATTGTTCACTGTTCGGCAAACAGGTGAACACCCGATGTTCGAGTCAAACTTATGTTCGACTTGAACATCGGGCTCATCCCTACTGCTCGGTAATGTTTAAACTCCTTTCCAGGTTAGTGATGATCCTTTGCAGTGTTGTCACCTGATTCTCTAGATTCAAGATCTGGGCTTCCAAAGAAACAACTAGCTCACATCTCGCACAGCAGTATTCACCCTCAAACAGCTCTACAAAGAATGTATACATGGAGCAAGATGTGCACTTGCTCACATCACCATTCCTTTTGGACATTTTACTCGCTACCCCAATGGTGTCCAGGAAAACAAAAAGAAAATACACATATTATTATTATTATTATTAGATAGATAGATAGATAGATAGATAGATAGATAGATAGATAGATAGATAGATAGATAGATAGATAGATAGATAGATAGATTGATTCATAATTTGCTGTTACCCTCCTTACCTAATCGTAATTTGAGCAGTATCTGTTTCCTTAACAGTTTGGGATCTCTTGATTCCTGATAACACTGCCTTCAGAGTCCACTTATCCTTCTCCTGCCTTACTGATTGCTAGGCCCCATTTTCTTCACCTCCTGGTACCACTTACTAATTATATTAAATAAATGTAGCGCTAGATCAACTTGTATAAGTAATAAATGTGCACGTGCATATAATGTCCCAAATAATGCCGTGTGGCTGTCAACACAAAAGTCCACAATCAGGGTAAATGAACCATGGGGCAATACATGCAACTTCTCAACGATGTACTCAGAAGTCTTCAAGGTAAGTAGAAGGATGGAATACGCTTACCAGCTGTGTTGGATTCTATTGCCATAAGCATAGAATCAGTAAGACTTTGTGCCACCAAGGGCAGAAACATGAGGTGATGGAGGCAAGGGTAGAGCCTCTATGGTGGAGGCAAGGGTAGAGCCTCTCTCGGCTATGGATGTCCCTTCTGGTCCACTAGAACTGGGTCAAAGATGATTTCCACAGATCAATAGTTCCTTGATGCATCAGAACATGTGGAGAAAAAAGGGATACTTCCACATAGTGTAACTCCGTATTTTTATTAAAAAATCGCAGTACAGGGAGCAAAAATTAAAACGTGATCACGGATAAAAGCAGTGTATGAGGTAAATGAAACCACCCTCCGCGTTTCGATCAAAACGATCTTCAACAGGGATATATGAGACCCTCATAACACTGCCGATATTTATAAAATACAATAAACCATCAAACATATTCAAGGACCAATCGGCTGTCAAACATTGAACAATGATAAATCTGATTGGCCAGGGGTAGGGGTCATATAGCTAGCACTGATTCGCCCCCTCCTCTAAGCCTATCAGTAAACTTATGACAAAGAAATTAGTAAGTTTCTGGCCAATATCACAGGACGTCGCATACTGATCGCCTGTGATTGGCACTTAGTATAGGGCGTGTATATGTTGGAAAGTCCGGAAATAAAACCGGGCTCCCACATCCAACGTCGCGACCCGGAAGTATCACAGGACGCACGTGGAGGTTGCCCAGCAACCCACCACGCTAGATGCGGAAAGCGCGCAAAATCACACCACGTGATCGCGCGGCCGTCATGTAAGACCCAGACCGCTCCCCACGTGTTGACAGCATCCGTCACGTGCGGGCAGTGCATCCAGGTTGCTGGGCAACCCCGGCGCGGCATCAGGGAGAGCCGGGAATGACGTAGGCGTATCAACACCGCGGTCACCTGACTCTTCAGGTCTATCACGTGGCCCGATGCACATCGAGAATATCGATCCATTGGGAAAGATGGTACACAATCCAAATAGAACAATATTGTTGACCTAGCAAGTAATAAATATGCTACATACAGGTGGGACTAAACCCATGATGGAATTAATATCTAATATGCAGAGGAAATAAAATACAATAAATGTAGAAGTATGTGTATGTGTACTAATCAAAAAAAAAAAAAAAAATATATAAATTCAAAAAAGAAGGGAAGAAAAGGGGGGAGGGGGAAGGAAAAGGAAGATAGGCCATATCAATGTGAAATCATGATTAGTGATGTACAGTGAACAAAATGATTGTATACTGGCAAAAGGGGGGATAGGTCTTGTATTGCCTGGGTAAATGTAAACCATGTAGGGCAAATTGATCTAAATGTGTAGGAAAATTAAGAAAGATTGATAAATGAGTTCAGATCCCACTCCACTCCACCCCACTCCTCCTCCTATGGCAGGGAAGCCGTGAGTCTTTGGATGATTTTATGAGAGTTCTGAATGCCAATGACCGCGGGATTTCTCTCAGCTACGAGGCCAGCTTGAGCTCCATCCATTTTTTGGACCTTGAAGTTATGGTCGTTGACCAACATCTTGAGTTCAAGACCTACTTCAAGCCCACGGATCGAAACGGGTACATCCCGTCTGATAGTTGCCATCATGCACAGTGGCTACGGTCGGTTCCACGCAGCCAATTCTTACGGCTGCGTCGTAATTGTTCAAAAATTTCTGACTACTTTGCCCAATCTCATATCCTTAAAGAGAGATTTGTTGCCAAAGGCTATAAGGCGGGAGACCTTGATGCAGAGATATATAAAGTTTCACAGGTTGATAGGAGCTCTACTCTGGTAGAACGCACCTCTAATATTTCAGATTCCAGAGCCAAATGGTCTTTCTTTACTACATACTCTACTCAATATAAGGAGATAAAGGCCATCCTCAGAAAACACTGGAAAGTCCTTAAAAGTGATCGACTCCTAGGCCCTGAGCTACCGGATAATGCAGGAGTCATTTTTAGAGGTGCTCGCTCCATACAGGGACATATCGCCCCTAATATTATAGACCCTCCAAAGAAAGTTTCATTCTTCCAACAAAGTCAAGGTTTTTATCAATGTCGCAGATGCAACGTATGTGCACATAACACTTTATTGGGACGTAAAACTGATACCTTTATCTCTACAACCACTTCCCATATTTATCACATGAAAGAGTTCACTACCTGTGCCACTCAATATGTGGTTTATTTGATTACTTGTCCCTGTAAGAAACAATATGTCGGTAGGACCATTAGAACATTCACCACACGTGTTAATGAACATATTGCAGGTATCAAAGGTGGTAAAGATAAACACACTGTACCCCGACATTACTTACTCCACCATAATAGGGACCCCTCGGGTAGCACGTTCCAAGTGATCGATAAGTTTGTCCCCCACTGGCGGGGGGAGTCACGTATATGAGGGGTTTCTAGGTTAGAAACTTATTGGATACATGAGCTCAGATCTTATTTTCCTTTTGGGCTCAATGTGGAGTGGGATCTGAACTCATTTATCAATCTTTCTTAATTTTCCTACACATTTAGATCAATTTGCCCTACATGGTTTACATTTACCCAGGCAATACAAGACCTATCCCCCCTTTTGCCAGTATACAATCATTTTGTTCACTGTACATCACTAATCATGATTTCACATTGATATGGCCTATCTTCCTTTTCCTTCCCCCTCCCCCCTTTTCTTCCCTTCTTTTTTGAATTTATATTTTTTTTTTTTTTTTGATTAGTACACATACACATACTTCTACATTTATTGTATTTTATTTCCTCTGCATATTAGATATTAATTCCATCATGGGTTTAGTCCCACCTGTATGTAGCATATTTATTACTTGCTAGGTCAACAATATTGTTCTATTTGGATTGTGTACCATCTTTCCCAATGGATCGATATTCTCGATGTGCATCGGGCCACGTGATAGACCTGAAGAGTCAGGTGACCGCGGTGTTGATACGCCTACGTCATTCCCGGCTCTCCCTGATGCCGCGCCGGGGTTGCCCAGCAACCTGGACGCACTGCCCGCACGTGACGGATGCTGTCAACACGTGGGGAGCGGTCCGGGTCTTACATGACGGCCGCGCGATCAAGTGGTGTGATTTCGCGCGCTTTCCGCATCTAGCATGGTGGGTTGCTGGGCAACCTCCACGTGCGTCCTGTGATACTTCCGGGTCGCGACGTTGGATGTGGGAGCCCGGTTTTATTTCCGGACTTTCCAACATATACACGCCCTATACTAAGTGCCAATCACAGGCGATCAGTATGAGACGTCCTGTGATATTGGCCAGAAACTTACTAATTTCTTTGTCATAAGTTTACTGATAGGCTTAGAGGAGGGGGCGAATCAGTGCTAGCTATATGACCCCTACCCCTGGCCAATCAGATTTATCATTGTTCAATGTTTGACAGCCGATTGGTCCTTGAATATGTTTGATGGTTTATTGTATTTTATAAATATCGGCAGTGTTATGAGGGTCTCATATACCCCTGTTGAAGATCGTTTTGATCGAAACGCGTAGGGTGGTTTCATTTACCTCATACACTGCTTTTATCCGTGATCACGTTTTAATTTTTGCTCCCTGTACTGCGATTTTTTAATAAAAATACGGAGTTACACTATGTGGAAGTATCCCTTTTTTCTCCACATGTTCTGATGCATCAAGGAACTATTGATCTGTGGAAATCATCTTTGACCCAGTTCTAGTGGACCAGAAGGGACATCCATAGCCGAGAGAGGCTCTACCCTTGCCTCCACCATAGAGGCTCTACCCTTGCCTCCATCACCTCATGTTTCTGCCCTTGGTGGCACAAAGTCTTACTGATTCTATGCTTATGGCAATAGAATCCAACACAGCTGGTAAGCGTATTCCATCCTTCTACTTACCTTGAAGACTTCTGAGTACATCGTTGAGAAGTTGCATGTATTGCCCCATGGTTCATTTACCCTGATTGTGGACTTTTGTGTTGACAGCCACACGGCATTATTTGGGACATTATATGCACGTGCACATTTATTACTTATACAAGTTGATCTAGCGCTACATTTATTTAATATATGGTATTCATTCTTGTCACATGGTTTGTAGCAGCTTACTCACTCACTGTCCATCCTCATTTTTTAGGGTAGCGCAATAATTATTCCCTTCCTTGGATCCACTTACTAATTGCCCGGACCTCATCATCCTTTCCTCTTGCTTCCGCTCACTGATCACACAGCCCCCGGTGATCTCTCTTCCTTTTCTTTCTCGCTGGTCACGTGGCATCCTCTCCTTCTGCTTAGTATCGCTTGTCCCAGTCAATCTCAATGCTCCAAGTTACTCACTATACTCACATACTCCTAGTTACTCCAAACTACTCACAGTACCCCTAGTTACTTCAGATTACCCATAAAGACCCCAATTTACTTGCAATATTCCAAGATATTCCAAAATGACTCAAAGTACTCCAGTTACCCACAATGCCCCAAGTTACCCCCTGTACTCACAATACTCCAAGTTACTCCAAATTATTCTCAGCACTCCAAGCTACTCCAGGTCACTAACAGTACTCCATGTTACTCTAGACCACTCACAGTGCTCCCGGTACTCACAATGCCCCAAGTTACTCACGATACTCCAAAAACCCTCACAGTACTCCAAGTTACTCCAAAATAATTTACAGTACTCCAAGTTACTCACAATGCCCTAAGTTACTTCCTATTCTCAAAATACTCCAAATTAATCCAAATTACCCACAGTACACCAAGCTACTTACAATGACTCACAGTGCTCCAAAATATTCACAATACTCCAAGTTACTCCAAATTACTCCAAGTACTCCAAGTTACACCCAGTTCTCCAAGTTGTTCCGAATTACTCCTAGTAATCTAGATTACTCCTAGTTCTCCAAGTTACTCCAAATTATTCACAGTACTCCAAGTTACTCCAAATTACTCCCAGTACTCCAAGTTACTCCCAATACTCCAAATTACTACCAGTACTCCAAATTACTCCTGGTACTCCAAATTACTCTCGGTACTCCAAGCTACTCTACAGTACTTCAAGTTACTCGCAGTGTTCCAATAAGTATTCACTATACTCCATGCTACTTACAGTGCTTCAGTTTTTCCCCTGATTCAGTACTCACTGAGCACTCACATTACCCCAACTTCCCTGCCATTCATCCTATCAATGTGTCCAGCACCCCCACTCACAGCATGTCTGCAGCTCCTCCTGTCAGTGCGTCCTGTAGATACTCCTGACAGTGTGTCCCGACTCCCGCACCCTCTCTTATAGCATTCCGGCTGCTCCACCTGTCAGTGTGCCCACAGTTCCTCCTATCCCAGAATGTCCGCCTCTGTGTCTGTCTCCTCCCGCAGTGGTCCTCTTATCACAGTGGGAACGTGTAGCAGCAAGCAAAACACTGGAGCTAGAGGCACTCAGTAGGGGAGGACCTAAATACCCTTCCACCTGTCAGCATCAGATAAAAACTGATTACTGGGGTCTGATGGCTGCTGGAAGACACCTGCTGATGGGCACTGGAATAAAAGCCCACTGCCTAGGAGACCACAGTGCCACCAGCAAGTGATCCAGGTGACTTTAACGTCTTCCAAACTTATGCTATCATATGCCTTTGTGATCAGAGTCATTTCAGTCCTTAGGATTTTTTATTTAGTTTTCCTAAATGTTTTTTTTTATATGGAAGTGATTAGCAGCTATTCAGCTCTCAGTACCTTCAGTGAGTATGTAGTAGTAGTAAAGCATTGGTAGGTTTAGGTGAAAGTCATGCCACGTACACACGATCGCACATTCCGACAACAAAATCCATGATTTTTTTCCGATGGATGTTGGCTCAAACTTGTCTTGCATACACACAGTCACACAAATCTTGTCGGAAATTCCGATTGCCAAGAACGCGATGATGTACAACACGACGATGAGCTGAGAAAAATGAAGTTCAATAGCCAGTGCGGCTCTTCTGCTTGATTCTGAGCATTCATGGAACTTTGTGCATCGGAATTGTGTACACACGATCGTAATTTACGACAACGGATTTTGTCGTCAGAAAATTTTAGATCCAGATCTCAAATTTTTTTGTCTGAGATTCCAACTGAAAATGTTCGATGGAGCTTACACACGGTCGGAATTTCCAACAACAAGCTCCCATCGAACATTTCCCATTGGAAAATCTGACCGTGTGTACGCGGCATTAGTGTGCTTGTATGCTATCTTGCTCCCAGGGCCATCCGAGAGCACTAGAGAGCAAAATTAGCAGTCTGCTAAAGTAAAGCAATGGGGCAACATCCTAGTATTTCTTGCTGATTGTCTCTGCTCTCAGTCCTGCAACTGCTAATTTATGTGTCACGCTAAAACCTACCTCATTTGATTGGTTAAATCATACAGGGATCCAAACTATTATACAATTTAAAAGTCTGTTTACACATTGAAATCCTCCTCATGCATGACCCGACACTTGCCCTCTTCTACCTGTTACACAGCAGGCTTGGAGAGGTTTTAGAGCAGGGGTCTCCAAACAATGGCCCTCCAGTTGTTCGGGAACTACAATTCCCATCATGCCTAGTCATGTCTGTGAATGTCAAAGCTTTATAATGCCTCATGGGACATGTAGTTCCGCAATAGCTACTGTAGAGGGCCGTAGTTTGGAGATCCCTGCTTTAGAGGTCCCCTCAAAATCTGTACCAGACCCTTTTCCGAGTATGCAGCCTGGCAGGTCAGGAAGGGGAGGGGGGTGAGTGACCATACAAGGCCACATGCCCTCAACATAGGTGGATGCTTTGGGGTAGCCCCCTACCTCAAAGCACCTTGTCCCCATGTTGATGGGGACAAGGGCCTTTTCCTGACAACCCTGGGCGGTGGTTGTGGGGGTCTGCAGGCAGGTGGCTTATCGGAATCTGGAAGCCCCCTTTAACAAGGGGGCTCCAAGATCCTGGCCCCCCACATTGTACCCCTACTCATTCACCAAAAAAAGTGTTAAAAAATAAATAAAAACAGGAGGCAGTTTTTGACAATTACTTTATTAAAAAAATTTAAAAAATGTCCCTCGATGTAGATAGATCGTCAATCACGCCGCCCCCCGCACTGCCTGACCTGAAAAAAAAAAGCTCTGCCCCAATGAAGGCTAACTGCCAAATGCCTGCTTTACCATTTGACAGTTCTTAAATAGGTAGCATGCATTGGTCAGTGACAGCACAATGGGAGCAGTGCCACCAGGTGATATCACCAGGTGGCCCGCCCCTTACCTATTTAAGAACTGTCAAATGGTGAAGCAAGCATTCTATGGGTAGCCATTGTTACGGGCAGAGCAATTTTTTTTCTGTTTTTGGGGCCAGCGGGCGTTGTGATTGACAATGGATCTACGTTGGCGGACATCGTTTTTTTATTTTTTATTAAATGAATTCTCAAAAACTGCCTCCTGTCTTATTTTTTGTTTATTTTTGTTGAATGAGTAGGGGTACAATGTATCAATCAATGTGGCATCAAGGAGAAGGATAACTATTGGCTGGCAACCCTCCTTGACCACTGTTACAAGGAGAAAGTCTCGGAACTCCTCCCATTTCCACAGAGAAAGCAGAAGATGAAATATCTTGAGGACACCTTAAAGAGGAGTTTATGTAAATGCCTTTCCTGACTCTGGTAGGTTACAGTCTGGTGGAAAACGTCATTTTGAGGCTTCTGTTGGTCAAGAGAGCAGCGGTGGAGAAGGGGGCCACCTCAGTAATGCCTTTAAAACATTTTTTAGTCTTCGGCACCCAGGGCTGTCAACTTCCACATTCCATCGGTAACGTCTTCATCATATGTTGAGAGATTATCTAGGGGCGAAAACAGATATGGAGAGCTTTCCAGTTGACGATCCACTGCATTACTGGGTCATCAGAACTTGACCGGTATGCAATAGAGCTGCTGGGCTGCCCTGCATCAAGCGTGCTTTCCAAAAAGACATTCAGTGCTTCCAGAGGTTTTGTGACAGATAAGAGAGTGCGCCTGTCCACAGACTCGGTGGACAGGCTGACATTTGTCAAAATTAATCAGTTATGGATTAGCAGCAGCTATCAAGCCCCTGATGCCAATGTCGCTGATTAAGTGCTTTCTGGATCTTGAATCTCTGAAAGACTGTCTAGGCTGCCTAGCTTTGTGGATGTTGTTCTTCATCTGGAAGAATTTTTATAGTATAGGTTTCGTGGGCACAATTAACACCCAAGGACCAATTTTTCCGCACCTGTTTGACATTGTCATTTTAATTTTTGACAGCAAGGCCAATTCTTGCCTTCATCAAGAGTACCTCTATAGGGTTACGGTGTGAAGGCACCACTGACACCCAAAGATCAGTTTTTCCTCACGTGTTTGAAAGGAGCATATCATTGCAATTTTTGACAGCAAGGCCAATTCTTGCTTTCATCAAGAGTACCTTCATAGGGTTACGGTGTGAAGGCATCACTGACACCCAAAGACCAATTTATCCGCACCTGTTTGACAGGTGCATATCATTGCAATTTTTGACAGCAAGGACTATTCTTGCTTTTATTAAGAGTACCTCTATAGGGTTACGGTGTGAAGGCATCACCAACACCCAAAGCCCAATTTTTCCACACCTGTTACTTCTATCCAATGTCTGCAAAAGAGACACCAGAATTTATCCAAAAAATCTTTAATATTGTTTTCCAAGTGCACTAAATTGTGGCCTCATCATACAGACTGCCCCCCCAAGCTGTTGTTTATAAAATAAAGAAAGCTTTAATGAAAAATTACATTTTTTTTGGCTTTATAAATGTCATTATTGCTGCAGCAGGCTCTATACACGGTACAGATGTGCCACATTACAGGCAGAATAAGAGGACCCCCCAGGCAATATATTTAATGGAATTTTTCATTTTTATTGTTATTTCTCATTTTTATGGTTTCACTTTAAACATCAGTAAATCACTGCTCATTTAAAAATGATGTTTTTTACAAAATTTTTTTCATTGATCCATGTCCCCCAGGGCAGTACGCAGACCCTATAACCATTGTATGCCCAATTACTTGCATATAAGCCTTCAAAATTAGCACTTTTGTTTTTTCCAGTTTGGGGCCCTTAGACTTCAATGGGGTTCATTATTCGGTTCCGAACTTTTGTGATGTTTGAAAGTTCTGCCGCTAATCGAACAGGGGGTCATTCAGCCCACCTCTACCTAAAACCTACTGAAGTCTATGAGAGCTTAATCTTGTCAATTTTTCAAGGTCAATTTGTCAACTTTTGTTATAAAAGGTATGGCAGTGCTTTGCCCTGCCTTAGTATAAAAAATGTTAATGACCAATTTTCCCATGGGGCTAAATGAATGACTTCCAGCTACAGCAGTCAGCACTTCAGCAAGTGAACTGACCCAATGGCTATTTCGTTTATCTGCTTGGTGAACTGTGTACAGCCTAAGCAGACCCAAACCCAGTGCCCATTCCTACTGTATAACATCAACTACTTTATTGGTATTGCTGAACAGCATTAAATAAAAATATTATAAAATGTTAGTGCTGGCGGTTCAATTTTATTTATTTTTTCCTGAAATATTTAAACATTTTTGAACTTTTTTTCATTGTTTATTTACTATTTTTATTAAAGTAGAAGGAAAGGCTAACTAACAAAATGACATTGATATATTCCTCCCCCTTTCTTCCCATGGCCCTGCATGCCCTTTATCACAACGGTTGTGTAAATAGTGTTTTTTACATATTACATGACCAAAAAGCTTCCGGCCTTTCTCCCTTTTGGCAGGACTGCTGCAGCTGGTGGGAGGAGACTCAGGCAGGCGACTTTAATGGACCATTTAATTTATACCCATTATCATCCCTCCACATTACAGAGAGGAGCCAGAGCTTTGCCATTACATGATACATGTAAAAAACACAAAACATTTTTATTTACACAGACGTTTGTGATAAAGAGCAAGCAGGGCCATGGGGAGAAAAAGGTATGGAATATTTAAATTTGGTTTGTAGCTATCCTTTCCTGCCTTTTTAAGTCTTTGTTTTACAAATAATCCTTTAATGCAGAGTGCATCCTTAGCACATGCTTTACAGAGAAACATGGCTTTTTTGAAATAGAGAGAACAGCAGACACCCTTTGTCTCTCTCTAACTGAAAATTTGATAGGAGTCTACTAGGTTACTACTGTGTCTCATTTACTTGCATATGTAAATTTCAGCGTAATAAACTAAACTATATAAACAACTGATTTATTTCAGCAAAGTAGGTAACAATGGACAGGTAAGCATGTAAAAACTAGACTAGATCCATCTGCTGTATGGATATGAATACACAATTTAGTATTCAGTACTTAATATTTACTGGACCAAAAAAAAAAAGAATTACATATTTTAGTCCTGAACATGATAAAAAAAAAATCTGCAAATCCAGTGTACAATCTTAAAATGTCTCATATGGTCTTCAAATAATTATTTGTATTATTTATTTTTGTATCTTCTTCTCTCTGTATTCCTCAGAATAATTCTGTTCATGAGCATGATGTTTTGTAATTCACCTTGGCCCAATCAACCAACTCAAACACATTCTAATCATATTTCTTCAAATCCTCTGCCAAACACGCAGTCTATTCCAAACATAATCTAACAAAATAACGCTGCTTTCCAATTAGGCCAGCTAATGATAAATAGAAGAACCAATTATGCAATAAAAACAAGTGTGTTGTTTCTTGTCCACACTGTTGTAGGATTAAAATAAAGAAGCATCTTATGCCGCGTACACACAAGCGGACTTTTCGACCGGACTGGTCCGACGGACTATCCAACGGACTTTCGGTGGACTTCCAACAGACTTTCCCAACGAACGGACTTGCCCACACACGATCACACCAAAGTCCGACGGATTTGTACGTGATGACGTATGACTGGACTAAAATAAGGAAGTTGATAGCCAGTAGCCAATAGCTGCCCTAGCGTCGGTTTTCGTCCATCGGACTAACATACAGACGAGCGGACTTTTCGATAGGAACTGGGTCCAGCGGAGTTCCGACGTAAAGATTTGAAACATGTTCCAAATCTAAAGTCCGTCAGATTTTCGACCAAAAAAGTCCACTGCAGGTCCGATGAAGCCCACACACGGTTGAATTGTCCACCTGACTCGGTCCGTCGGACCAGTCCAGTCGTAAAGTCCGCTCGTGTGTACGCGGCATTAGGCTCAAGTATTAGGGTCTCTATAGCATAAAATATGACACAATTGCATCATTTTGCACAAAAGTATTTTTGCAAAACGACAAGGTGGCAGGCCTTGCCAAGTCGGTCTATAAGTTTGCCTACCCTGGGCATTGGGTACGTGTCAAACCTTGTCACTGCATTAAACTTTCTAAAGTCGTTACAAAGCCTCCAAGTGCCATCCGGTTTTTGGACTAACACGATGGGGCTAGACCAGTCACTATTGGATTTCTCAATGACATCTAGCTCCAAAATCCTTTTAACTTAATCACTGATGTCCTTTCTTCTAGCTTCTGGAATTTAGTACGGTTTGAACTTTGACACGGACCCCAGGTTCAGTAACAATATCATGCTGAAGTCGTACCAGGCAACTTTGAAAATTTCTCTCTATTCCTTATCAGGAACTTTTTAGGTTCCTGTTTTTGGGAATAAGACGGGGTGTCTGAAATTGCAACTTTATGGACCAGGGGGGACTCAGTAACCTTAGGCGTTACAGGGAGGGACCTTTCACTCAATGCCAGTCTATCCTTCCAGGGCTTTAACAGGTTTATATGGTATATATTTACATAGTTACATAGTAACATAGTTAGTCAAGTTGAAAAAAGACACAAGTCTATCTAGTTGAATCGAAAACAAATATATATATATATATATATATATATATATATATATATATATATATATCTATCAATCAAACAAACCCGTATACACAATCCTTCACCCACAGTTGATCCAGAGGAAGCGAAAAACCCCAGCAAAACATGCTCCAATTTGCTACAGCAGGGGACAAATTCCTTCCTGATCCACAGAGAGGCAATTGGATTTTCTCTGGATCAACTTTACCTTTAAATGTTAGTACCCAGTTATATTATGTACATTTAAAAAATAATCCAGGCCTTTTTTAAAGCAATCTACTGAGCTTGCCAGAACCACCTCTGGAGGTAGTCTATTCCACATTTTCACAGCTTTTAGTGTGAAGAAACCTTTCCGTATTTGGAGATTAAATCTTTTTTTCCTCTAGACGTAAAGAGTGCCCCCTTGTCCCCTGCGATGACCTTAAAATGAATAACTCAACACCAAGTTCACTATATGAAGCGAGCACTTATGTATTTGTATGTTGATCATTTCCCCCTAAATCTCCTCTTCTCAAGAGAGAATACATTCAGTTCCTCTAATCTTTCCTCATAGCTGAGCTTCTCCATGCATCTTATCAGCTTGGTTGCCCTTCTCTGCACTGTCTCCAATTCCACGATATCCTTATTGAGAACTGGTGCCCAAAACTGAAATGCATATTCCAGATGAGGTCTTACTAATGATTTGTACAGGGGCATAATGATATCTCTCTCTCTGGAGTCCATACTTCTCTTAATACAAGAAAGGACTTTGCTCGCTTTAGAAACCGCAGCTTGACGTTGCATGCTATTATTGAGATTATGATCTACCAAAACCCCAAGATTCTTCTCCACTATGGATTCCCCCAGTTGTACTCCCCCTAGTATGTATGATGCATGCATATTCTTAGACCCCAAGTGCATAACATGTAAATTGGAGACATCCTGCAAGGATGTTAATCCACTGCATAGCTTTGTGTCATCTGCAAATACAGAAATGGTACTTTTAATCCCAGACCCTATATCATTTATAAAGTTATTAAAAAGCAAGGGTCCCAACACTGAACCTTGGGGTACACCGCTAATATCCTTAGACCATTCAGAGTAAAATGTTCGGCCCAAATTCATGCTCGGGCCGAACCATGGGTCTCTTAGGTGGCTGCTTTCTCCACTTCTCTGTGAAGTGCTGCCCCTGGATGACATTCTGCCTTGCTAATGCTGTTCTTCTCCCTTACATTCCTCCTCTACTACATCTGGCCCCCAGGTATGGTCAGAGGTCTCACTAGGGGACCAACGCTGTGCTTAAATAATTCTACCAACAACCCGTGCTAGTTTGTATAACAACTGTGAAACTAATTGTGCATGAGGAGGAAAAACAAGGCACTTTTGCATCTGACAATACTTTCATGCTACTCTACACTGAGAAGAGGATAATGAAGGCTTGGTTAGACAACTCCACCACTGACTTTTGTATGCTCTGGCTGTAGAGCTGCCCAAAATGAAAAGCACATGTGTCGTGCCTCTTGTTGCTGTACCCCAAATACTGATTTGGTCTGTGGATATACAGTCAGGTCCATAAATATTGGGACATCAACATAATTCTAATCTTTTTGGCTCTATACACCACCACAATGGATTTGAAATGAAACGAACAAGATGTGCTTTAACTGCAGACTTTCAGCTTTAATTTGAGGGTATTTACATCCAAATCAGGTGAACGGTGTAGGAATCATAACAGTTTGTATATGTGCCTCCCACTTTTTAAGGGACCAAAAGTAATGGGACAATTGGCTGCTCAGCTGTTCCATGGCCAGGTGTGTGTTATTCCCTTATTATCCCATTTACAAGGAGGAGATAAAAGGTCCAGAGTTAATTTCAAGTGTGCTATTTGCATTTGGAATCTGTTGCTGTCAACTCTCAATATGAGATCCAAAGAGCTTTTACTATCAGTGAAGCAAGCCATCATTAGGCTGAAAAAACAAAACAAACCCATCAGAGAGATAGCAAAAACATTAGGTGTGGCCAAATCAACTGTTTGGAACATTCTTAAAAAGAAAGAACGCACCGGTGAGCTCAGCAACATCAAAAGACCTGGAAGTCCACGGAAAACAACTGTGGTGGATGACCGAAGAATTCTTTCCCTGGTTAAGAAAACACCCTTCACAACAGTTGGCCAGATCAAGAACACTCTCCAGGAGGTAGGTGTATGTCTGTCAAAGTCAACAATCAAGAGAAGACTTCACCAGAGTGAATACAGAGGGTTCACCACAAGTTGTAAACCATTGGTGAGCCTCAAAAACAGGAAGGCCAGATTAGAGTTTGCCAAACAACATCTAAAAAAAGCCTTCACAGTTCTGGAACAACATCCTATGGACAGATGCGACCAAGAGCAACTTGTACTAGAGTGATGGGAAGAGAAGAGTATGGAGAAGGAAAGGAACTGCTCATGATCCAAAGCATACCACCTCATCAGTGAAGCATGGTGGTGGTAGTGTGATGGCGTGGGCATGTATGGCTGCCAATGGAACTGGTTCTCTTGTATTTATTGATGATGTGACTGCTGACAAAAGCAGCAGGATGAATTCTGAAGCGTTTCGGGCAATATTATCTGCTCATATTCAGCAAAATGCTTCAGAACTCATTGGACGGCGCTTCACAGTGCAGATGGACAATGGCCTGAAGCATACTGCAAAAGCAACCAAAGAGTTTTTTAAGGGAAAGAAGTGGAATGTTATGCAATGGCCAAGTCAATCACCTGACCTGAATCTGATTGAGCATGCATTTCACTTGCTGAAGACAAAACTGAAGGGAAAATGCCCCAAGAACAAGCAGGAACTGAAGGTAGTTGCAGTAGAGGCCTGGCAGAGCATCCCCAGGGATGAAACCCAGCGTCTGGTGATGTCTATGCATTCCAGACTTCAGGCTGTAATTGACTGCAAAGAATTTGCAACCAAGTATTAAAAAGTGAAAGTTTGATGGATGATTGTTAATCTGTCCCATTACTTTTGGTCCCTTAAAAAGTGGGAGGCACATATACAAACTGTTGTAATTCCTACCCCTTTCACCTTATTTGGTTGTAAATACCCTCAAATTAAAGCTGAAAGCCTGCAGTTAAAGCACATCTTGTTCGTTTCATTTCAAATCCATTGTGGTGGTGTATAGAGCCAAAAAGATTAGAATTGTGTCGATGTCCCAATATTTATGGACCTGACTGTAGAAGTTGCTAACTCCCTTATTGCTGCATGGGAACCTCTGTCTCTACCTTTAATACTTCCCGACATGTTATTGTGGGTGTCAATGCCTAGTTTTATTAACAGCTATGAAAAGTTGTATGGGAGATGTGGTGGTTCTTTGGTTTAGTTGACACTGTGGTTCTTTAAAGGCCTAAACTGTACCATAAATATTACAAAAAACATAGACTGAGGACTAGCAGGGAAATCCATGCCAAAAAAACAGACCACATCAAGTCTAGAATTCAGCAGCATAGACAGCACCCCTCCAGTCAGAAAATGGCAACATTAAACCTTGTTATCATAACACAATATAAGCCAGGAGCTTCTCCTCACTGCTACATATCTCTCTTGAGTGCTATAGTCTAGCTGCATGTAGGGTACCCCTGGTTTTCTCTTTAAAGTAGAAGGGCAAAGATATTGGGAGAAGGATAAGGGGAGAAGAAGTAGGGAAAAAGAAGACAGAAGAGGGGGGCAAGTGAGTGTTATGCAGGACAGTAGGGTAAGGCTGGGGCACGTTCAATCTCCAGAACAGGTCTCCAGTAGGGCTTTGCTCTCTTCAGAATACACAAATATATCCCACGTTTTAGAGTATCGGTTTTGCCTGTTGTGAGCAAAGAGCACCACGTCTTCCAAGTTGTTTATATCCTCCACCTTGTTTAGAAACAATGAGATAGAAGGGAGGTGAGGGTCCTTCCATCTCAGAGCGATACAGGCTTTGGCTACGTCAAAGTAAGTGGCACAGGACCAATTTCTCCAAGAGACGAAGGAGAAAAAAGGTGGGGTCCTGTCTGTAAACTTTTGTGCAATTCTACGCACTTCCTTCCAAAAGTGTTCTAGTTTCAGACAAGACTAAGAGATGTAGAGCAGCATCCCCCACTCGCATCCAGCATCTCCAACAGCAATTGGAGATTTCAGAAAAATAACTTTGGAGAACCGACGGCGTGCGGTACCATCTTGATGTGTGTGCAAATTGAAGATTTCAAGGATAATTGAATAATGTTCTGACTTTGGTTGGGTATAAAAGCCCTGCTAAGATCTGCTTCCCATATATGAACACAAGGAAATGTGAAGCTGTCTGGCATGGTGATCAAAGGGGAGTACATCTTGGAAAGGGTGTAAGGGAGAATAGCACTGTCCATAAAAAGTGCCTCAAATGTTATCAGTGGGTGGCGATATTGTGTGTAGGACCCCAAAGAGAGAAGAAAATGGTGCAACTGTGAGGTTTTCCAAAGCTCCATAGCTTAATGACCTCCCAAGTGCATCAATGAGGACAACGTAGGCCATGCATTGGAAGTAAGAAAGTGGGGGGTCTGGAAGCAGTTAGAATCCAGCAATGAGTGAAATAATCCACCGCCAAGGCCTGGGGGGAAGTGTGGGATATCCAGAATTGGGAAAGCGGGGAATAGTGTGAGAATATGGCAGGATGTAGTAACATGCGAAAGAGCAAATTTACAGCGTAGGGCAATTCATCGGCTGCAACTTGAGAGATATGGGTAGGTCTACCTGAGAAGGACGTTACTGTAGCATTGCTCTAATTTTGCCCATAACTTGATACCCCCATGTCTACACCAATCAATTCCCCTCCCCAAGTGAGATACTGGATACCCAATATTTTGGGGTATCCGGGACCGCAACAACACCATATAGTTTAGGCAAAGTTGTCTGCAAAGCCTGAGCTTTTAGTGGGCCCAGAGGAACTTGGTGAACAAAGCATTGATGTGTTTCAAATAGAGAAAAGGAATATGGATAGGTAGGTCCTGAAAGAGGAGGTATAGAACATGGGTAAAATACTCATCTTAATGATGCTACAATATCTGAACCACAAGTGTAGACCTTGATGCCACTTTTCGAGGAGGAACAGGGACTTTGCTTAGGCGGGGGAATTCAGCACATAAACATTGGCCATCACCGGTGGAACATAAGTGCCCTAATATTTTAAAGTGGTAGTGGTCCATTTGAACCTAAAGTTAAGTGATAACGAATGCAACAAAGAGGAAGGCACTGCTACATCCATAGCCTCAGACTTTTATTGTTTTATGCTCAAATACATTTTTAAGTTCGAGAGGGCCCCGTACTGTTCAAATTCTATCAGCAGATTAGGGAGGCAGACTGGGAATTAGTCAAAGTAAAGAGCATGTCATCTGTGTAGGCGGACACCTTGTATTGCGAGTCTCCAACCCACAAACCTGTAACGTCTGCGTAAGCTTTAGCATAGGCCTTCAGGCCCTGGTTTGCACTTGAGATCCTTTAGTTCATCCTATCTCCAATTCCTATATGTTGCAAGACTGCAAACACAAAAAATTCCAATTCACCTGGTCAAAAGCTTTCTCTGCATTAGTACCCAGAAAAAAAACTGGGGGTTTTAGAGTGGTTGGCCAGATGGATCAGGTTAAAGGGGTTGTAAAGGTAAAAATTTTTTCACCTTAATGCATTCTATGCATTAAGGTGAAAAAACTTTTGACAGTACCGCCGCCCCAGCCCCCCCCCCGTTTTACTTACCTGACGCCTCGAATCTTCGCTGCTCGTCCTCATTGCAGCTCAGCCTGGTCGCTGATTGGCTGCAGTGGATGGATTGAAAGCAGCGCAGTCATTGGCTCGCGCTGCTGTCAATCACATCCGATGACGCTGCGCGCCGGGGGGCGGGGCCGAGTGATACAGCGAGCGGCTATAGCCGCCGGCTGTATCACGGGAGCGCGCCCGCAAGCACTCACCACCGTGTGAGGGAGCTCGCATGAAGGTGGTAAATGCTTGCGGGGAGGAGCTGAAACAGCCGCCGAGGGACCCCAGAAGACCAGGTTCGGGGCCACTCTGTGCAGAACGAGCTGCACAGTGAAGGTAAGTATAACATGTTTGTTATTTTTAAAAAAAAAAATAAATAACTTTACAACCCCTTTAAGAACCTTAGTGGTATTGTCCCAGGCTTCGCGTATCGGGATGAACCCAATTTGGTCTAGGTGAATTAGTTAAGGAAGGTGGATTTAAAGGCGCAAGGCTAAGATTTTCGTAAAAAGCTTGAGATCGACGTTCAGAAGTGAAATTGGGTGATCGCTACTGCAAATGGAGGGGTGTTTGAGCTGCTTAAGAATGCCTGAGATATGAGCCATTAACACTGCCAGGGGGGCGGAAGAGGATTGACCGCCTAACAGCGGCAACAAAAGTTTTATAATATTGTATAGTAGAGCCACCTGGGTCAGGGGATTTGCCTGGCTTGGTAGAGCCAATGGCTGATTGCATCTCCTCAATAGTTATTGGAGCCTCAAGATCATGTCACAGGAGATGGGAGCTGAGGGAGATGGGCCAAGGAAAAATAATCGTCCAATTGTGACTGAAATGGAGGTGAAGTGAGAAGGTTATACAAAGAGGAATAATAAGCTTCAAAGGTCCGAGCTATCTGTCTAAGCAAGGTAACCTTCTTGCCATCTGGCCTGACTATATGGGGTATATAGCATGCCACTCGTTGGTCACACGGGGCTTTAGCCAGAAGTCGACCACATTATAGTACACTCATAGTAAAGTTTTATACAAGATCCCATCGCTGCCTTAGGCTTGTAGCGTATAAGATCAGCCTGTCTGTGCAGGCTCAAAAAGTCTGACTCAAGAGAGGCGATAGGAGAATGTTTATGTTGCTACTCAAGCTTCTGTATAGCAGTTAACAAGGTCACCAGTTTGGCTTCGCAGTTCTGTTTAATGCAGGTACCATGTTTGATCAGGACCCCCCTGATCACTGCTTATTTGCGCCTCCCAGACCACACCTACATCACACCTACATCACATCATTTGGCACAAACAGAAATATTGAGATTTGTCAATAAAGGCTATAAGAGGTATATGTTGGAATAGACAAGAAAACAAGTAGGTGATATGAATAGAGAACCTTATGCTGATTGATAAACCAAAAAAACCTAGGGAGTTAAATGAAGTAGCCTTTATTACAGGTTTTAATACGGAATATAAGGAATTAGAAAAGAAACATTAAGGAAGTATTGGCCAATTGTCTGTAAAGATTTGAGCAAAATATTGACCAGTAGGCCCAAATTTATCTATAGATGGGCACATAGGATTAGGGATAGCATTGTCAAAAATGTACCAGAACCTCCTAGTAAAATTATCACCTTCTTTGATGAAAAAGGTTTCTTTAGGTGTGGTAAATATAAACCTTGCAGAGTAGCCAAGAGTGGTAATAGAAAGATCAGCATATTTCAGTCAAATCAAACGAGGCAAAAATGTAACATAAATAAGCTCATTACAGCAGTGATCTCCTGTGCGACAAGTACATGACAATGCAAAAAGGGGGGATTTTCCTAGTTTAGTAAGTACCTCAGAACAGGGTGAAACTGTAGGTACTAGCAAAAAATGTGCCACCGTCCCTATAATTGTATATACAAAATGGGAAGCTATAGGAAAGGGGACTTTAAGGGCACATGAGTAATAATACTATGAAAAAGTAGAAATTGTATTTTAAATTTTATTCGCTTAAAATTACAAAACTAAACATTTTACTTTAAAAACAATACATTATGCATGTAGCAGCAATGTTTGGAACATATCAAGTGGATATTCCCCTGCATGTACCATCTCTAACCCTATGCGTAAAGTATACAGTCTAACATTTGATTATAGAGAGGAGAGAAAACTTCCCCAGTACGTAAACGTTGTGACTGTAGAGGCGTAGATGGGTTTGGATTGCAGGTCTGGTAGTCCACTTGTTGATGTTCTCTATGTGCTTATAAACTCGTGCTCAACATGTTTCTGCGTTCTGAAATGCTTCCTCAGGAGCTAGAGGTAGTGCTGTTGAATATACATATAAAAATATTTTTTGACAATATAAATGTATATATTATATATCCAATCATCAAAGCAAAATATATATTTTTACAATATGTATACTATAAAATCTTAACTCCCCGTGATGATCCATGGAGGCCCCCCATAAAGGAAAGCGGTCTCCCAGGTGCCAGTGGTACAACCCGGTGATTGGGGAGGCCATTCGAGCCACGCAACCGATAACCACACAGATATGTGGAATGGTTTGAAAAAAGTAAGCTATTATAGTATATGTGTATCCTCAGGGGTTACCACCTCCATATATGCCCCAAAGATAATAATAAATGTGATGACAGTCTATCCCTTAACACATTACAACAATCTAACTGTGATACAACCGTTAAAGAATGCAGGTATAGAAAGAGGTAGTTGGTAAATTTTTTTTTTTTTTGGTCCGAGGCCTCTGTCACGTCCTATACATATTTGTGCCACTTTGTCTGTGCAACGAATCGAACATCTATTTGACCACCAATACAGGTGTAGATGCAATTGTTTTGTTTAATCATAGATGGTAAGTTACCCCTTACAACTTGTGTAAACATAATTAATTGTATCCAATCCTACATATTTAAATGACTATCTGCTGGTCCTAACTTTGCCCCCTCTCTCAATATGTTACACAATAATTTTGATTTATACTTGTAGCAACGGGGCTTAGGAGATCTCTGATTGAGTTAATATGAGGGTGGGTATATCTACCTCACCTGTAAATTAGTAGCTACTATTATTATATCTATCCAGCCTATAAAAATTTTTTTTACCTCTTTCTATACCTGCATTCTTTAACAGTTGTATCACAGTTAGTTTGTTGTAATGTGTTAAGGGATAGTCTGTCATCACATTTATTATTATCTTTGGGGCATATATGGAGGTGGTAACCCCTGAGGATACACATATACTATAATAGCTTACTTTTTTCAAACCGTACCACATATCTGTGTGGTTATCGGTTGCATGGCTCGAATGGCCTCCCCAATCACCGGGTTGTACCACTGGCACCTGGGAGACCGCTTTCCTTTATGGGGGGCCTCCATGGATCATCATGGGGAGTTAAGATTTTATAGTATACATATTGTAAAAATATATATTTTGCTTTGATGATTGGATATATAATATATACATTTATATTGTCAAAAAATCTTTTTATATGTATATTCAACAGCACTACCTCTAGCTCCTGAGGAAGCATTTCAGAACGCAGAAACATGTTGAGCACGAGTTTATAAGCACATAGAGAACATCAACAAGTGGACTACCAGACCTGCAATCCAAACCCATCTACGCCTCTACAGTTACAACGTTTACGTACTGGGGAAGTTTTCTCTCCTCTCTATAATCAAATGTTAGACTGTATACTTTACACATAGGGTTAGAGATGGTACATGCAGGGGAATATCCACTTGACATGTTCCAAACATTGCTGCTACATGCATAATGTATTGTTTTTAAAGTAAAATGTTTAGTTTTGTAATTTTAAGCGAATAAAATTTAAAATACAATTTCTACTTTTTCATAGTATTATTACTCATGTGCCCTTAAAGTCCCATTTCCTATAGCTTCCCATTTTGTATATACAATTATAGGGACGCTGGCACATTTTTTGCTAGTACCTACAGCGTCACCCTGTTCTGAGGTACTTACTAAACTAGGAAAACCCCCTCTTTTTGCATACTCAAATTAGGGTGGAAGCACCCAATTTTTTTTTCCCTAGTTAGGGTGACTTTTTAAACATATAGAGTAACAATAAAAAACAATTTTTCTTTATCCTAATTTACTTAATAAAATTTAACAATTTTTGGATGTTTAACATTTTGGCTAGCTAGCGGTCTGACCGAATATGTAATTTGTAGGCTCAGCATAGTTAGGCTATATTAATGATGTCCAGGCCAGTTGCCACAATGATACGGGACAGGAAATAGGACTTAACCAATATATAGAAAAAATGAAAAAATTGTTGAAGAAAAAATCGAACCTGCACTGGCATGTGGATTTCCTCCAACAGTATGCACGAGAAAATATAAGCCCTATCGGGTTGAGGGTCCAACTCTTTCCATCTCAGAATGTGAGCCCTGATTTCAGGGGAGCATGGGAGAAGATCCTTACCCAGTGCAATACCGATCTAATTAAGTTGTTAATCACTCACTACCAAACTGAACTTATTAACCTTGATAAAGATATCATTGTGTTCCAAGAAGTCAATGACAAGGCAAAAAACCACACTCAATTTAACAAAAAATGGCAAGAGGTTAAAGATTACATTACTAAAATCAACAAAGAAATTATTTTCAAGAAACAAAATAAATTTACTAAAGACAAGACAGCTTTTATGGAAGGGTACGCCTATCGCTGGCATACTTCTATCCATAATCGTAGGCCTAAAAAAAACAACTATAGAAAACAACAATCAGAAAATGAAATGACATTCACAGATGAAGACACTGAAATTGATTCTGATTCCTCTTTATCTATTTTTTCCTCACAGTTAACAATGGGAAGAGATTCCAATCTGACATCCAGCAACACCGGTGCACGTAAGAGACAATGTGGTGGTGGTCACTTTACACCCTATCCTAAAAAGAAAACTGACAAACATGACACAAAATCCTTGGACAGTTCACTACATCAGGGGAATTCTTCTGAAAGAGGTGGTGGGAATAGTTCACAAACCAAATATGTGGTTTCCAATGCTCAGAAAGCATTACAACTGTTAAACTTGCAAAATCAAACCAACACTACAATGGTCACATTACAATCCCCAGCACCTATGGGAGGTGCCTTAAATAACACCTCAATAACTAACATTTCTACAAACACTATTCCTCAACCTAATTTTTCTAATTCATTGAATTTAACAAATTCACTATCTCTTACCCAATCACAAGCTTGCAAGAAGCAAAGCACCTTTGACTCTCACATCAACCAAATCACTATGCCTTCCCTAAATTTTCCGACACCAGGGATAATGCCACCTCAAACTTAGGATTGGATGTCATAAACCTCACCCCTTACCATTTCACTGAACAAGAACTCAGTGTGTTAAAACTCGGTCTGAGTTTCTGCCCTACACATAATATTGACAAATACGAGACTATTAAAGCTTTACTAGGCTTTACGTGACCTTATGTTACTTCTAGACGAAAACAATGATACCAACTTAGCTGAAAGTACTACCCCTATACCTCCAGTTTACTTCTGAAATTGCACAAGAACCCTGTTTCCCCCCTGGGAGACCAATTATTTCAGGTATCGGGAGCCTCACAGAGAATGCCAGCAAGTTGGTAGATGCCACACTTTTGCCTCACGTCACTGCCTTACCCTCATACACCAAAGACACTCTGGACTTACTCAAACAGATTGATGGCTTATCGGTCCCTCCTGACTCCCTGCTCGTGACCCTGGATGTGGAGGCTCTTTACTCCAGTATCCCTCATGAGCAGGGAGTCGAGATGGTCCGCACCTTCCTCCACGAGGAGGATCATCATCACTGGAATTACAATGATTTCATTCTGAAACCACTTAAATTCATTCTAACTCACAACTATTTTCAATTCATGGGTTCCCACTACCTCCAGGTGCAGGGCGTAGCCATGGGCACCTGTTGTGCCCCTGGCTACGCCAACTTGTACCTGGGGGGGTGGGAACGCTATCTTTTTTCCCATGATTGTCTCTCTGGATTCATGGACTACATTTTAGTGTGGAAACGCCATAGAGATGATATTTTCATTATTTGGACAGGTACTCAAAATACTCTACAGCAATTCATTAAGGCTTTGAACAATAACCACTTTAACTTAAAATTCACATACAATTGTGACATTAAAATTATTAACTTCTTGGATCTCGTGATCTACAAAGATGCTAATAACATACTATCAACAAACCTATTTCGAAAGATGACAGCTGGCAATACGCTACTGCACGCTGCTAGTGCACATCCTCCGACACTGATTCAGAGTATACCATACGCGCAATACATCCGACTTCGTCGGAATTGTACACATTTAGCAGATTTCCAACATCAAGCGAATTTACTAAGAGCCCGCCTCCTAGCTAGAGGCTACAGTCGATCCCTTCTGTGGAAGACTTTCAATAAAGCCAAACAAAAAACACGAAACGAGTTACTATATACAACTAGAACTTGCTCTAATGAGTCCACTGTCAAAATGATTACTAAATTTTCAGCCCATCACCACAACATTAGAAAAATCATGAATACACACTGGCACCTTCTATTAGAAGATCCAATCCTGAGCAAATACATTAATACACACCCTGAACTGGTATTTAGATGTGCTAGTTCACTGAGAGACAAATTGGTATCTAGCCACTACAACCTACCCAACCAGTCGATATCCCAAATGCCAAGGGGGACTTCCCCCTGTGGCAATTGTGCTTTCTGCCCTTGGATAATGCCCGGACACCGTATTTCACTACCCACTCACTATGACACTATGACACATTTCACTATGACAATCCCTTCTATATAAATCCGCCGGGCAGACTGGGACTGTCATGTACTTGTCGCACAGGAGATCACTGCGCAGCGGCATCCGAAAGTGGAGAAAGAGTCTGCTTGACAGGGGAAAGTTTTTTTTTACTTTTAATTGCTACAGCCTGCAGATCACAGTCTTCTCTCTGGCTCTGCCCACCCACCCTCCTTCCCTGCTGAATCGGCCAGGCTGACCCCCAAAAAAGTACCCATGCAGCATGCTGGGGACAGCAGTATGGGCTGTCCCCCCTCTGCCTCAGCCCACCCGCTTTCTTCTGGGGAATTCTCTGACTGGGATGGCTCACCCGCCCCATTACAACCATTTTATTGGGGGGGGAAGGGGGTCGGAGCCGACGCGAAGTGTCACCTCCCTGAAATTAATTTCTGCAGGTTGGGATGTCTGTCTTAAACAGCAGAATTTAAGCATTGTATTGTACTATATGGGAATATAAGTAAGGGCATAACAGTAACAGCATTAGGATTAATTAAAATGTTCAGTTAATATGGCCATGGACGTACTTCTAGTCCTCCTAAAAACAACAGCATAGCAGTAACAGTGACATGATTAGTAAAAATGGTGGAAAGTAGACTTCTGGTTTTAGTTAAAATGGCCGCAGATGAACTTCCAGTTTGTGGATAAGTAATCTCCTTACACTTAGGGTATAAATACCTTTAGCATAATGGTGCCATTAGCTTCCTTATGATGCATTGAGTATGCGAAACATGTTGAGGCAGGGCAGCCATCAGAAATTGTGGGGCCCCTTAGACAGCTTTAGGCCTGGGCCCCCCCAGGCCTGACTGCCAACATTCCCCAGGGCCTGCCCAATGGCTGTCCCACCAAATCCTGCCACTAGCCATTCCATTTGGCGGCACAGTGGTGTAGTGGGTAGCACTCTCGCCTAGCAGTAAAAAGAGTCGCTGGTTGGCCCTTACTTATATTCACATATAGTACAATACAATGCTTCAATTCTGCTGTTTAAGACAGACATCCCAACCTGCAGAAACTAATTTCAGGGAGGTGACACTTTGCGCCGGCTCTGACCCCCTTCCCCCCCAATAAAATGCTTGATTGTGGGCTCCTTGAGGATAGGGTGCAATGTATGTGTGGATCGCTGCGTAAATTGACGGCGCTATATGGGTGCGCTATAATACCTGTACACTCTCAGCCCCCTAACACCTGTACGCTCTCGGCTCCCCTCTCACCTGTACGCTCTCAGCCCCAACACCTGTAAGCTCTCAGCCCCTCTCACACCTGTACGCTCTCAGCCCCCCTCTCACCTGTATGCTCTCAGCCCCAACACCTGTATGCTCTCAGCCCCTCTCACACCTGTACGCTATCAGCCCCCACACACCTGTATGCTCTCAGCCCCCCCAACACCTGTACGCTCTCAGCTTCCCACACACCAGTACGCTATCAGCCCCCCTCACACCTGTACGCACTCAGCCCCCCTAACACCTGTATGCTCTCAGCCCCCCTAACACCTGTATGCTCTCAGCCCCCCTAACACCTGTATGCTCTCAGCCCTCACACACATGTATACTCTCAGCCCCCACACACCTGTACGCTATCAGCCCCCTCACACCTGTACACTCTCAGCCCCCTCACACCTGTATGCTATCAGCCCCCTCACACCTGTACGCTCTCAGCCCCCTCACAACTGTATGCTCTCAGCCCCCCTAACACCTGCATGCTCTCAGCCCCCCTCACATCTGTATGCTCTCAGCCCCCCACGCACCTGTACGCTCTCAGCCCCCCACACAACTGTACGCTATCAGCCCCCTCACACCTGTACACTCTCAGCCCCCCTCACACCTGTATGCTATCAGCCTCCTCACACCTGTACGCTCTTAGCCCCCTCACATCTGTACGCTCTCAGTCCCCCTAACACCTGTACGCTCTCAGCCCCCTAACACCTGTATGCTCTCAGTCCCCCACACACATGTACGCTCTCAGCCCCCTCACACCTGTACGCTCTCAGCCCCCCTCACACCTGTATGCTATCAGCCCCCTCACACTTGTACGCTCTCAGCCCCCTCACATCTATACGTTCTCAGCCCCCCTCACATCTGTACATTCTCAGCCCCCCTAACACCTGTACACTCTCAGTCCCCCCTAACACATGTATGCTCTCAGCCCCCCTCACATCTGTATGTTCTCAGCCCCCCTCACATCTGTATGCTCTCAGCCCCCCACACATCTGTACGCTCTAAGCTGCCTTAACACATGTACACAGGCACACACATATGTACACAGACACACACACATGTACACAGGCACACACACTCATATGTACACAGACACACACACATGTACACATTAACACAGGCACACACACATTAACACAGGCACACACACATATGTACACAGACACACACATGTACACATGCACACAGGCACACCTGTACGCTCTCAGACCCCCACACACCTGTATGCTATCAGCCCCCTCACACCTGTACACTCTCAGCCCCTTCACATCTGTACGCTCTCAGCCCCCCTAACATCTGTACGCTCTCAGCCCCCCTAATACCTGTACACTCTCAGCCCCCCTAACACCTGCACGCTCTCAGCCCCCTTCACATCTGTACGCTCTTAGCCCCCTTAACATCTGTTCGCTCTCAGCCCCCCTAACACCTGTACGCTTTCAGCCCTCCTAACACCTGTACACTCTCAGCCCCCCTCACATCCGTATGTTCTCAGCTCCCCTCACATCTGTACGTTCTCAGCCCCCCTCACATCTGTACATTCTCAGCCCCCCTAACACCTGTACGCTCTCAGCCCCCCTAACACCTGTACGCTCTCAGCCCTCCAACACCTGTATGCTCTCAGCCCTCCACACATCTGTACGCTCTAAGCCGCCTTAACACATGCATATGTACACAGACACACACACATGTACATATTAACACAGGCACACACACATATGTAAACAGACACGCACAGACACGCACACATGTACACATGAACACAGGCACACACACATGTACACATGCACACACACATATGTACACAGACACACACATGCACATAGGCACATACCCATATGTATACAGACACACACTTGCACACACACATATGTACACAGACACACACATGTACACTGCCCCACCCCCGTTCCTCTTCAGTTGTACATTAGTCCTTACTTGGAAGGTGCTGTTCCTGGTCCCAATTCTTGTGCAAAACACATGAGGAGTGCACATGCTGGAATTTACTAGAGGTGGCAGCAAAGAGCCCGATGTCAGTGACACAGCAGCAGCTGTTGACTCGCACACATTCTGAAAGCCAGCACAGCCACGGAGCTCTCATTCACCCCTCCCTGCCTTCTCTCATCCCCGCCAGACAGCCGGGCCCTTTTAGACTTTCGGGCCCCTTACAAGTGTGTGGGCTGTACCCCCCTGATGGCGGCCCTGTGTCGAGGCATAGTGACGCAACTAGCATGTGAGTTCCTGCCTTTGGTAATCTGAACAGCTGATATTGGATCGCACGCAGTATATGGAGCGGAGTGTGGCGTATACATCTGTTTGCTGGATAGACTTAGTGCCAGTCAGAGGGCACTTTTAAATGTAAGTGGGCTTTTTTTATGTGTTTTTACACTTTTATGAAATAAAAATGTTGCGCTGTGATGGTACCTTTCTCACTATATGAGTGACACAGAGTGGATGCACAGGATTCCTGGATGGTTTAAAGATCAGGGGTATATTGAGCAACATCCTTATCCTAACATCCCTAGTTGAGTGGATGGACATGGAAACGCTCTGTATTGGAGGAGTTCTGGTGAGCGAGTGGTTTTATGGTGAAGGATTCACTCACAGCGGTGTGAAATAGAATCTTTGGCATTGAATCAGAATCACAACTTTTTCTTACACAAGCAGATTATTATTTGCACATAGGTTGCATTATTGGTTTAATTTGTCCAAATAAAGGGGATTTGCATGTTTCATATTAGCACAGCTATCCCCTTATAGCATTGTTATTCAATATTTTCACCGTGTAGTGAAGCACCTTAGCTGTAGCTCACAAATTTATTATCAATTATTGTTTACTATTTGCGCCAGTGACACACATATTACACACCTAAATCACTCCTGGTGGTGTCATTGGTCTGAAAGTAAAATGTGAGTTCCTTCGTCACATCCGCTAGGAGAATGTGATCCTGTAGAAGGCTTTCGTTTAGGAGCCAATGCCTCTCCCAAGATAAAAAGGAGTCTGTAAGAGCCAGGTTTAATGTGACCATAGAGTGGTTAGACCAAGTGATACTACCAATTGTGATGTCCACTATAGCAGCAAGATGCTAATGTGGAACCAGAAAAAGATCAATGTGCGAATATGAATGATTTGTTATGGAGTAGCCGCCACATGTCAATCAGTTAGTGTCTATGTAACGCCTGTAAGATATGCCTGCAGGAGCCAGGGGGAATAGAGGAGGTGCCAGTGGAAGTGTCCAAACCTGATTCCAAAGAAACATTAAAGTCCCCTCCAGGTATTAATTTACAACAGCAAATTCCAGAAGGGGGACCAGAAGCGCAGACATGAGTGCTCCGGCATGTCAGCAAACAAAAAAAAAGGGGATCACGACATTATGAATCCAAAAAAAAAATGAAGGAGCAAAGCCCATCAATGTAAAATCCAAATACTGAGCAACAGATACAGAGAGAGAGTCACCTGATGGATTAGCACAATGTCCTCCATTGGCTTTCATTGAGAACAAGGGAAGTTTCAGAGGACCCTAACAAATTTAAACACAAATATAAGGTGAAAACAAAAAAAAATTAAATAAAATGCACAACCAGAAGGCCTCATTCACATGGGTGTACTTAAACATGTACCCATGTAAGGGCTGTGTTTCCCCACACAGGGATGCGCAGGTATTCTATGCATCCCTGTTCAGCCAATCCCATTCATGTCAATTTAGACAAAGCAGCTGAACAGACTCAGCCACTGCTCCTGATCTGAAATCTGTTTGGGTTGGTGTGGGTCCCCTGTGTTTGGGGACCCACACTCACAGACACCTGTACCCACATGGCTGTTAATTTGAGAACAGTGGCTGTGCCCATGCAGCTGCTGATTCAACTGAGATGAATGGGATTGCCTGCAAGCCTGCAAGTGATAAAATGATAAAACTGAAAATATGGGTAACAGCAGCAACACAGCAACAAAACTTGTTGATGACACACTCACAAAAAGAAAAAAAAAAGTTCTAAACAGGATTCTTGGGTCTATTGAAATCACAACAAATGCAGGTAGGCTTCTGTCACTCTCTCTCTGAACTTCTGAACTTCTGAACAAGCAAAATTCAATCTAAATCTGGTTTGGGGCCAAACCTGGAGCTCATCCTTAGCCCTAAGTAAAATATCAAGTGTAAGATCCTTGTAGGTCTGTGGTGTAGTTTACACAGGATCTTGCTACCGAACTGACTGCTCACTAACTGCATAGTGGGAAGATGGGGAGAAGGTCACATACTCCCTTATACCTAGAAGTACCTGTGCATCTGCCAGGGCTTCAGCAGGCAAACAAAGCAGGAGGTGAGTGCATAGAACTTGAGTTTCAGGGGACATGTTTAACACTAAGACATCATGTTACTTTACCTTCATTTGCAAAGTGACAGGTTTACAATAATTGCCAAAGCGAAGGGCAATTTGCATGTATGAAGTAAGATAGCTTGTGAAACGTTACCTAGAATGAAAAAAAATAAAACACATTTATTCATTAACTTAAATTGGTACCTAACAGCTAGTATGTTACACTATCACCAGTGTATAGGGGGTTCCCAACTGTAATGGATTGTATTTTGCCTACATAGCAAAAGTAAATATACAACACTTATTTATGGCAAAAATTGTTATGTCTGTATATTTAAACAAACATTAATATATTATCAACCATATAAATATAACGATAAGCTATAAACAGCTTTTGTAGAGATTTCCTCTCACTTCCTCTTGTGTCTTATATACTATAGAAACATTTGTGGTCATAGGACATTATGTGGACCTGCAGTATATAAAAACACTGAGTATAAAAAAAAAACACAATTTTATTTAATTCCATTAACAAAACATATTAAACATATTCTCCACTTAGAGGTTCAAGACATGTATAGATTCCATGCACAGTTCACATGTAAGCTCAAAGTGTTTCGGGAATCCTTCTTTAGGAGCACTTGTGAAGGAATCAACACATTGGAGACCACTGTTGATCTTAATGAAGATATACAAAATATGGCTGGCTGGAATTTGCAACATGAATATGTTTCCCAAGGAGATTCATATGAAGAAGCCAAGATAGAGCCACTGCCTCGCAGATGAAGAGTGAACATCCAAAAGTGGCCACGAAGTGAATGTACAATCTTGATTTTTGTCTTCAGATTTACCAAAACCATGTATAATATTTCATATGTGGATCAAGCTCCCAATAATATAGCTATAATGTCACAAGTTGAGAAGGTAGCCAGTGTAGCCAGCGGTATTAAGAGCTTGTATATTCAAATAGCGACAACAGTGTCTACAAACAGACAAATCTAAGACCCCATACACACTATTAGATTTTCTGCAGATTTTCCAAAACCATGTAGTGCAAGGGCCTGCCTGATTGCATACAAATTGGAACTCTTAAGATTTTACCTCATATTATATGGTTTTGGTAAATCTGAAGACAAAAATCTGCAGAAAATCTATTAGTGTGTATGGGGCTTAAAGCCTAAGCAGGACACGTGTTTGAGGCTTTCCATCACTCCTGAGCAAGTCTCATAGCCACCTTGCAGTACTTGGCGATGGGGAGAAGCCTCCAGAATCTTAAATTTACTACTGGGATCTCCCCCCAGGCTCTGGGAGTCAATATTCCAGAGGTCTGCTTGGCCATCATTTAAATGCTGCAGAAGGACTATATTAGGGTAGGTTTTTTTTTCTTAAAGATCACATTCTATGTATTTCTGTTTGCTAATGTTTTTATTTAATGCTATGATTACATAATTATCAATATTGTAATATGCTGTGAATGTCCTCTTTGTCCTCATGCACGATGTAAGGTTTTCCAGCTCAGCTCCTTTTTTGGCCTACATGCATATTTTCCTATAATAACCTCCCCAGCATGCTATCCTGGGCCCATACACACCTAGGCTGGTAACGTAACAATGTTTTTTGTCAGCTACATTTTAGGGCTTACCCTAAACAACCCCTAAAATGTTTTCAACTTTTATTTGTGTGCTCCAAATCGGGCAGAGTGCAATAGGCATTATTATTATGGCCAAACTCATTTTGAACCCTCCCTCCCCTCCAAAAATGCCAAAAAAAGTCAACTGATCCAAATACTCTATCTGCTGACTTTTAAAAACCCATAAACACTATCACTCTTTTGTGGTCACTTTGACTCACGTCAGGGGATTTGGAGACAACAATTACAATGTCTGTGCTGGGTCCAGGAGACAGATCCCATGGCTCCAAAGACACATCTTGGGTGATCACTCAGTTTCCTCTAAAAAGGTACAATACAACATTTATTAATCCTCCCCAAGCAACATCTGTTTTTAGCATACATTTTGCGACATTAATTAATCAACCTTGCACTTGGTCAGGTGGAAAAGTTTTCTCCTCACTGGTGGACTCCACCATGCTGAACTCTGGAGGATTTGCTGTGCTACTAATACCAACTAATACTAAAGATCTATAGCACAACAAATTCTTATTATTTTTTATAATTCACAGTAGTGGCCAAAAATGATTTGAACAAGAATGAAAAATGCTGGGGTCAGAATGATAGTCTTTTCTATTTCTCCACATTCAATTTGCAACAGTGAGGAGATCAAAACTGTGTGTGATTGATGACCAAAAAAAAATGCATAAAAAAGGGAAGGTGATGGCATTCTCCAGAGGGCAAACAGTTGACAAGTGTCAAGATTGAACAAGTCCTGCATTTGCCCCCCACGCCTCTTGTCTCCTATGGGATAAATGATGACCATCATAGCAGGCGTGACTGTGTGTGACTGGGAGCCACAGGGCCTCTCCTCTACCCATGTCTACACTAGCAAGGCTGCATTAATGGGCACTGAGGAGCCAGTCAGAAACCAGAAAATGTTCTTTAACCCTTAAGTTCTGCCCTAAGCCCATGGCCTTTGGCCCACCTAGAAACACCCATGTCTGTGGCTAAATGAGTGTGTTTAAAGTTGGCACTTACGTTTTTTGGGGGAAGATGGTCTTGTTTCCTCCCCTGTTGGGGCCCGAGCGAGGGTAGCCTCCCTTCGTCCCTTGCGGTGGCTTTGCTGGAGCATCCTTTTTTTGTGTCTTCCTGTTGAAAGATAAAAAAAGACAGTAAGTACAAAAAAGATATGAAGCTCCAAAGACATGACTAAATAAGAATGTTCATATATGCTTTAGATTTACTCTCATCTTTGGAATCCCAAGTCATACAAACAAAGATTTTCTAAGCTTATATAGAATTCTCTCTAGCTACTTTAAGCAAGAACATACACAGACAGCTAATTTACACATATTGTTTACATACAACTATTGCCTACTTTTTTTAAGGATATGATGTATGTGCTCCAGCTGGTCTTATTCCCGGTGTTTCAGATCGGACCATTGTTTCCGGATTTAGTCCTTTGATCGGTCCACCGCAAATTGTTGATTAAAAACAACAATAACCTTTTCCAAAATGCAATCTTTTCAGCTGTTGGGCCTCTCATAATTCTGCAGCTTGCAACCATAATTGTACTTCTCCAGGATGCGCACCATCTCCACCATCTCACCCTTGCTCATTGGTGTGGCTTTTCCACTCCTATGAGCTCCACCACTGCGGGGCTGGCTGCAAATTGGCGATTCCGCCATGTTGTTCCGTATGAAAGTTCCACTGTGTGTGTCACATGCAGGAGAAGAGAGATGGTCACGCCCCAGCGTCATGACGCACGTGAGAGCGGAGTTTCATGCATTTGCAGTGTATATTAAGCCGTAACGCGTGGTCGATGGAGCAGCCGTAGGAACGATCTGGGAGTGGAGGATGATCAATTGGCAACATGAAAGGAGGCAGAAAGCAAAGGTACAATTGGAATTTGGGGTATAGGTGGTTAGTGGCCTATACTGATTAGATTGAGGCCTATATTGGGACCAGCTTATGGGTTAAGTCAGACATTATGGTTTGTCTTGTGTTCTGTCTTGCAGGCATCAAATCATGACTGACAAATTCACATCCCAAGACTTTCTGCCACATTTTATACATATGTACCAGAAGCTGCTCTGTCTATGGAGGGTTAAGAGTAAAGACTACTCTAATAAAAAACTTTGCATGACAGCATTGGAGAAACTGGACCAATTGTGAAAACCAGTTTACCCCAAGGCAGACCCCAGCTATGTCAGGCAAAAGATTGTTAACCTCCATAGCAGCTTTAAAAGGGAGCTTAACAAGATCCAGGAATCGGAGAGGTCAGGAGCAGCAGAAAATTACATCTATGTACCAAGGCTCTGGTACTATGACAGCCTGCAGTTTCTGACAGACCAGACTGAACCCAGGCCATCGCTGTCAACACTGCATTCCACCTCTGCTGAGGCCACAGCTCGTTTTGCACAAGATGAAGATGTGGAGGAGCCCATCTTGACAGGGGTATAGGATTGTTTAACATGTTTGGATCCAAAAATACAATGATGATAACTATATCTTATTGGGAAAATAGTTCAGCCTTAGCAAAGTGGTTTCCATATCAATACACAGTCGTGTATATGGTAAGTGTTCAATATCAGCCCATTGCGTCATCGCAGTGGGTTGATAGGCTTCATGATCGTTCTGGCGTCCTTTCTAATTGGTTCCCATGGAGGGTAATTTTTGAACAAGGAGAGTCAAATCCAGGTTTGCTGCATCCACTTTCTGGTCTTCTACCACTAAGTGTATGAAGATTGATGGGCTTCCTTCTTACCTGAGTTTACTTTACATAAGCTGATGTGACCTTTGTGATGAGGGTCCACCACATGGGATAAGCTGCTGTATTGTTGGGTGCTGGTGACGGGTCTCCCTATTCCCTGTCTATCGCAGATTGAACTACTATTGAACTTTTGTTCCTGGATTGTCCTTTTGGGATTTAAAGTGCTCCACACTTGCCATAAATATCTTGTTATTGACTTCCTTCAATACTGTGCTGGCTACTGATATCTTATTTAACCAACTAATACTAAAGATCTATAGCACAACAAATTCTTATTATTTTTTATAATTCACAGTAGTGGCCAAAAATGATTTGAACAAGAATGAAAAATGCTGGGGTCAGAATGATAGTCTTTTCTATTTCTCCACATTCAATTTGCAACAGTGAGGAGATCAAAATTGTGTGTGATTGATGACCAAACCCCCCAAAAAATTCTAATTATGTCCCATTTTTAGACACAGGAAATTGTCAATCTGGAGGAGCCAGTGGCCAATAGCTAGACAGAGCCGCAGATCCCTCCCCTACGTCCTGCTGCTAAAAGAGCCAGGAAGAACAGAAATCTGGAGGAGGCCACAGCTTCCTTTCTCAGCCAGGCCTCAACTGCGCTCCGTACTGACCCAGATGAGGCTGAAGCATTTGGGTGTGTGACGGCCAATAAATTAAGGCAGATGGCCAGTGAGCAAAGGAGCAGGTGTAAGAAACTCATCCTGCAGCTCCTTAACAAGGGGATGAGGGGCGACATTTCTGAAAACACCCACATTTCATATTTTGTGGCCCCACCCCCACCCCCACCACCTCCACAGCCAACCCACTCACCACAGCAGCATGCCAGTCAGTGGCAATACCAGCCACATAAACTTCAACAACCACGCTGGTCTGGGGATTTTCACCTCTACCCCACTTTCTAATTTCAATTATTTTGTGTTTTTTTTTGTTTTGTATTTTTATGTTCTCTTTCCTTTTTTTCTGCATGGAATGCACTTTTTTGTTAAGTTATTTTTATTTGGATGGCAGATAGCATCTCTAATTTAATTTGTGTTGGGTTTTTTCTGCACAATAAAAAAATAGTGTAGAATAATACTTTTTTTCAAATGACAGTTTGGGAGTAGGCAGTTACATTAGCCACTTGCCGACCGCTGCATGCCGATATACGTTGGCACAATGGCAGCGGTGGGCAAATGGGCGTACCTGTACATCCCCTTTAAGAGGCAGGGGATAGCAGGCACCGCCATGTACAGCGTGACCATGCCAGTGGGACTGGTGAACTCGATGTCCATCGGTCTCCCGGCGATCGTGTCACGGAGCCGCAAAACGGGGGAGTTCCTATGTGAACAAGGCATTTCCCCATTCTGCCTTGTGTCATGACAGAGATCACTGCTCCCTGTCATCGGGAGCAGTGATTGCTGTCACGTGACTGTGAGCCCATCCCCCCCACAGTTAGAATAACTCCCTAGGACACACTTAACTCCTTCATCGCCCGCTAGTGGTTAACCCCTTCCCTGCCAGTGTCATTTACACAGTAATTAGTGCATTTTTATAGCACTGATCGCTGTATAAATGACAATGGTCCCAAAATAGTGTCAAAAGTGTCCAATGTGTCCACCATAATGTCGCAGTCCCGATAAAAATCACTGCCATTACTAATAATAAAAAAATAATAAAAACACGCTATAACTTTTGCGCAAACCAATCAATATATGCTTATTGCGATTTTTTTACCAAAAATATGTAGAAGAATACATATCGGCCTAAACTGAGGAAAGTAAATAGTTTTTTTTATATATTTTTGGGGGATATTTATTATAGTAAAAAGTTAAAAAAAATTGAGTTTTTTTCAAAATTGGCGCGTTTTTTTGTTTATAGCACAAAAAATAAAAACCACAGAGGTGATCAAATACCACCAAAAGGAAGCTCTATTTGTGGGAAAAAAAAAGGACGTCAATTTTGTTTTGGTGCAATGCCGCACTACCGCGCAATTATCAGTTAAAGCGACGCAGTGCCGAATCGCAAAAAGTGCTCTGGTCAGGAAGAGGCTAAAATCTTCCGGGGCTGAAGCGATTACAAACAACACAATGGAAAACTAACAAGGGACACCAACATAGTTGTATCTTTGATCTTAAAAACTCAGGGATAATGGTGTTGTGGTAACTTCCCCAAAAAATCAAACAGCAACCATAATATTAACCACTTGCCTACTGGGCACTTAAACCCCCCTCCTGCCCAGACCAATTTTCAGCTTTCAGTGCTCTCACAGTTTAAATGACAATTACTCAGTCATGTAACACTGTACCCAAATTAATTTTTTGTCCTTTTTTTCATACAAATAGAGCTTTCTTTTGGTGATATTCGATCACCTCTGGGTTTTTTATTTTTTGCGCTATAAATGAAAAAAAAACAACAATTTAAAAAAAAAGCATTTTTCTTAGTTTCTGTGATAAAATTTTGCAAATTATTAATTTTTCCTCATAAATTTTGGCCACAATTTATACTGCTACGTAACTTGGTAAAAATAACCCAAATTAGTGGATATTATTTGGTCTGTGTGAAAGTCTACAAGCTGTGGTGCAAATCATAAAAAATTGATCACACTTGATGTACTGGTGGCCTATCTCATTTCTTGCGACCCGAACAAGTCAGGAAAGTACAAATACCCCCTAAATTACCCCTTTTTTGAAAGTAGACATTCCAAGGTATTTAGTAGGATGCATGGTGAGGTTTTTGATGTTGTCATTTTTTCCACAATTCTTTGCAAAATGAATATATTTTTTTTTCCACAAAATTGTCACTGTAATAGGTTATTTCTCTCACATGGCATGTGTATACCACAAATAACACCCCAAAATACATTCTGCTACTCCTTCTAAGTATGGCGATACCAAATGTGTGGGACTTTTTCACAGCCTGGCCACATAGAGAGGCCCAACTTGCAGGGAGCACCATCAGGTGTTCTAGGAGCATAAATTACACATCTAACGTGTTGACTACCTATTACACTTTTGAAGGCCCTGAAGCCCCAGGACAATGACACGTGACACTGATGTGGCACTGATGACAGATAGCAATGATACATGGCACTGATGACACGTGACACTGAGGTGGCACTGATGACAGATGGCACTAATACGTGGCACTGATGGCACGTGACACTGATGTGGCACTGATGACACATGGCACTAATATGTGGCACTGATGGAATGTGACACTAATGTGGCACTGATGACAGATGGCACTAACACGTGGCATTGATGGCACGTGACACTGGTGTGGCACTGATGACAGATGGCACTAATACGTGGCACTGATGACACTGATGTAGCACTGATGACAGATGGCACTAATACGTGGCACTGATGACAGATGGCACTAATACGTGGTATTGATGACACATGACACTGATGTGGCACTGATGACAGATAGCAATGATAGGTGGCACTGATGACACGTGACACAGATAACAGATGACAGGTGGCACTGATGACAGATGGCACTGACAGGTGGCACTGGGGACAGATGACACTGACAGGTGGCACTGGGGACAGATGGCACTGACAGGTGGCATTGGGGACAGGTGGCACTGGGGACAGATGGCACTGATAGGTGGCATTGGGGACAGATGGCATGGGGACAGGTGGCACTGATAGGTACTGTGGGCACTGTATTTATTGTGTTTCATGTAGTTTTCACTCACTCTGCAGCACAGGTCGCTCTCCCTCCTCACACGCGGCCTCTGTGTGAGGAGAGCCGGCAATAGTGATAATCTCATATGTTTACATTTGAGATCATCTCACATTGGAGACGCCAATAGAGTGCTAAATGGCCGCTGTGATTGGCCGTTTAGCACGATCTGTGATTGGCTGTGTCCAAGGGACATGGCCAAAACAGATTTTCCTCGAAACAGGAACGCCCTCCCAGCAATTGAGCGCCGCGCTGTAGCCGTCTTTTGGCTATAGCGCGGGCACCTAGTTGTTAATACTATTTATATCACTACAAAACAAATGCCTTTTAAAATATGTTTGCCATAACTCCATCAGTATCACCAGCAAAGCAGATTCATTATTATCCCATTAAAGAAGAAGAGAATGTGTGCTGCATTTCGACATTTCATCAATTGCCGCGTCATGAATGGTAATTCTAGATTACGAATGGTAGTTTACAAAACCGAACTCTTCCAGCTCGTTCCTCAATTCCGAGCATGCGGGTTTGTGTCTGTCGAATGCACCGTAGTAATATTTCGAAAATCCGCAAACAGCTCGTCTTCAGATTTTTCCCTTCTGATTTTAGTACTGTGTGTACTAGCCTTTAGAGTCCTACAATTGGGGATGAGCCGAACACTCCCCGATTCGGTTCGCACCAGAACCTGCGAACGGACTGAAAATTCGCACGAACGTTAGAACCCCATTGACGTCTATGGGACTTGAACGTTCGAAATCAAAAGTGCTCATTTTAAAGGCTAATTTGCATGGTATTGTCCTAAAAAGGGTTTGGGGACCTGGGTCCTGCCCCAGGGGACATATATCAATGCAAAAAAAATGTTTAAAAATGGCCGTTTTTTCGGGAGAAGTGATTTTAATGATGCTTAACCACTTGCTTACTGGGCACTTAAACCCCCCTACTGTCCAGACCAATTTTCATCTTTCAGTGCTCTCACACTTTGAATGACAATTACTCAGTCATGCAACACTCTACCCAAATGATTTTTTCGTCCTTTTTTCCATACAAATAGAGCTTTCTTTTGATGGTATTTGATCACCTCTGGGTTTTTTATTTTTTGCGCTATAAATGAAAAAAGACTGAAAATTTTGAAAAAAAAATAATTTTTCTTAATTTCTGTGATAAAATTTTGAAAATTGTTTATTTTTCTTCATAAATTTTGGCCACAATTTATACTGCTACATATCTTTGGTAAAAATAACCTAAAATTAGTGGAAATTATTAGGTCTGTGTGAAAGTTTTAGAGTCTACAAGCTATGGTGCAAATCATAAAAAATGTATCACATCTGTTGTACTGGTAGCCTATCTCATTTCTTGAGACCCTAACAAGCCAGGAAAGTACAAATTCCCCCCAAATGACCCCTTTTTGGAAAGTAGACATTTCAAGGTATTTATTAAGAGGCATGGTGAGTTATTTGAAGTTGTAATTTTTTCCCACAATTCTTTGCAATATTAAGATTTTTATTTTTTTATTTTTATTTTTTCACAAAATTGTCATTGTAATAGCTTATTTCTCTCACATGGCATGTGCATACCACAAATGACACTAGGCATGTGCAAAATGAAAAAATTTGTTTCGTTTCGTTTCTTTTTAATTCGTTATTTAATTAATTTAGTTTAGTTAGATTCGTTAAATTCATTAAATTTGTTTTTCAAATCAGATTAGTTTTCGACTGAATTCGAAAATCGGTCGAATTCGAAAATATTTCAACCGGATTCGATATTATTTCAACCGCATTCGAAAATATTTCAACAGCATTCGAAATTATTTCAACTGTATTAGAAATTATTTCAATCGTATTCGATAATATTTTAATCGCATTCGAAAATATTTCTACCGAATTTGATAATATTTCAACCACATTCAAAATTTTTTCAACTGTATTCAAAATTATTTCAATCGGATTCGATAATATTTCAACCTCATTCAAAAGTATTTCAAATGTATTAGAAATTATTTCAATCGTATTCGATATTATTTCAATTGCATTCGAAAATATTTCTATTTTCGAATTTGATAATATTCAGATAATATTCAGATAATATTCCTCTTCAGCAAACCAGAAGAACACTGCATGGTTTCGCGTCACCATGGCAGTAAAAGCTGTGAGAGGGATTGAGCGCACCCCAGACTGCATCCGTCATCGGTAAATAAAAATGATTACATTCTCTCTCTCTCTCTCTCTGTGTCTCCCAGAGGCGTATCTAGTGAAAATGGCACCTATGGCAAGCACTGAAACTGCGCCCCTGTCAAAAAAAAAAAAAACAGCTAATAAAACTACAAGTCTTTAACCACTTCAGCCCCAGAAGAATTTACCCCCTTCCTGACCAGAGCACTTTTTGCGATTCGGCACTGCGTCGCTTTAACTGACAATTGCGCGGTCGTGCAACGTGGCTCCCAAACAAAATTGAAGTCCTTTTTTTTCCCCACAAATAGAGCTTTCTTTTGTTGGTATTTGATTACCCCTGCGGTTTTTATTTTTTGCGCTATAAACAAAATAAGAGCGACAATTTTGAAAACGCATTATTTTTTAGATTTTGCTATGATAAATATCCCCCAAAAATATATAAAAAAACATTTTTCCTCAGTTTAGGCCGATACGTATTCTTCTACATATTTTTGGTAAAAAAAAAATCGCAATAAGCGTTTATTGATTGCTTTGCGCAAAAGTTATAGCGTTTACAAAAAAAAATAATTATATATATATATATATATATATATATATATATATATATATATATATATATATATATATATATATATATATATATATATATATATATATAATTTTTTTAATTCTGTTCTATTGTTACTCTATTCTATTCTATTTTTTTCTATTCAAATTTGAATTCATTCTATATGAATTACAAATTTCAGAAGATGGCTATATATATAAATATTACATATGTGTATGTGTATGTGTATATATATATATATATATATATATATATATATATATATATATATATATATATATATACACAGTCATCTTCTGAAGTTTGAAATTCATATAAAATAAATTCAACTTTAAATAGAAAAGATTGGAATAGAATAGAACAATAGAACAGAATAGAATAAAATAATATATATATATATTTGAATTTCATATAGAATGAAATTGAATTGAAATAGAATAGAAGATAATATCTTAGAAAAACAATAGATCAGATCAGAAAAAAAAAAAAAATAATAATAATATAATAATATAATATATATATATATATATATATATATATATATATATATATATATATATATATATATTATATTATTATATTATATATAAAACCATCTTTTGAAATTCGAAATTCATATAGAATGAATTCAAATTCAAATAGAAAAGATTAGAATAGAAAAACAATAGAACAGAAAAGAATCTAATATATATATTAGATTTTATTCTATTCTGTTCTATTGTTTTTCTAGTCTATTTTCTTTTCTATTCGAATTCATTCTATATATATATATAGATATATATATATATATAGAGATATATATAATATATCTCTCTCTCTCTATATATATATCTATATATATATATATGTATAGATATATCTATATATATATATAGATATATCTATATATATATAGATATCTATATATATATAGATATATCTATATATATATATATATATATAGATATATATATATATGTATATATATATATATCTATATATATATATAGATATATATATATATACATATATCAATATATCTATATATATATATGTATATAATTTTTTTTTCTGATCTGTTCTATTGTTTTTCTATGATATTCTTTTCTATTATTTTCTAATCTATTCTAATCTTTTATATTCAAATTCGATTTCATGCTATATGAAATTCGAATTTCAGAAAATGGTTATTTATATATATATATATATATATATAAAACCATTTTCTGAAATTCGAATTTCATATAGAATTAATTAGTGGGAATGCTTTAGCAGTCCCACTATTGTTATTCGATTTTATTTATTTTTCTTATTATTATTCCGTACGTTTTTTGGTTCTGCGTAACTTCTGCATACTTTCAGCTATTAAAACCAATCAACTATTAAAATGTTCGTCTCTTTTAGCTGATGTGTGCTCTTTTTCAACTTTTTTTTCTACCATTTATACTTTTTAAAATATTAAGCTTTTATCACTTTTTTTTAACATTGAAGTCAATGGGAGCATGCTTGAAATCCTTAAATTCTTCTTCCGCTCCCAAAAGTTTCAGCTCCTTCATACTTTCACCTAGAGACACCAAACAAACTTTAAAATGTTCACAAAATATTCAGCTATCTGGCTATATCTTTTCAGTTTGATATCTTTTACAGTTTAGAGGTCATTTCAGGAAATTTTAGCCATTAATCAGAGTGTACTGTGTTTGTTTTGTTGCCATGGTTACCAAAGCTTCTGTTATACACAGGGGGAGGTGGCTGGAGCATCTCAGCTCTGATTACAGAGCCCGGGGGAGGGGACAGACACACCATGTACTGATTTATAATAGAGGAATATGATGGGGAAGTTTTGATGGGATAATTCTGATGGGGCAGTTTTGATGGTGGCAATATGATGGGGCAGTTTTGATGGGGCAATTCTGATGGGGCAGTTTTGATGGTGGCAATATGATGGGGCCGTTTTGATGGGGACAATTTTTATGGAGCAGTTTTAAAGGTGGCAATTCTGATGGGGCAGTTTTGATGGTGGCAATATGATGGGGCAGTTTTGATAGGGCAATTCTGATGGGGCAGTTTTGATGGGGCAATTCTGATGGGGCAGTTTTGATGGGGGCAGTTTTGATGGTGGCAATATGATGGGGCAGTTTTGATGGGGCAATTCTGATGGGGCAGTTTTGATGGGGGCAATATGATGGGGCAGTTTTGATGGGGACAATTTTGATGGGGCAATTCTAATGGGGCAGTTTTGATGGCAATATGATGGGGGCAGTTTTGATTGTGGCAATATGATGGGGCAGTTTTGATGGTGGTAATATGATGGGGCAATTCTGATGGGGCAGTTTTGATGGTGGCAATATGATGGGGCAGTTTTGATGGGCCAATTCTGATGGTGGCAATATGATGGGACAATTTTGATGGAGCAATGCTGATGGGGCAGTTTTGATGGTGGCAATATGATGGGGCAGTTTTAATGGGGACAATTTTGATGGGGCAATTCTGATGGGGCAGTTTTGATGGCAGTATGATGGGGCAGTTTTGATGGCGGCCATTTTAGCAATTTAGCTATTCAGCATTCCCACGCATTTTCCCCAGGAAATGCATTTTCTAGTTAAAATTCTAATAGAAAAGATTAGAATAGAAAAAAGAATGAATAATATATATATATATATATATATATATATATATATATATATATATATATATATATATATATATTTTATTTTATTCTATTCTGTTCTATTGTTTCTATTTTCTGTTTCTATTCTATATATATATATCTATTCTATATAATATTTATATATATAACCATCTTCTGAAATTAGAAATTCATATAGAATGAATTCAAATTCAAATAGAAAAGATTAGAATAGAAAAACAATAGAACAGAATAGAATAAAATATATATATTATATTTTATTCTATTCTGTTCTATTGTTTTTCTTGTATATTTTCTATTTCTATTCTAATCTTTTCTGTTCAAATTCAATTTCATTCTATATGAAATTTGAATTTCGGAAAATGGTTTTACATTTATATATTTAACCATCTTCTGAAATTCGAAATTCATATAGAATGAATTCAAATTCCATTAGATAAGATTAGAATAGAGTAGAAAAGAATAGAATTATATATATATATATATATATATATATATATATATATATATATATATATATATTATATAATCATCTTCCGAAATTGAAATTTAGAATAGAATGATTTCATATTAGAATAGAATATAAAATAATAGAAAAAAATAGAATAGAAAAACAACAGAACTGCATAGAATAAAATATAATATATATTATTTTAGTTTCCATTGTTTTGATATTTGTTATTTTGCATTCTATTTTCGAATTCGAATTTATACTATTCGAAATTCGAATTTCAGAAGATGGTCATATTCTGTTGTATTTTATTACATTCTATTAAATTATATTCTATTCTTTACAATTCTTTTATTTTTATTCTATTGTTTTATTATTTTATATTCTATTTTATTGTATTCTTTTTTAGAAATCAATTTATATTTTTTCTAATTCAATTCGAATTTGTTTTCGAATTCGAGTCGAATAGATTTCGAATTTGTTTTCAAATCGAATAGATTTCGAATATGTTTTCGAATTCGATTAAAATTCGATTCGAATTTCGTCCGTGGGTTTTCGATTCGAAACATTTTGGATTCGTTTAAATTCATTAGTATTGTAATTCGGTATTTCAGATGCATCCGAGTGTCCGAATAATGAAAATTTCGTCCGAATTTCGATTCGGAACTAAACGAAATGCACATGTCTAAATGACACCCCAAAATACATTCTGCTACTCCTCCTGAGTATTACAATACCACATGTGTGGGATTTTTTCACTGCCTGGGCACATACAGAGGCCCAACATGCAGGGAGGGCCATCAGGTGTTCTAGGAGCATAAATTACACATCTCATTTCTCAACCACCTATTACACTTTTGAAGGCCCTGGAGCACCAGGACAATTGAAACACCCACAAAATGACACCATTTTGGAAAGCTAACACCCCAACATATAATATATGAGGCATAATGAGTCTTTTGAACAGGTAATTTTTTTCCAGAAGTTTTTAGAAAATGTGGGAAAAAAATGAAAACGCATTTTTTTTTACACAAAGTTGTCCGTTTATAAGATATTTCCAACACATAGCATTTAGATAGCAAAAATACACCCCAAAATACATTCTGCTACTCCCCCTGAGTATTACAATACTACATGTGTGAGACTTTTTCACTGCCTGGCCACATACAGAGGCCCAAAATACAGGGAGCACCATCGGGTGTTCTAGGAGCAAAAATTACACATCTAATTTCTCAACCACCTATTACACTTTTGAAGGCCCTGGAGCATCAGGACAATAGAAACACCCACAAAATGACCCCATTTTGGAAAGCTAACACCCCAACGTATAATCTGTGAGGCATAATGAGACTTTTGAATGGTTCATTTTTTTCCAGAAGTTTTTGGAAAATGTGGAAAAAAATGAAAACGCATTTTTTTTACACAAAGTTGTAAGTTTATAAGATATTTCCAACACATAGCATTTAGATAGCAAAAATGACACCCCAAAATACATTCTGCTACTCCTCCTGAGTATTACAATACCACATGTGTGGGACTTTTTCACTGCCTGGCCACATACAGAGGCCCAACATGCAGGGAGCACCATCAGGTGTTCTAGGAGCAAAAATTACACATTTCATTTCTCAACTACCTATTACACTTTTGAAGGACCTGGAGTACCAGGACAATGGAAACACCCACAAAATTACCCCATTTTGGAAAGCTAACACCCCAACGTATAATCTATGAGGCATAATGAGTCTTTTGAACGGTCATTTTTTTCCAGAAGTTTTTGGAAAATGTGGAAAAAAATGAAAACGCATTTTTTTTTACACAAAGTTGTCCGTTTATAAGATATCTCCAACACATAGCATTTAGATAGCAAAAATGACACCCCAAAATACATTCTGCTACTCCTCCTGAGTATGGCGATACCACATGTGTCAGACTTCTACACAGCCTGACCACATACAGAGATCCAACATGCAAGGAACACCGTCAGGTGTTCCAGGGACACATAGCATGCACATACCAAGAATTACACCCCAAAATACATTATGCTGAGCAAAGTGTAAACAAAAGATTACCTGTAGTTGTAGTAGCGCAGTTGTACACAGGAGGATAGCACTGGTCCAGGCAGCAGGCAGGGACTTGGTCAGCAACGGCAAACACAATTGTCCAGGCAGCAGGCAGGGATACTGTCCATATACAGTCCAGGGTTAGTGCAGGCAGAGATATTGTCAGAAGTGCCATAAATATTGGTCCTGGTAGTAGGCAGGAACATGTGGTGTGGTCAGTGCAACAGGCAGGGACATAATAGCAGTAAGTCCTACAGGCAGCAGTAGGGCCTCATTCAGGACAGAATGGGGACAGGGGTAGAGGCTTCTCCCACCCAAATCTCTTTGAAGCCTCCGAGTCTCCAGATCCTAATCTAGGAATGAGAAAACAAAAAAATTGTTTTCTTCATCCAGAAAAACAATTCTGGAGCCCCTCACATATGTGAGACCCCTGTGTTCAATCCCACTAGTCCAGTTGCAGGGTACAAGATCAGTCCAAGAGGCAGGCAAATATCATGGTCAAACAGTCCAAGGTCAATTCCAGATCAGGCAGCGTTATGTTCAGAATCGTTAGGCAGAAGCATGGTCGAATAACAGTCCAGGGTCAGTTCCAGATCAGGCAGCGGTATGTACAGAATAGTTAGGCAGAAGCATGGTCGAATAACAGTCCAGGATCAGTTCCAGATCAGGCAGCGTTATGTTCAGAATCGTTAGGCAGAAGCATGGTCGAATAACAGTCCAGGGTCAGTTCCAGATCAGGCAGCGGTATGTACAGAATAGTTAGGCAGAAGCATGGTCGAATAACAGTCCAGGATCAGTTCCAGATCAGGCAGCGTTATGTTCAGAATCGTTAGGCAGAAGCATGGTCGAATAACAGTCCAGGGTCAGTTCCAGATCAGGCAGCGGTATGTACAGAATCGGCAGGCAGAAGTGTGGTCGAATAACAAGCCAGGGTCAGTTACAGAGCTGGCAGTGGCATAAGGGGTGTGAAGGTGTGTGAAGGCAGGAACTGAGGATTACGTTACCATACTTCACTAATAATTTATTGAAGTATGGTAACGGCGAAAACATTCACCTATGCAGAGGTCTGGTTCGGAAGGGCATTGGGCACAGTAATAAGATGTGTCTCTTCTGACTCCTGCTCTGGTACACACCTTACATTTTTTTTTACGTCATTGGCCTGTTGGTCTGGGAGGGAGTCTATCTGGAAAGTGGCGTTCGGAGAGTCGACTAAGAACATCTGATCGGATGGTTTCTGGGGGGCCGTTCGGGAATATAAGGGCAGTGTAAATTTCCTCCTGGTAGCCAAGAAAGCGTTTGGGGTTTTGGGTGGAGTTACGGTAAATTACATATGAGTTGTATATGGCCAATTGAAAAAAATAAATTGCGACTTTCTTATACCAATGGTATGTCCGTATTGTGGCAGGGTATGGTTCCAACATTTGGTCATTGAAGTCGACTCCCCCCCCATGAACAAATTATATTCATAAACGCATTTTGGTTTTTGGATGGGGCCATTTCTTCTAGGGATTTCCACGAAGGTATTATTGTGGATTGAAGACAACATGTAGACATCTCTTCTGTCCCTCCACTTCACTGCCAAAATCTCCTTGTTCCACAGACTTGCCGTTTCTCCTTTCCTCAACCTCTTATTGACAAGACTTTGAGGAAAGGCCTTCCGGTTCCTTTTTACGGTGCCACATGCAGGCGTCTTCTTCCGGTGAAGGTTGTGGAACAGGGGCAGAGATGTGTAGAAGTTGTCTACATACAGGTGGTAGCCTTTTTCCAGTAGGGGGTACATCAGGTCCCAAACTATTTTCCCGCTTGATCCCAAGTAGTCCGGGCAATTAGGGGGTTGCAGCTGGGTGTCCTTCCCTTCGTACACTTTGAAGGCATACATGTACCCTGTGACTCGGTCACATAATTTGTATACCTTCACCCTATAGGGGGCCCTTTTGCTGGGAATAAATTGTTTGATTTTAAGCCTTCCACTAAATTTAACAAGGGACTCATCCACACATATATGTTGGTCCGGGGTAAACAGCTGGGGGAATACTTCAGAAAAATAATTTAATTTTGGCCGAATTTTGAAAAGCCTGTCATAATTTGGGTCATTTCGGGGAGGGCACTGGGTGTTATCATTGAAATGAAGGAACCTCATTATCATTTGGTATCTGGTTCTGGGCATTACCTTGGAGGAGATAGGCATGTGGTGGATGGGGTGGGTTGACCAATAGGAATTCAAGGTGTTTTTTTATTTTGGTGAATCCCATAGAAAATGTGAGGCCTAAAAAAACCTTCAACTCCTCCACCGTTAGGTCTCTCCATTTGTAGGGACGGGCATAATAGGACGTTGGATTATTTAAAATAAATTGTTGCGCATAAAGGTTGCACTGGGCCACAATTGTTGATAGCATGTCCTCTGTAAAAATTAAATCAAAAAATTGATTGGGGAAAAATTTTCAGTGTCCACCTGGACTCCTGGCTGGGCAGTGAAAGGGGGAATGTTGGCTTCTCCTGAATTAGGAGAAAGCCACAAGGGGTTTTGAAGGGCATAGGGAAGGCTGGCATGGGTCCTTGGCCTTTCTTGCGGAGGCACTGCGGTGCTGTTGGAAGGCACTGTGATGCTGGTGGATGCCACTGCCTCCTCACTAGAACGCCTTCGTTTGGCGGGCCGAATATCTTCCTCCTCTGAGTCACTCAGTGTTCCACTACTGAGGACTGGCTCATAATTGACGTCCGACTCAGAATCGGAGTTTGAAATGGAATCCGAACAAGAGAGCTCCACGTTGCTCTCGTCGTCCTGGGAAAGAATCTGGTATGCCTCCTCGGCGGAAAAGACTCTTTTGGACATGCTTGCTGGTGATGATGCGACTTCACAGGTGTGTGCTAAGCCTGAACTGATGAGCACAGATAGGCACTGAGGTGGCACAGAGGGGCACTGATGAGGTGGCACAGAGGGGCACTGATGAGGTGGAACAGATGTGAACTGATGAGGTGGAACAGATGTGCACTGATGAGGCAGCACTGATGAGGCTGCACTGATGAGGCAGCACAGATGTGCACTGATTACACAGATATGCACTGATGAGGTGGCACAGACAGGCACTGATGAGGCGGCACAGATGGGCACTGATGAAGCTGCACAGATAGGCACTGATTGATTGCACAGATGTGCACTGAGGCGGCACAGATGGGGACTGATTTATGGCACAGATATGCACTGATGAGGTGGCACTGATGAGATGGCACAGATGGGCACTGAGGTGGCACAGATGGGCACTGAGGTGGTACAGATGGGCACTGATGAGGTGGAACAGTTGTGCACTGATTGATTGCACTAATGAGGTGGCACAGATGTGCACTGATGGGGTGGCACAGATGGGCACTGATAAGGTGGCACAGATGGCCACTGACGAGGCACAGATGTACACTGATTGCACAGATGTGCACTGATGAGGTGGCACAGATGGGCACTGATTGGCACAGGTGGGCACCGATGAGGTGGCACAGGTGGGCACCGATGAGGTGGCACAGGTGGGCACTGATTGCAGATGTGCACAGATGTCTGGACACTGATCACCAATGGCACAGATGGGCACAGGTGAGCACAGATTGGCACAGGTGGTCACCGATTGGCACAGGTGGGCACTGATTGGCACAGATCCCACTGTACTGTTTGAGCACTGTTTGGGCACTGTTTGGGCACTATTTGATCACTTTTACCACAATAAAATATGATGTAAAACTCACTGAAGGCACAGATCACTGCAGCTATCCTCTCTCTCCTCACACGTGGTCTCTGTGTGAGGAGAGAGAGACGGCAATGAGAGATGTTCTCATATGTTTACATTTGAGATCATCTCTCATTGGCACCGGCGATCGCGCTGTAAACGGCCGCTGTGATTGGCCGCTTACCGCGATCTGTGACTGGCTGTGTCCAAGGGACACGGCCAGCACAGAATTTCCCCGATGCATGCACGTGAGCGCGCACAGGGAATGAGGAAAGGGGAGGACGTCCTATGACGGCCTCCCGGAGATTGAGGTCCGTGCTGTAGCCGTCATTCGGCTATGGCCCGGACCTCAAGCGGTTAAAGTAAAAAAAAAAGTGAAATATTCCTTTAAATATCATACCTGGGGGGTGTCTATAGTATGCCTGTAAAGTGGCACGTGTTTCCCGTGCTTAGAACAGTCCCTGCATAAAATGTCATTTTTAAAGGAAAAAAGTCACTTAAAACTGCTTGCGGCTTTAATGTTATGTCGGGTCCTGGCAATATGGATGAAAATCAATGAGACAAACGGCATGGGTACTCCCCAGTCCATTACCAGGCCCTTTGGGTCTTGTATGGATATTAAGGGGAACCCCGCACCCAAATTAAAAAAGGAAACAGCAGTATACAGGCTCTGTAGCCTGAACAGCAGTATACAGGCGGTGCAAACAAGACAGGGACTGTAGGTTTATTGTTAAGTAGAATCTGTTTGTAATTTTGAACCGGTACATTTTTAACGTGTTTAGCTCCAGCCAAAAAATCTATTTTAAGCTTTTTGGAAAACATAGGGAAGGGTTATCACCCCTGTGACATTTGTTTTGCTGTCTGTGCTCCTCTTCAGAAGATTTCACCTCACTTTTTGTCCCAATGACAAATGTTTTTTGAAAATTTGGGTTTTCTTGTGAAACAAGGATTGGTGATAAAGCATCAGTGGAAAGGAGAAATGTTTTTCCCATATTAACTCTTACAGGAGAGATTTTCCCTTCCTGGGGTAGATTTCATCTCACTTCCTGCTGTCTCCTTCCGTTTGCAAGTAGGAGTTGTTTGTTAGTTGGATGTTTGAAAGTAGGGGCCTGCCCTATATACTCAGCAGAAATTTGGGCCTTAGGTGTTGTTGTGGCCACAACACTGTAAGCCCTCACAGGACCCTGTGCATATTACTGCTGGACCATGAGTCAGCGGTAATATGCACTTTACTGCTGACCGCCCTGTCCAGCGAGGCATGGACTTTGCCTTCCACATGCCGGTAGAGAGCCGGAATCGCCTTCCGTGAGAAAAAGTGGCGTTTGGGTACCTGCCACTGAGGAACCGCACATTCCACAAACTCACAGAAGGGGGCAGAGTCTACCAGCTGAAAAGGCAGCAGTTGAAGTGCTAGTAATTTTGCCAAGCTAGCATTCAACCGCTGGGCATGTGGATGGCTGGGAGCGAACTTCTTTCGGCGGTGCAGCAGCTGGGGCAGGGAAATTTGCCTGGTACAATCTGATGTCGGTGTACCGAAAGCAGATTGCCCGCAAGTACTTGGCTGTGACACACCTAATTCTACACCTTCATTCCTCTCAATGCAGGTCTCAGAGAGGACTGAAGGTATCGTGGGGTTGGAGATCTCAGCTGATGAGGAGCAAAGAGAGGTCCTCTTTGTTCTTTGGTGTGGGTCTTTTAAATACGCTTGCCAACGAACTGCATGGCAGGTCAACATATGTCTGGTCAAGCATGTGGTGCCCAAGCAGGAAATGTTTTGGCCACGCGAGATACGCTTGAGACATATGTTGCAAAAAGCAGCGGTGCGATCTGATGCACTCGTCTGAAAAAAGGCCCACACCAAAGAACTTTTGGAATAACGCACAGAGACAGCAGCGCCCTGCACATGCGGAGCTTTGTGGTGTGATGCAGTCAGTGTGCTGCCCTTAGGCTTCCCCCTGGAGGGCGTCCTGCCTCGTTGGTGATGTGCCTCCTCCTCCTCTTCCCCTCTCCTATCAGGCACCCACATTGAGTCAGTGACCTCATCATCCCCCTCCCTCCTCATCACTGGAGCAAACCTGGCAGTATGCTGCAGCAGGGGGAGCATGACTGCCAGATTGCTGTCCTTCTTGGGCACCCCCTCTGTCCGTGCTCATGTTACTGCCTTCATCTAGCTCAGTATCATCATCAGAGCCTTCTAAACCCTGGGCATCCTCCTGGAGCATGTACCCAACACTGTGGTCAAACAGTTCGAGGGACTCCTCAGGAGGACATGGTGGGACTAGGGAAGGGGTCACTGATACATTGAGCTGAGGGAAGAGGCCGCGTTGGCAGCTGCTTTGCCAGACAAAGTACCCTGAGCATGGGTGAGAGAGGATGAGGAGGATGAGGATGGCTTGGTCATCCACTCAACCAAGTCTTCCGCATGTTGTGGCTCAACACGGCCAGCTGCCAAAAAAAAGGCCAGGCGTGTCCCACGGCCACGTGTTGATGAGGATCCACCGTCTCCACGACCAGCACTGTTGCCTCTAGACACAGAGCCTGCTTGCCCTCTTTTATTGGCTTGTGACTGTCTGCCTCTCCTTGTTGGCCTTCCAGACATACTAATGGCTTGTAGCTGCGCTAAGCTGGGATATATATATATATATATATATATATATATATATATATATATATATATATACTGATACTGCAGCTCAACTGCCTGTCTGTAGTATGAGAACACCACCAACCTTCTATAGGTAGCTTTAGGTGAACACTGTGCAGAGCTCGCAAAAAACGAACTTGTAGCTTATTTAGCTGCCTGCGGTAGTGATAGGATCAGGAAAACACCACCAACCTTCTACAGGCAGCTTTAGGTGAACACTGTGCAGAGCTTGCAAAAAACGAACTTGTAGCCTATTTAGCTGCCTGCGGTAGTGATAGGATCAGGAAAACACCACCAACCTTCTACAGGTAGCTTTAGCTGAACACTGTGCAGAGCTCGCACTACACTAACTTGTAGTTTTAGCTGAACACTGTTCAGAGGACGCACTACACTAACTTGTAGCTTTAGCTGAACACTGTTCAGAGGACGCACTACACTAACTTGTAGCTTTAGCTGAACACTGTGCAGAGGTCATACTACGCAGTGCCGCTGTGCAGGTGGCTTTATATAGTGTGGGGCGTGTACTAAATCCCCTGAGCCATAATTGGCCAAAGCCTCCTTGGCTTTGGCCAATTATGGCTCTCTGTTCAGAGGGCGCTGTGATTGGTCAAGCATGTGGGTCATAGTGCATGCTTGGCCAATTAGCAGCCAGCAATGCACTGCGATGTCGCAGTGAATTGTGGCCCGTGACGCACCACACGAATTTGGCGCGAACGGCCCATATCATTCGCAATTCGGTGAACGGGCGAACAGACGATGTTCGAGTCGAACATGGGTTCGACTCGAACACAAAGCTCATCCCTACCTACAATATTCACATCCTTTTAACAGGTGTCTCTGGAACAGAAGGGAAGGGAAATTACCCCATTGGAGACAGGAAGTGAACAATAAACTGACCATTCCCTACTAATATAGACAAGCTTTTGCTTTGCCTTCTACAATCATATTTCCAAATATATCTATAAGGCTGGGTTTACATTGGTGCGATGTCAGACACCGCATGTGATTCACACCACACTACAGTGCAAATCACATGTGATGTCTGCGTGAGGCTGAATTTGCATTGCATTCGGACCAGAGTTGTGCAGGACCCTTTTTTTGGTCCGCCCCAGAATCGGATCGCATGGGGGTTCACCCCCATGCGATCTGATTCCTGTCTGAATTGACAGTTTGCATTGCGATATGCGAACCAATCCAGGGGTGTCATTAACTTTGTATTGACACCTGCAGCAGTTTGCATAGGGCAGTGTGAACTCCCTGCAATTTGTATGCAATGCCGGAACCCATACTGGATTTGCACATGTTCTCGCATCGCATCACTGTGAACCAAACCTAAAGCCTACCTAGATTTTTCAACTTTAAATTTCTATGCAGAATGTTTACAAATATTTTAATAATGTTCTGTGTATCCCTTTGTCTCTTTTTCTTTCATTGTTTTATAATGTAAAGTATTTTAAGTACTCCAAACTTTAATAGTGTAAATAAATGCCTTCTTATACTTTATCATATCTGGAAGTTTCTCGTTCACACATATGGGTTTTCTTTTATTCCTTTAATTTTTGTTGTTATATTTAATATACGCACTACAATGTTTATTATGACATTTTTGAAAATGTATTATAATTTATTAAAGATATTTATTAATCCACATCCTCAGTTTATATGATGGAGTGCAGCTTTGAGATGTGCTTTCCTAAAATTGAAGTAAATGTTGTTATAACCAATAACCAGTAATATTAAATAATCTGTGAATTAATAATACGTCATACAAAAATACTTGTGGTTGAAATTGGCCGTGGCCTTTTATTTATAGGTATAAATTATAAATCTAGTCATATTCACTTTTAATAAAGCAGAAATATTTAACACACATATTGTGAGTTAAAATAAATATATAATAATAACATATCAATATAAAAACATATAAATAGCTCAGCCATTTAAGCTCAAGCTATATAATAAAAACCAAAACAATTATCCATACTCCAGGCCCATAGACTTAAGGAGCCTGGCACCCCACCAAGGCAACAGCCAATTCAATACAGGTTTGAAAATCTAAATTTAGAATGTCTAGAGCAATATCAGATAAATGTACATCGTCTGGTCTATAAAAACCAGGCAAACCGCCTTCTAAGTTCACATGCCGAAAAGACATACCATTAACTGAAGGCATAAATTTATCTAAAGCTCTATTAAGTCGCTTACAAATTTTATCGAAATATCTATGTTCAGAACAGAGCAACAATCAAGTCTAGGTACAATTTCAGAAAAAATCAACACAGTATTGGGTAAAACAGCATGTAAACACAACAGATCAAGCTTAATCTGAGAAATTAATTCTAATGTTTTACGCTTACCAATATCATTACCAGATAAATGAAAAATAATGAAATGAGGAACAGGCCAGCAATCATGTAAATAAGACAGAACAGAACGTAAATCGCTCCAGCACATTCCACGTCTTCCATACCAATGAACCGCAAAACAACATTGTAATCCCAAATTATTGCCATAGACCCTCCATTCAGCTCTCTTCTGAGCCTCAAAAATATAGGAGTGTCCAATAATCCAGACGACATGTCGAGCATCTAAAATCAAAAAGAAAAATTAGGTCTAACATACGATCTATAACAATCAGATCTCCAACCACCAATATCTTTAATCACAGATTCATTAAGACCCACTAAAGCTGCAGTAGTGGCAGCACCAATACGAAACGAGTGAGATGTAATGCGCAGATGTTCCAAATGTAATGCTTTAAGGCATCTACGTAGAACAGCTTTGAATTGGTAAATAGTCACCGGAGCACCCGTGACGTGGATCAGTAATTGCCTAAAAAACACAGGTCTGATACCTAAAAACTGAGTAACCAAAGCAAAAACACAATAACGAGCACTAGGATTAGCCCGCAAAGAAATCCACCTACCACGACCCAACTGATCAGTTTTACTATGACGAAGTAAAACCTGAAAATAATCAACACCAACAAAAACATCATGAAAGAACAAACCCGAGTAATCAGAAACTTTCATCGGGAGAAACTCAGAAATTCGGAACGCCCCAAAAAAACATAAACAAAAAGCCAAATTAAATAACAATGACTCATACGGAGAAAAACAAACATCCTTAGAAACATCACAAAGACTACCCAAAAGGTCAACAGAAATTGGCAATCTTGTATCAGAAAGCGAGCGGTTCTTTTTGTAACCCCGCAAAGCATGCCTAACAGAGAAAAAGGACAAACAAGATCTATCGCCTTGCATGCGCATGAAAAAGGAAACACCGGACAGAGTCTTAACGACATGAGAATGCGAATAACCGCGAGACATCAACAAATTCAAAAAAGCTAAAACTAATCCTTCAGAAAAGGGGGGCTGAAGATAACCAAAAGAAAGTAAGAAGGAACACCACAAAGACCACGCAGCTTTATAGGACGCCCAAGTGGAATTCGCCAAAGAAGCCCGAATGGCAGTGAAGACAGGATTCATTGAAGTTCCCATAAGTGAGGAGGGCATAATAGGCCAGTACGATCCGCATGCGGAACCAAACGTCGTAATTCCTGAAATTGAGAACGTGACAGAGCATCAGCAATGAAATTGTCTTTACCAGGAATATATTTAGCTTTAAGCCACACATTAAGATCTAAACATTTAAATACTAATAAACGAAGCACAGCAAGAACAGGAAGAGACTTAGAAGACAAACAATTAAGCGCAAAAACAACACCCTTATTATCAGAAAACAGCAAGATACGACGATTCCTAAAATGATCACCCCACAATTCCAAAGCCACTAATACAGGAAAAAGTTCCAACAGAACTATATTAGACGTCAAAACTGAACCTTTCCAAGACTGAGGCCATAAATCGGCAGACCAATGCCCATCCCAATAAGCACCGTAACCACAAGAGCCGGCAGCATCAGTATGAAGGTTCAACACTGAAGCCGAACAAAAGGGGGTCTGCCACAAACAACTGCCGTTAAAAGTAGATAGAAAACAACGCCATACCAGAAGATCATCCCGCACGCCAGAAGTAATCCTCACGAAATGCAAAGAAGAAGAAATACCCGAAATAACGCGATAAAACCTCTTCGAAAAAACACGACCCATCGGCAACACTCGAGACGCAAATGCCAACAAACCAAGCAAGGACTGCAAAACTTTCAATCCTACTTTCCTTTTAGAAGGAACAAAATCCAATAAAATCTTAATCTTAACAACCTTTACATCAGGCAGACGAAACTCCATAGAAACAGTATCAATTTGTATACCGAGAAATTCAAGGCAAGACGTAGGATATACAGATTTGTCCTCAGCCAATGGTATACCAAATTCCTTACAAATAACCCTAAAAACCGTAAATAAAAATAAACAATCCGAGGAACCGGCTCTACCAATAAAAAGAAAATTGTCCAAATAATGTAACAAATCCGTAGAACCCGTACGAAAACTAACAACCCATTCAAGAAATGTAGAAAAAAGTTTGAAATAATAACAAGAAAGCGAGCACCCCATCGGGAGACATTTATCAAAGTAAAATGCACCCTGAAAATAGAAATCTAAAGAATTAAAAGCCGACGGGTGAATAGGAAGTAAACGAAAAGCTGACTGGATGTCGGCTTTAGCAAGCAAAGCAGAAGAACCAACCTTCCGAATTTTAAACAAGGCATCATCAAATGACAAATATTGAACAGAGCACCAAGACGAGTCAATATCATTATTCAAAGAATTACCGATAGGGAAAGATAGATGGTGAATCAACCTATAAGAGTTAGGTTCCTTCTTAGGAACAATACCCAGTGTTGAAATTTGAAAATTCTCAAAAGGAGGAGAAGAAAACGGTCTCTCAATTCTACCCATCAGTAATTCTTTATTCAACTTAACACGAACAATAGACGGATGAAGAGAAACTGATGGCAAATTCGGAAATATGCGGCAACCAGACCCAGAAAAGGAAGGCAAATGAAAACCAAATAAAAAACCATCACGCAATACGATTGCTTTCAGAGGCTCTGGATACCTGTGAAGCCACGGCAACATGTTTTGAATGTTCACCGGAGTTGTGGCTTTTAAGAAAAAGCTCCTTAGAAGGAGCAGAAGCACTAGAGGACAGCTTCTTAAAACAGCGTGAAGCCGGGTGAGAACCAGCACAATGACTGCATTCATGTTTGTATTTACAATTATTAGGCCATTTGCACAGCCCATCATTGAAATGAAAACAAACGCCCCGGCGATAATTATTAGAAGGAGCTGAAGTAGTAGCTTTAAACAAAGGCTTTTGAGGCAACAAAAGGTTAATCCACAAGACAACATCCTTCGAACCCCATTTCATAGATTTATGTACAGATAATTTCTGTCGAAAGGCTTCATCATAATAAAACCATGAAAAACCAAGGAAATTTTTATACGCTTCCAAGATGATCTCTAAATGTTGGAACAAACCAGAACATAGATCAGGACGCCGTTCACCGAGAACGCCAGTGTAAATGCAAAACGCCTGTAGCCAATTATTAAAAGAACGTGGCGCAAGTTTCTTCCTATCATCATCTCTTCTGTCACCATCCCTCTTATCCAAACGATGTTCATGATTGGTCGGAAGCAAAGACAAAATGTCAATATACTCCCCCGACCAAATTCTGTCTTTCATCGCATTCGAAAAATGAAAACCCAAGGGGGATAATTTACATGTCACGACTTCCTTCAAGCAAGACTCCGGAATTAGCGGAGGAAGCACCACCGAAGGAGCAGAAGGATGCAGAGGTGCAGTATCCACAGCAGTAGAGACAGGAACGTTACATGAGGCAGATAAAGGATCCAGCCACACAGAAGCAAAATTACGATGCGACTCGGACCGGTCAACATTAACCGAACCAGCAAGTGAGGAAAAAATTTTAGAAAAAGAGCTAAACAATTCATGAAACTTTGAAGAATCAGCAAACTCACCAGAAGGCGGAGAGATAACAGCATCGGAGGCAGTAGCCGATTCAGAGAGCGTAGGTGCCCGCGAAATCTCACACGTAGTAGATGTATGGCCAGGCACCATGGTAACACGGTTAGATAACAACGAGGGGTCAGCAGAAGACTCAGTTGGTAGCAAAACACCTGGAGCAAGAAAATAATAAATTAAAACTTAAAAATATTCATAAACTAACACCATAGAAGGCGAACACCATACCTTTAGATTTACAAAGACGCTTCTTGCCAACGTATGTTTTCTCAGCACCAGTAACCATGACGACGGGATCTGCAGTCATTGAAAGACCCGCAGAAGAAGCCTGTGTCACCGTAGCAGAAGTAGAATCACTCCTATTATTGAAGCAGATATCCACACGCCTGTCCGGGGAATCGAACCTGCGAGGACACTTTAAATGTCTTTGTGTTCTTCTTCCAGAAAGAACTGCGCATGAGCCGGCGATCCCGTCCGAAGTAGAAGGCCGAGCTACTTCGTGTAGCGAAGGAGGGCCCGAAGGACGAGAAGAAGGCGGAGATGACGACATCCGATCCGAAGGCAGAGAAGAATCGAGCGGCACAGGAACGGGCAGCATAGGGGAATGTCCGCTCCGGAAAACCGGAGAATCAGAAGCACTACCAGAGGGAGCCATGTCAAAAACGGAGAAATGAAGGGCAGAAGAGGTGGAGGGATAGGACAAAACGGACCTCGGAACATCAATAGGAACCACGGAGCCAGAGGGGAACACGGCAGTAGAAGAAGCCGGCGGCATCGGTCCCATGCTGGAAGAAGGCCCAGGAAGGGACAGGCAGTGACGAATCCAAATGTCACCATCCACCGCCACTGCCCGGTCCATCATTTGATGCAGCAACTGCTCCATTACAGGTAAGTGCAGGGATGTGCTCTTCTTGAAATCTTCGCTGTCTTCTGCCCTAATGACGCATCCTCTTGCTTTTATAGGCTGCATTCTCGTGCCAGAGGACCGTTTGGGGCAACTGTCAAACTCAGCAACCAATCGAAGGTAAGTATTTAATAATTATTTATTTTATTATTATTTTTTTTTTATTTAAATAACTTAATTTAAAATTTAATTTTAAAATAGGTCTGACACGATCCCATAGGTGGTGTGGCAGGGACATTGCATGCCCTGCCCTTCACCTTTATTCCGATTGCAATCATGCTATTTTGTGTAAAAGAATATATAGATGGAAGCAGCGCAAGCAAAAATATAGATAAGTGCAAAAGTATGTTACAGCTGCTGGATACAAGTGCTACAACTTGATATAGATTATACCAAAAGATACAGCGCTAGTAACTAGGACACAGAAAATTGGTTTAAATATATCTCCTAAAAGATATATGGATACCGCTATAAAATATATAAATGTGATAAAAAATTGCACTGAGTGCTGGATATATCAAGTGACATGTGGTGAAAAATGTGAAATACATCTGTTTAAAAACAAAAAATGCTGACAGTAGAATATGGACCTCAGCATACAGCAATATTATTCAAACACACACGGTGAATTATGATTCAAAATAAGTGTAAACGTTCCTCGACATAAATCTCACTAATTAGTGATGGCAGACTTCCAGCTCCTCAGCCCAAAGGATTGCATACAGTCACCTGAACAATGCTACAGTTGTTGCAAGAGGATAAGATATGATCTGGACTGCTATCAATGGTATGTAGCCTTGGAGACCGCGGACATCATATTCAACTCCTCCCAAAGAGGAGGAAGTGACAGCCAATTAAGGCTAATGGATGTAAATTCAGGATATGATGAATCAGGAAGAGGTGGTGAATTTACATCCACTAGCCTTAATTGGCTGTCACTTCCTCCTCTTTGGGAGGAGTTTGTCTGACGCTACATATAAATTTGACCATGTGTGGGCTGGATGTTATGTCTTTGATGACGCCCTGGAGGAGGGGTGAAACGCGTTGACGCAATATCAGGCTCACGTTCCTAACCAGTGACGCTGTTTCCTGCTGTCTGTGGAACGCACGCTAGTACAGCGGCGATCTCGGAAACATTCTGAATGCCTGTCTGCAGCCTCCACTCTGTGAGTAGCGCTACCATGCGCACCTGATCTATTTCCCCACAGTATTATACTATGTTTTTTTCCTTATATCTTTTTGAGTGGAATATGATGTCCGCGGTCTCCAAGACTACATCCCATTGATAGCAGTCCAGATCATATCTTATCCTCTTGCAACAACTATTTGTTGTCCCAAAGAGGAGGAAGTTACAGCCAATTAAGGCTAGTGGATGTAAATTCACCACCTCTTCCTGATTCATCATATCCTGAATTTACATCCATTAGCCTTAATTGGCTGTCACTTCCTCCTCTTTGGGAGGAGTTGAATATGATGTCCGCGGTCTCCAAGGCTACATACCATTGATAGCAGTCCAGATCATATCTTATCTTCTTGCAACAACTATAGCATTGTTCAGGTGACTGTATGCAATCCTTTGGGCTGAGGAGCTGGAAGTCTGCCATCACTAATTAGTGAGATTTATGTCGAGGAAAGTTTACACTTATTTTGAATCATAATTCACTGTGTGTGTTTGAATAATATTGCTGTATGCTGAGGTCCATATTCTACTGTCAGCATTTTTTGTTTTTAAACAGATGTATTTCACATTTTCACCACATGTCACTTGATATATCCAGCACTCAATGCAATTTTTGAT